>NC_056524.1:216360579-216656326 GCF_019175285.1 Sceloporus undulatus
TCCACAAAGCCTTTCAGTTATTCTGTCTTTAGTGCTGCAGGTGATATGGCAATCTGGTATTAGTAGCTGTCTACAAATGAGTGATGGATGAACTGGGCTTGTCTCAGTTTCCACTGATTTTCCTTCTAACTTCTTCAAATAACCCTAGAATCTTTTTGAACATTCACAAGGGATATTTAAAGTCAAGTAAATTTAAATTTGAACTTTTCACATCCCCCAAATTTGCCTGGTAGCAGGGCAGGGACAAAAACAGTGAATATAATAAGAGTAAGTGTTCCTGTTCATCCTTTTCTCCTGGGGATTGCATGTCTCTTTCTCTATGTCTCTCTTTCTCTATTTATAGCACTAGAATATTATATTGATAACAGTTGAGGCAGGAAAAAAACTAGAATATCTTAATTCTCCAGGATTCCTGAGGCCATAATAATGTAGCTGGTTGTGCTTTATTAGATGCCACTATTCTAGAAGAGAGAAGGAGGGAGAATGTGTTGCCATAAAAAGTGATCCTTCTGGTGACATGTAAGTTTGGAAGAAGGGGAAAGAAGGTGGGAACATGGAAAGTAGGACCAGTTGGCAGAAACAATAGTGAAGGGAAAGCCCCAATACAACACAAAGCAAACTGAGTCCCAAATTTGGAAAAATCGGAGCTGGCTTCATGTTGAGATGAAGCACTTTGAACACTGCGAATTCATATTTGAAAATCCTGTTTCAGACTTTGTCCCTAGTCCACATACAAGGACCTGGCAGCTCATTTTAGGGGAAAGTGATAACTGCTTTATATAGAATGGCTATATCTTGATCAAGATTGCATAAAGCAAACAAATGACTGAGCATGTATACATCTGAGAAGTATGCTCAGCATAGTATAGAGAGTGTGGAGAAATAAAGAAAGAGAATAAATAACTTCTATTTCCATATAGGCAAGGAGAAGTGACAGACTTAAGGTGTTAGCAATAGCTAGCATAAAACCAATAACAAATGATTGAATTACAAAGCCAGTATTTTCCCACTTGAAAGCTAGATAAGACTGTTGCTTTAAAAAATCAGAATGAGAAGAGATTCCTTGCTTAAGAGCACCTGAAGAAGGAAGGCTGTATGCTGATCTAAATGCCCTTGGAATTTAATGAATTCTTAGGGAAGAAGGGGTGTAGTTAGAGATAATGTATCTGTGACAAATTGAAACAAGATTTTGTCTCCCAGCACATTTTTGAAAAAAAGTTACACTTGCTGTTTGTCTGAACTTATTGTTAAAACCTCTCAGTGTTCAGTTTGCCAGAAAGGAGCTGGAATTGGAAGAATGAATGCTTATTTGTCCTCTCACTAGCAGAAAAACAAATCTGGGGGTCAGCATTGAGTCCAAAGGTCTGCTTCTCAATCTACCATTAGCTGATTACAGAAAACAAGGGCTGAAGACTGCTAACAACAAAATCTTGAAACAGGCATTGTAAATAGCCCCCATTCCTCATCATCCTGTGCCCCAGATTAAAATCCTCAAGATGTCTCCATGTCCCACATATGTTGACATACCTATTTTCTTTTTTGAGTGGAAAAAGGATGCTACAGTGCCTTGTCAGAGAGCAGTGCTGCTGCCCTTTGTTTGTCAAACAGATTAATGTCTGTTGCGGCCTATAATCACACAGAATGCGTAAAATCTGATGGTATTGTAAAATTATCACCAACACTGATAATTGAATTTGATTGATTAACTAGTGAACTTGATGTTAATGAACTCATTATTTAAAACATTTATTTTGGACCAGATCAAAACTTGATTTGGGATTTACAGAAGAATGACAAGGAGAGTTGCTTTCAAAGGTGCTCTCTCTCTTTCTCTCCCCCCCTCCCCACCATTTTAAAGTTAAAGTTCTCCAACCTGGGAATTGTTCACCTTATGTGTTCACCTTGTATGCAGAAATAGTTAGAGCAGGTTTAGCCATGGAAGAAGAAAGATTGAAGGTTGGAGGAAGGAACATCGACAATCTAAGATATGCAGATGACACCATACTATCAGTGGAAAGCATCACAGACTTGCAACAATCATTGCAACAATGTGTCTAGATGGACTCAAAGGCAGCTAACAACAAGTTTCTCTATCTAAGCATTGCTTAGATAGTCTCTATCTAAGCCTTGATATACATCCCAAACCTGTGGCATATAGATTGAGAAGAGTACTGAACCCTCTCAACTGCTTCAAACCTCTTAACCATGCTTAAGAAAAATAAATACACCTTAATTGTCTGAAGAGATTCAGAAAGTAACTTCTCAAATCTGATAATCAGTATTATTATTTATTTTATTTTACTTTTTATGGTTTCATTGCCACTACATCTAGGATGAAGCTAATATAGAAGAGTTTTTCAGGCTTGGATTAACGCATTCTAGATCCAGCTTCATTATCAAATGTTGTTAGATGATTGCATTAATTGTCCACTTGAGTTTTTCTTAACCTATTCTTTGTGTCATCAGGTTACACTTCTTTCATTCTGGTCATGGAACAATAATAAAATCTAGATTAACTAAGGGTTAAGATTAAGGGTATGTAGGAGACCATCTTAACAATTCCCATATAAACTGGAAGAGCTGACTACTACAATTACACTCCTTTTGCCTCTTCATGGGTGAGAAAGGAAGTGCCATCTGTTTTGCCCTGAGCCCATCAGTTCTTGTTAATTGAGAGATGTCTTATTTAGACTGCTGTGCTAGTATCTTGTTCTTCTCAAGGTAAAGAATTGCCAGCTATTTATTTTGCACATACCGTTTCCCCTCCTGAATTCTAGCCAACTGAGGTGTCAGCTGGAAAGTAAGAACCGAAGAAGAATCATGCTGGATCAGACCAGAGACCTTTCTGATTCAGCATTCTGCTCTTACAGTGGTAAACCAGATGCCTATAGGAAGCCCATAAATGGGATATGAATGTGATAGCAACCCCTTACACACACACACACACAGAGAGAGAGAGAGAGAGAGAGAGAGAGAGAGAGAGAGAGAGAGAGAGAGAGTTGTGATCCTCATCAACTGGTATTGGGAGACATGCTGTCCCCAGAATTAGAGGTAATGTAGTAAAGGTGAGCAGTAGCCACCAAAACCCTTATCTTCCACAAATTTGTTTCCTTTTAAAGCTATTCAGGTTAGTAGCCATCCCTACATCCTGTGGGAGTGAAATCCATAAACATTTGAAAAAGCACTTCCTTTTATCTGCTCTGAATATCCTATCATTCAAGTCTACAGCATGAGCCTGGGTTCTACTATTATGACAGAAAAAGAAAGCCTTCTCTCTATGGACATTTTTCAAAATATTCATATTTTTATGTACTTTTATCATATCCACCCCAAACATGCCTTTAGACTAAAAAAGAAATTGTAACCTAGACATTGCAACCTTTCCTCAAGAGTGTTGCCCCAGTCTTTTGGTCAGTTTTATTGTCTTTTTGTGCACCTTTTCCTGTTCTGTAGTATCCACTTTGAGATTCTGTGGCCAGAACTGTATACACTATTCTAAGTATATACACTCTATTTGTGTTCTCACCAATATGTGAGTGGCATTGTCCTTAACTCAAAGGATTATGTGCAAGAAATGGGTTTATCCTTTCACTAGCAGAGGAAAGCTAAGACAGCTTGGTGATTAAAATGTTGGACATTCTGATTGGGATGGCACAGATTCAAATCGCCATCCAGCCATGAAGCATACTGTGTAACACTGGACCACACATTGTTGCTGTTAACTTCCCTCAAGTCAACTCCAACTCATAGTAATCCTGTGGATGAGACATCTCCAAGCACTCCTGTACTCCACTGCTCTGCTTATCCTGCATATTCATTCCCATGACCTCCCTGATTGAGTCTCTCTGAGGTGTGGTCCTTCTCTCCTTATACTACCTTCCACCTTTCCCAACATGAATGTCTTTTCTAGGGATCTGTGCTTTCTCATGATGTGGCCAAAGTACAACAGCCTCCATTTGGTCATTTTGGTGTCTAAGGAGATTTCAGGCTTGATCTGCTGGACCCATTTGTTTGTCTGTTTGGCTGACCATGGCATCTTCAGCACTCTTCTCCAGTACCACATGTCAAATAAGTTGATTTTCTTTCTATCTACTTTCTTTACTGTCCAGCTCTCACATCCTTACAGGGTGATGAGACCACACATTACCTTTCAGTTTAAGCTACCTCTTAGTGTTGTTGAGAGGGGGGGGAATGGGAAGAGACATGTGCACTGTCTTAAATGCATGGGAGGGAAGGAAGGATAAAAAGACCTCAGTGCCATGCATGGAACAAACTGCTGTCAGTGGTTCAAAATTCAGTATGAACAGACATTTGTGGGAACAATTCAGTGTTAAGTCTTGGTAGAAGGTCTTCTCTGCTGTGGAATGTCCTCTCCTTGGAGACATGATTGACCTCAACATTACATTCTAGCACCAGAGCTTTGTCCAAATCTGTATTTCACATGGTTTTAAATTTGTTTTGTTATGTTCTTTATAAACTTTTAAGTGCTTACATTATTTCCTACTACTGTTCTACATTTTTAAAAGGTTCTAAATTGTTTTGAATTGATTTTTATCTCTACCCCACCCTGGTGAGATCTTGTGACAGTATATAAGTATTTTAACAAATAAAATAAAACTAATATGGAGGCCAACATCAGTGGGAGCAAACAGACAATAAGTCACCTTTGTGTGAGGACTGCTTTAAATGTCACCCTATCTGGTAAGCTATTTTGCCATCAGTGGCTCCCACATGAATGGAATAATGTCTGAATGACTCAGCCAAGTGGGTGGTGGTCAGTCATGCAAGCTCTTCTCATTGGTACATAATACCAGGGATATTTGATTGCACGGGGTTTTAGTTCCCTGACAAACTTCTTCTGTGACATTTTTCACAAAAGGAAATTGAGAGGAAGGCAAATGCCATTCTCAGGATGAGCTACTGGGTTAGAACATGGGAGTAACATTTGCTTGTTTTAGGCCATTTTTGTATACTGATGCTCCAGGATATTTATCTCCAAAACTAGAGGCCTTAGGCAAACAAAGGTTTAAAACTAATATATAATGTATGGGAATGGCTGTGGCGAGAGAGCGATGGAGGGCTATAATCAGCAATTGAATTTTTTTTTCTGGGAAAGCAGCTCAGATTGAGGGGGAGGATGTGTCAGAGATTAGTTGCTTCTTGTGAGATGGATGATTATTCAGACAGCTAATGGGAGAGATGTGACCTTGTATAAGCTGCCTTCCGGTGGTATTAGAAAGGTGTTGAAATAATCAAGGTTCTTCCAAGTTATTTACAAAGAAATTAATTAATCAGAGCAAATTGCAACCAAGCAGTTTTTGTTTGCCTGGGTCATACACTTCAGGGCTCTTATATAATATTCCATTCTCAAAGTATTATTGTAAACCCCCCCCCCCCTATTCAGATGGATGGGAGAGGGAAGAAGGCAAATGGAGAGGACGTCATGCTTATTGCTTATGGCTTATTGTGTCAATTTTTCAGTAAGAATTATCTTAGCTAAGCTTGCCAATTCCCTAAATGTGTTTTTAGCCTGATTTAGCTCACAAGCAATTCAAAAATAATCTGCAGCAGTGTCTATTTGCTTATGTGTTTAAGGTATACAGCTTTTCAAATCCCTAGGACTCTGTAGTGCATTACAGGTTGTGTTTCTGCTTAAGAGACATGGAATCACATGCTAGTGTCGTGGTGAATCCCTGCTGCCTTGTGATTCACTCATCCAAGGTGATGGCAGAGGGGCTTATCTTCTGATTTTGTCAAGTAGTGGTGTTTTATCTTCTTATTCCACCCCCTCATCTTGCCCAAGGGTTTTTGTTTTAAACAGCTGCATTGTCATGTCATCTCCTTCCAGCTAGGTAAATTATTTGCCTCTTTAATACCCAAATTCATCTACCTGTGTCTCTTGTGTTTCTTGCTCATATTCATTTCCTCTCCCTGGCTGTTTCATATGGAGTCAGAAGTAACCGAATCCAAAGCCATCAGGAATATGCAGTCCCAGTGGTGTTTCAGTTGCACTTCAGGAGACTTTGATGTTGGTTTTGTCTGTTGCATGGTCATATGTGCAAAATTACTTACTTTGCCTATTCATGAAACCTATTAGGTAAGTCACTCCTCCCCACCTAGGTGAGACTGCTACAGAAGATTTTGCAGGTCCTGTTGAACCAATGAATAGAACTTTCCACTCTATTACTTTGATTGTTAATCTCTTGAGGTCAGCACATACCTCTTTCTTTCAGCTGGGTCACTTACCATTCTTCTTTTTTTAAAAACTTATGACCTCATTAAGCCATTTTGTATTTCACTCACACCCCCCCTTCCATTGATTACCTTAGAAACAAGAAACAGACCATCAATGAAAGGAAGGGCAGGTAAGATTATCATCTATGTGTAGATACTAGTAGACAATTCTGCCATCACTTGTAAAAGGTGCCCCCTAATATCTTTATATAAAAGCAATCTAATTTTTCTGCTACATAAGGGATAGCATGTTGGCCTATGCAAATTCTGTTCTCCTGCTTAGGCACTTGTCTTTTGTACTGTCAAATCCCAGGAAAAGCTGGAATGTATTAAAAATGCCTGCAAGATGAATTTGAGGTGGGAGGGGGGACCAAAATGTATAAAATCCCTAAAAGATTTGTGGTAGTAAAAAGTGAATTGGAAGCCTGCTCCTTGCACTAGTTACAGCTTTTCTTAGGACCAGACTGTGTACAAACAGATGGATTTGAATTATTATTATTATTATTATTATTATTATTATTATTATTTTATATAGTGCTGTAGATTTGCACAGCGCTGTACATAAAAACAACAAATATAAAAGAGTAAACCTGCCTATGGCGTACAATCTAAGAAATGATAGGATAATGCAAATAAAACACATAGCAATACAGGAAATGGTTCAATTAAACAGGCAACAAAAAGAACATCAGATAGCAAGTGACAATCACGCAATGTCTGGGAACGCTTCTCTGAACAGGATGGTCTTCAACTCCGTTTTGAAGCTGGTTAAAGAGGAGTGGCCCTGTTCGTGGGGGAAGAAGGTTCCAGGAGTGCGGGGCAGCAAGTGAAAGGGGCGATCTAGATGGGACAGAGGAAATCCTGGGCTGGGACAACCGACTTTGACTACCAGAACGGAGGGCCCAAGTGGGAAGGTGAGGAGAAAGAAGGTCTGATAAATAAGGGGGGCCGCCATGGAGGGCTTTAAACGTCAACAGCAGGAGCTTGTAATGAATACAGAAAGGGAGGGGGAGCCAGTGAAGGGATGCCAAAAAAGGAGAGATGTGGTCAGAGCGGTGGGCGGATGTGATAATGCATGCAGCTGAATGCTGGACAGAAATTAAAGGACGGAGGTGAGAAAGAGGAAGCCCAGCCAGGAGGACGTTACAGTAATCAAGTCGTGAGATCACTAGGGCATGGACCAGAATCTTGGCAGTAGAGACGGAGAGATATGGTCGGATTTTGGCAATATTGTATAAAAAAGAATCTACAAGCCTTGGCTGTGGTCTGGATCTGAGAGATACACGACAGAGAAGAATCAAAGATAAAACCAAGACTGCGGGCTTGCTGGACTGGTTGAATAGAAATGTTGTCCACAGAGACAGAAAAGGAGTGTTGAAGGGCAGACTTACTTAGGAGGAAAAACAAGAAACTCTGTCTTGGACATGTTGAGCTTCAAACGCCGATGGCACATCCACTGCGAGACAGCCGTGAGACAAGACGAAACTTGCTGTTCAAGCCTTGGAGAAAGATCAGGGGTGGAAAGATACAGCTGGGTGTCATCGGCATACAGATGATAGGAAAAACCAAAAGAGCTAATGAGTTTACCTAAGGACAGCGTGTAGAGAGAAAACAGAAGGGGACCCAGAACAGAGCCCTGGGGAACTCCAACAGATAAGGGAACAGGAGAAGAAGTCTGACCACCTGTGACCACTGCAAAAGATCTGTCTGACAAATAAGATCTAAACCAGTCGAGAACAGAGTCTGAGAACCCAAGGTCAGAAAGTATATCAACTAGAAGGCTGTGATCAACGGTGTCAAAGGCTGCAGACAAATCAAGAAGGATGAGAACAGAGTAAAGGCCATTAGCCTTGGCCTGTAAAAGGTCATTCGAGATCTTAGTGAGAGCTGTCTCTGTAGAATGCCATGGGCATTTGAAGTTCAACAATTCTGGATTTGTCCACCTTTTCTCTTCCCACCCTCCCTAGAGTTGTCCACTCCGTGAAACTCAAACTTGGGGTTCCAAAATCATGACATAGTAGTACTGATTTGAATCTCCACTTGTAGTCTCTTTGCTAAAGTAGTGTGTTCCAGTCTGATCCTTGTAGGAACAAACTTGTAGGAAATATTTTTCATCCTCCTACTGCACTTTTTCTGAAGTCAGCATAAAGTGGATAGCTAGCATAGTCCATGCCAGCTTCAGCAGTGCTTTTACAGTCTACTTGTTGTACAGTAAGCCAAACACTGGCACTTTTAATTCTTTTTATGTGTTATTACATTTTATTTTGGCAATTATCATCAGAAAAAGAGGGTGACAGAGAATGGCTTTTTTCCTGTGAGCTTTCTAGGAGCTGAGAGGCTTAGTGGATTAATTCTCCTTTGGGGACTGTGAATCATGTTGAAGTGTAGGACAGCATTATTATTAAGACTGAGGCTCTCTGTCAGCTTGCAGATGGAAATTGGTCCTTCTTCATCAAGGCAAGACGAGGGACCATTCCCCTCAGTCAGATTTTGCACTGTCAGCCCTACTAAATAAGGATTTTTAAAATCATCTTTTATATTCCCCCTCCCCCCCAAAAAACTGCACAGCCTTCTTGGATTTTCTGTATTCCATTTAGTTGGAGGAATGCAATCAGTCATTTTGGAGTTCTGCTATATTTCTGTCAGGCTCTTGGGCTTTTCTCCTTGAAGGCCGTGGCTATAAGGTGTTTTTTCAGGTTCAGGTATAGTACTTATTTGGCATTTCTAGTCCATACAAGCCATGTGGCAGTCACTCTTACACTTACCGGTATGTTGATGCATTTTATGGAGAATATGACTCTTAGTGGCTAATAAACATGGCTCCTATATTGAATCTCAGTACCAGAGACAGCATGTCTCTCAGTACCAGTGGATGGAGAATACATCTGGTTTATCACTGAATGTCAACATAGTGAATATGAAATCCAGGCCCACAGCCTGAGAGTCTCTAGATCAAATCCTCCAAGGGTTCAGAATGTGTGTGCATGTATATAGCTATAGCTAGATATTACAGCAGAGGTCACTCGTGACAATGTGTTCTTCCAGGAAAGATCCATTTCTTCTTCATCCACTGTTAAAATCTACAGCTGAGGGGACAGGCAAGGGGATACAAAGGGGATGGCAGATGACATTGCAGTCCCTGCCAATGAAAAAGCCCTGGGGAATGTGTGGGCATAGTCCACTCCCTGCTTTTGTGGTTGCTGATGCTTCCCCTGCCCCCTCCCTGTCTAGTCCCTCAACCTCCCCAATAAAAGAAGGGTGATTTTTCTGGCAAATTTTGCCCCCAAGGCATACAGAAAGCCCTCTAAATGCATGAAAACCTTGAAAAATATCCCTCACACTCAGAAGCACCCAAAATGCATGCTACCTCTGAATACAGTATGCCAAGGGATCTTGTAGCATCTTTGAGACTAACTGACTTAAATTGCTGGTAGCATGAATCTGAGGAAGGAGACGGAAGTTTATGAAAGCTCATGCTACCAACAACTTTATTTCAGTTAGTCTCAAAGGTGCTACAAGATCCCTTGGCATACTGATTTTCCAGACTAACACAGCTATACCTTGGAATTCTACATCCAAATACTTCAATTTTCCTCTGTAGTCCCTCTCAAAATAAAGGAGAAGTGATACAATGTCACTTCCTGATACCATTTTGAGAATGACTGCAGAGGAATTTGAGCGGAGGGCATGCAGCCTGCAGGAGGAGAGCCTGGGAGAAAACTGCCCTGGCTTCCATGCATTTGCTCCCTCCTAGCTTCAGTCCTGCAAGCCCTAACTGCCCACCCCACTGGTAGTAAAGCATCAAATGATCAACAGAGAGTATTCAGTGCCCCGATAACCCCTTTTTTACTAGCTTTTTAGTCTTCTGCCTTAAAGTAGGTGAATTTTTTTTCCTATCATTTCATCTCCATACCAGTTTCATTTGCTCAGGTTTTCCATAAAATGTCTGGCATCTCTGGCATGAAGAAATTAATAACTTGGCATAGTTTAAGAAGGTTCAGGTACAACCATTAGTTTTTCAACGTTTAAATCTGTGCTTTGGAACATAGCCACAAAGTCGTAAAATGGCTAGTGTGTTAGTTATTACTTCTCAGATAATGGCACAACTTTCTGAACATGCAGGCACATGAGCAGAAAAGAGAGAGATCGGGAAAAGAAAGTAGTGAGATTTATAAAGCTTGGCAGATGGGAAATTTAATACAGTGGAAATTTCCTAATAAATAATGTGGATTGCCTAGAAATTGGAAAATAGAAAGGATGTGAAGGTTCCAGTAATGGTTTGTTAATAAAACACCAGCTGGAAGGATGACAATTATTTATAGGTATCAGTCTGTAATTGTTTTTATGTATTTATTTTTGGAATAAAATGTTTGACAGTGTGTGGGGTTTGTATTTTTAGACAGACGTAGGCAGCAAGTGCTGTGCAGTTTTTTGTGTGTCCAAAAAGATTTCCCTGTCCAGATGTCCAATTTTCTGATCTTTTTCTTTACAACTGGAATATTAAATGGCCAGATTAAATGAGACGTTAAATACAATTAAGGCACAGGTTTATATTTTTAAAAAGCAAATAGCACCACCAGGTGTGGATGGTCCTCTTCATTACTCCTCCTCCCTTGCTGCAGGATCACAGCAGGGGAGATAAGGGTTAAATTCCCCTTTCATATTTGGAATGATCCCAGTAATGATCAACCTCACCAACTGCTGCAGTTTTTAAAAGCCTGTGTATTAAAGGCAGGAACACATTTAATATCACATGTAGTTTGCCCTATACAAGTTCCAAATTAAAGAATTTGGATCTTGCTCATTGGAAGATACCATAATAATGTAGATATTACTTCAGAGTTTGGAATTTTGCTTTTGAGATGAAACTGGTTACAATCCTCATTACTCTGCTCACCTCTTTGTTACTGTTACTGTAGTCCAGAAAGTAATCTGCTGAATTATTCTTTACTAAGAAGCAGTGTTTTCTACACAGAAATTATATTTCAATTCAGAAATACAGGGGGGTTTTTTGCAGAAGATGCTGCCTCCCCAACACACAGTGCTGTTTTCTGCACAAAAATATCTCAAACTAATTTTGTACAGAATAAGTCCCAAAGTGTGAATAGTCTTCAGAAACTGTCCAGTTTTTGAAGACTTCTTGCAGCAGGAAGAAAACAGGCGAAGCTAGAAGGAAGAGGTACTAAAATGAAGCAGATAAAGGAAAGTAGAGTATGTGTTTTGATGCCAAAGGCTCCCAAATTCATTTGCAGCATCTCCAGATAAAAGCCTCAGGTGCAATACAGATATTGTAACTCGCCTTGAATCCCATAATGGGAGAAAGACGGGATATGAATCCTTGAAATAAATAAATAAAATAAACATTATATCAAAGATCTCTGCCTGAATTGCCATGGCACTGGACTGGTTCTGGTCTTATAAGACTTAGTGGCCAAATGATCTGACTTGTTATGAAGTTCTGAAGGACCCCAAATCTCCATAAAGTTCTATGGTAGACATAGGGGCTGCCTAACAAAAATCACAGAACTGTCTATTTTAAGGCTGAGGAAACACTCTGAAATTCAAAACCTCTGGCTGCTTAAGGAGTAAGTCTGGAATTTGTATCTCAACAATAGTGGTAGTCTGGTGAATTTTGGGTACATGGGCAGGAGGAGGAATGCTCAGACTTGTTTTTACAGTTAGTAAGCAACAGTCATCTTTTTGTGTCTAGAATGTCAAAAGTGAGAAGCCTGGCACCAAAGAAAGGCAGTAAACTTTTATACAGAGACAGAGAAATTAGAAACAGCCTCAGGCAGAATATAAGGGGAAAAATCAGTCTGCCACCATGCCATGTTTCCACTAGAACTGATGAATTGTGTTTGAAATAATTGGAAACAGGGTACAGTCCCCACCCTCCGGGCCATATTTCCAAAATCACCATCTGGGAACAAAGTCCTTTGTTTAATTTTTAATAGGTGATCCAGTGGATATAACCAGGTGATATAATTGGAGTGCATTGCAGAAATCTAAACAAGAGATTACCAGTGCAAGTACCACTGCTTCAAAAGGACCTTGAAGCAGTGGTACTTGCACTGGTAATCTCTCGTTTAGATTTCTGTAATGCACTCTACATGGGGCTACCTTTGTACCAATTTTGGAAGCTTCAGTTAGTTCAAAATGCAGCAGCTAGATTGGTCACCGGAGCATCGAGGTTTGACCATATAACACCAATATTAAAATCCCTGCACTGGCTGCCGATTAGCTTCCGGGCGCAATACAAAGCATTGGTTATTACCTTTAAAGCCCTAAATGGCTTGGGCCCAAGTTACTTGAGGGAATGAACGCCTCTCCCTACACAATCCACCCCGCACTCTCAGAATATCTGGGAAGAAATCACTAGATTACGTAAATACCAGGCTAGTGACCACTTCCCACAGAGCATTTTCTGCCATGGCCCCCAAGTTATGGAATGATTTGCCAGAAGAGATCCATCTTATTACCACTCTCGATGCTTTCAAGAAAGCACTGAAGTCGGATCTCTTCCGGTGAGCCTACCCACCAAACCTGCTGTAAAATTCTCACCTCTGTTAGTATTGTATGTTTTTTACAGAGAGTTGACCAACTGTATTGTATTGATAGTAATGTATATTTTTTAGGCTATGTATTTGACATGTTTTTATTGTTGAAATTTGCTGACTACTGTAATCCTGCCTCGATCCACAGGAAGAGGCGGGAAAAAGAAATAATTTATTATTATTATTATTATTATTATTATTATTATTATTATTTGCCAGAAACAGATCACTAAGATATATGCATAGATGCATTTATAGTAAAATTGTGCATTATCACACTAGAAAGAGTACAAATGTAACAAAAGAGCCAAAATTCCAAAATGACCAGTTTTATCTTAAAATGTCAGCAATGCAGAGCTTAGAGAGATTGCTTTTGGGGGGGGGGTTATAATTTGTCAAATATTTCTACCAGCTGAGTTAGCGGCCATGCTGGCTGGAGGTTCTGGGAACTGTAGGCCAAAAAAAAATTAACTTTAGGAGATACATAAACTATTCTGAGAGTCTTTATAGCTGTAGTGCATTGTATACGTATTTTTTAAAGAAAATACATACCAAAACTGGTTCTTATTGCAATAACCAGACTGTGCATCACTCTCGAATCTCACAGATGAGACGGTTGATGTGGCAGAGAGAAAGAGACACACAGAGAGATCATCACATCTATCAGTTCCATAGTGTTTCATAGTTTGCAGATTACCTCCAGATAGTTATGGGATCCAACTGGCTGTGGTAACTCTGTCTATAGACCAGTCTGACAAGCCTGCCAGCCCACAAGGTTAGTACTGTTGGCTACCTGACCTGTAAGAAGGCAAGGATCCAATGCTTCCAGTAGTGTTTATATACTCTTAGGTGTTTATCACACAGAAGTTTTTCCAGCTTTTTGCAACTCTGATCATAAGCCACTATGGGTCCGACGATGTGAATTCACGTGATAGCGTGATGTATTACCTCACGTGATTGCTTTCTATGGGGGGTCATTCTGGGGCGCATCCACATTGAATCCGAAGTGACTCCTCATTTTGGTGAATTCAGTAACAAGCGAATTCACAAAAATTGCTTCTAAACTCACTTCGATTTCACTCCGAATTGGTCTGGTGTAGAATACAACTTTGCTTCCGTCCTGGTACACCCCCCCCCCAAAACCTCCAAGGTTCCATGTTTCCCATGATGCTGCACTGCAATTTTGCCCCATTTACTTCCGGTGCTCAGAAGGGTAGATTTAGATGTAGATGACAGGGATCAAGGGAATGAAACAGGAAGCTGGAGGGAGAGGTGGGGGCAACTGAGGGGGTCATCAGAGGCTGGGAGGAGCAACAAACTTCAACTCCCAGAATTCCATAGCCTCGAGCCAAGGACCCCACAACCCCAGAATTATCTCCCTAGTGCAGATGCAACCTAAGAGAAGGCAACTGTTAACAAAGGGAAGGAGAGTGAATTGGATTCAGGGAGGTGGTATTTTAGGGAGCATGGAGAATAAGGGAAACCGGATCATTTCTGCACTACTCCAAAATGGGTCTCCTTCAGACCCGAAGGATTTACTTCCAAGTAAACCTGCAGCTTCTACACTGATTATTTTGTAGTGAAAGAAATTTATTAATAATAATAATAATAATTCCATAATAATAATAATAATAAATGGAAGGGGCTCTGACACGGAGGACAGATGTAGATTTGGCTGAAATGAATGAGGAGAATGACAGGAGGATATTATTATTATTATTATTATTATTATTAACTTTATTTATAAAGCGCCGTAAAGTAAAATCAAGAATATAAAAGCCTGCCTATGGCGTACAGTCTAAAAGTTAAGGCAACAAATTAAAAAGATCATATGAAACAAGTTAAAACAGCAATATCGACTATTCAGTCAAGCATCTGAACAACCAGGACACAATCACAGACTCCCTGGGAACGCTTCCCTAAACAATATGGTCTTTAACTCGGCTTTGAAGCTGGTTAGAGACATTGAGTCGTGCTTGTAAGGGGAGGAGGTTCCAGGAGTGAGGGGCAGCAAGCAAGAAGGGACGAATCCAGGACGGGGCAGTGGAAATCCTGGGCTGGGACAGGAGACTTTGGCTACCAGAACGGAGGGAACGAGTGGGGATGTAGGGAGAAAGTAGTTCGGAGAGATAGGGAGGGGCCAGCCCATGGAGAGCTTTAAAGGTGAGCAGGAGAAGCTTGTACCGAATGTGGAAGGGAAAGGGGAGCCAGTGAAGGGATGACAACAGAGGGGAGACATGGTCATACCAGTGAGTGAGTGAGATAATACGAGCAGCTGGGTGCTGGACAGAAATCAATGGGTAGAGGTGAGAGAGAGGAAGCCCTGCCAAAAAAAGGTTGCAATAGTCAAGTCGAGAGACCACTAGGGCTTGGACCAAAGTCTTTGCAGTAGAAGCAAAGAGATATGGACGGATTTTGGAAATATTGTAGAGGAAAAATCTACAGACCTTGGCTGTGGCCTGAATCTGAGGGATAAATGACAGAGAGGAGTCAAAAATGAAAGCAAGACTGCAGGCTTCCTGAAACGGCTGAATAGAGATGTTGTTGACAGAGATAGAAAAGGAATATTGAAGGGTGGGCTTAGGAGGGAAGACAAGAAGCTCCGTTTTAGACATGTTGAGCTTCAAACGCCGATGGCGCATCCAGTGAGAGACAGCTGTCAGACAAGATGAAACTTGCTGCTCAAGCCCTGGTGTAAGGTCAGGGGTGGAAAGATACAACTGGGTATCATCGGCATACAGATGATAAGAGAAACCGAAAGAGCTGATAAGTTTACCAAGAGACAGTGTGTATAGAGAGAACAAGAGGGGACCCAAAACAGAACCCTGAGGAACTCCAACAGTTAGGGGAACAGAGGACGAAGTCTGGCCACCCGAGACCACTGCAAAAGATCTATCTGACAGGTAAGATTTAAACCAATCGAGAACGAAGCCTGAGAAGCCAAGGTCAGAAAGTAAGTCAACTAAAAGACAGTGGTCCACGGTGTCAAAGGCCACAGACAGGTCAAGAAGGACAAGGATGGAGTAAAGGCCATTCGCTTTGGCCCACAGGAGATCATTCGAGATCTTGGTGAGGGCCATCTCTGTGGAGTGCCGTGGGCGGAAACCAGACTGGAAAGGGTCCAAAATGGAGGTGGTTTCAAGAAATTCAATACAGCGATAGGATAGATGTAGATGGAGCTGAAATAGATGGGGGCTCTGACATGGAAGACCCGTTCAGATTTGGCTACCAGGGATGGGAAAATAGAAAGGAGGAAGAAACGTGAAGCAACCATTCATGTGAGGGTAGCATTCACGTGAAACTGGAACCAGGAAGTGGCCCCCCTTCTTCACCCCGGAAATGCAAAGGTTCACGATGCCTTCAGAGCCCCACTGAGCATGCACAAGAGTCCCAGTTCGAATCATTGAATCCGCATGGTATGTACTGGTATGGTAATTCAGTGTGCACTCACTCCACTTTGACTCAGGAATCGCCACAATTTCGTTCTTCACGTGTAATAATTGCCTTGGATTCGAATTGACTCTGCTTCCCCTTCAATTCGAATTGGCTCTGGATTTGAGTTCCAGTCTCACGTGTGATAAGGGCCTTAGTAAACAGGGACTTGTTTCCAGGTCAGCACAGAGCTTTAAATCCAATGCATGTTTCTTCATATGTGGTGGGCAGAAAATTAATTTGGTAAGAGATTTCTAAAGTCCTAGACAAATCCTGAGGCAAGAGCCTTAGTGTGCATGTTGAAATTACTCCAAGGAATAAATCAGAGCTACTCCAGTCCCTAAGGACAACTCTGATAGTCTGTTCAAGGAATTTGAAAACCTGTAGAGTGAGAAAGATATTGCATCTCCCAGGGCCCATGTGGATATGTACCAAATTAAATAGGGCCTGTGCTGTAGGGCAGTGCCGCTACATACCCTTAAGACCCATGGTCCTGCCTGATATTGAAAGCTCAGTAGGTCAGCACTGGTTAGTACTTGGATGGGAGATTGCCAACAAATACACATTGCTGTAGACTATATTTCAGAGGAAGGAACTGGCCAAACAACATCTGAGTATTCCTTGCCTAAGAAAGCCCTGTGAAATTAATAGGGTCACCATACACTAAACATGAAGATGCATACATTTCACGTGCTGTAGGAGTCCTGAAGACTGAAGTGTTTTTACACACGAGACTTTCACACATATACACACACCCCAAGCTTAGGGTAGAATTGTTCTAACTTCCTAGTCAGTAGTCAGGACAGACATTGGCACAGATGCCTCTCTGCCTGGTCTTGCTAATGCATTCATTAGCTTTGCAGCTTTATCCAGGATGAAATCCCATATGCAAGAGGTCTTACTAATCACTGGCTTTGTTTAACCAAGGCAGGGGTGTCTGTTTGTGTATTTCTTTGTTTGCTAATTTTCAAAGTCTGCTCCTAGCCAGGAAGGATAGTTTGAAGTCCTTGTTAAATTACATTTTGAGGACTGTGTTGCCAGATGTAAACTTTCTTCTTTCCTAGGGAATAGACCAAGATGAGAAAACAGTGAGCATGTAATGGAGAAGGCTTGGGTATTATTTGTATTACAGTACTGTATTAGTAATACAGACTGAAATCTCACTGTCACATTGCCTGGGATGTAGCAAACAAAGGCAGATTTCCCCCACCCCTGATCTGTGGCTCAGAGATGGACATGGGAAGCAGCATGCAAAATAACAAACCCCATATACAATTGCAAACTCAGATAATCTCTTTAGTTTGGTTTACTCCACTAAGCACTAGTTCTTTCAGACCCCATTGAGAAAGTGAGAAAGCACCCCTGGAGCTGTGCTACGGGAAACTCACTTTTCCTAACTTCCAGACTACATTTTGTTATTGTTTTTATTCTTTTCTGCTGTGCACCCCTCACCTCTACCATTGCCTCTTTCTCTCTCTTTTTTCTTTCCACACAAACATTATGAAAGGCCCAAAAATGGATAAGTATCTGCTTCTAGGGCATTTAAATGGGATGCCATGCAGAGAATCCCTCTAGGCAGCTGCTTTGGTTCCAGGCCAACCCTGCATTAGTCCTAGAGGGAATTAATTATAATACATTAATATGTAATATGTGGCCATTATATCTGTAGCTATGTTGCCGTTCTTTAGTTATACAGTGAATTATTATTATGCTGTGCATTTGCAACATTTTCACCTAAGGTTCAGCCAGAGCTATGAATGGTTAATTAACCTGAAAAATATTCTTGCCAAAAAGGCTTTAAAAATTAATATTATCTCCATTTGAAATTGCATGTTTCAGGACTGCAGGAATGATCTTTTGAAACACACTCTTAAACTGGTGCCAGTCTCATTCCGTTAATATATTTTTCCTATTATCTGATTATAGTTTGCCCATCAATCTAACTTTGCAGTATATTGTCAACCCATAGGATTTAAGTAGATTTACTCAATTTAGGTTAATGGCTAGTGTCCCCTAGGTAAGGCCCCAAATCTCTATTTATCATACACATTTCCCACTTTCATTTTCAAGGCTTGGTGAGATTCCCCAGACACAAAAATGTTTTCAGCGATCAAGTGAAAGATAGGGTTCCCAGATCTCAGGGCCTGAACCCTCTTCTCCAGTCCTTAGAGCAAGGGGAAGAATCTTAGTACAAGAATGAAGCCTTGAAAACTGGGTGTAATGTGTATATAATTTTTCCTCAGATTATTAGACTTTGTATTTTCTATTTGAGTGGCATTTTTTGAGCAACTGTGGTTGATGCGTAATGTATCACACAAGGGTACAACCCTTGTGACATCATCCTTAGGGCTCAGTCATTGGATCTGACATCTCAGGGCATGATATAGTCCTGACCTGGCAATCCCAAATACAGTGTTGCTCTTCCAATTTCTAAATCATTTTTGAATTGCTGTCTTAGAGATGTCAGCTCATGCTGTCTGTTTGTATGATGCACAGTGACTTCCAGCAAAACACTGTTGGTTTTCCCCATTATCCCGACTGCCCTGGGGTTGGTAAAATCAGGGAAAATCACATTTCCCCTAAACTCCAGGGTGAGTGTGGGGTTTTGTTGTGTGCAAACAGCTGGATCAGGCCCAATTCAGACTGAGCCAGCTTTTCACCTGTCAGGTCCCCTGTCATCTACCTTCCCTGTGCTGAGCAACACAAGGAAAGGGGATGGCCTGTCCCCAGAGCTGTTGCCACCATTTCTATACCAGCAGTAGCTCCATGGACAGGCCACCTGTTGCAGCATGATCAGGGGGTCCTTCTGCCCTCTCGTTGATCTCACGGGCACTCCACTTTCAGGAAAAACAGTGGTGCACCAGATGGCCTGTTCATGGAGCTCCTGCATGTATGGAAGCTTGGGACTTGGGACAGGCCAGTCATGCCAATTCAGTGTTGGCCTGGCTTGCCAGTGCAAACAGTACTGCACCACCATGCTGGGTTTGGCCCAGTGCATGCACTGCCATCATGGCCAATCTGAGGCCAGTTCCAGAGCGTAATGCTCCAGACTGGCCCTGTGCTTACAGACAGTACAGATAAGGCCCTAGTACTCCCTACACATTCTTGTTTGATACATGTAATTGCATATGGGTAACAGTGCAAATTAGGAATGTTCTCCTGTTGTTGTGGATTATTTATTGGGGGCATGCAACAGGGACGTAGCCAGGGGGGGTTCTTGGGGTCCGGACCCCCCCCTTCCATTAGAAAAATGAATGGTGTGTGCTGCTGCGCCTCCGCACCCAAGCCCCATTATAATGGTGGCACTTAGTCTGGACCCCCCCCCTTCCTAAAATCCTAGCTACGTCCCTGCATGCAAGGCAATATTGACATTTAATAGCATTACATTTCTATACCACTTCTTAGTGAACTCAGTACTCTCTAAGCGGTTTACAATCTGTAAGCCAATTTCCCCCAACAATCTGGGTACTCATTTTACTGATCTGCGAAAGGATGGAAGGCTGAGTCAACCCAGAGCGCTGGGATCAAATTCATAACTTTGTGGCTGCAGTACCAACATTTAACCACTGCACCACCAGGGCTCCAGAGTTGGAAGCAGAGCTCTGGTGCCACAACAAACTAGAAACCCAGAATTCCATAGTATTGAGCCATAAAGTGGTGTCAAACTGGATTATTTCTGCAGTGCAGATGTAGAGTAAGTTGGGGGGAGTCATTTGATTGACACCAATGGAAGTACTTCCAGCTGTACATGTACTCTTAGTTTAACTGTGTCAGGGAGCTCAGCAGAGTCCATAAGACCATGTGGCCCTTCTAATAGAGTTTTTAAAAGATGTGCTTCCACTAATTAAATCTACCTGCTGAGTATACCTGATATTATATTAATGGGTCTAATCCCAGCCTTCCAGGGCCTATGTTGCATGCATAGTTGCCTTTGAAAATGTTGAAGCATGCCCAGCCTATTAAGTGTTTCTGCCATTGCAAGTAATGAGCTTCCATTGAGTCTCCTTCATGTGAAAATATCCCTGGTTACCTTTACCCATTCTCTCTTTATAATGCATGGCATAACTGGCATTTTGGGAACCCCATGCCTCTTTTCTCACACTGCTGATACAGCTATTCATATATTTAAGCTGCTGCGGGATGCAGATGTTTCTTTTTCAGTATATCTGAAATGGGCCGTAAGCCAGCATTTCACCTTTCTGCCTCTAGTCTTTCTGCCTGAATAAAATTCCGGGTATCTTCTACCATTAAGTAGTGCAAGCAAAATCCACCTGCTTTAAAAAGAAGAATGGGATAAATTGAGACAATTACAGAAAAATGTGTTTGAGGAATATCTGTGACTGAGTTATCTGAGGGTGCTTAAAGAAAACAAGGAACAGGAATATTTGACTTCTGGGCTTTTGTTTCATCTATAAGAGCCTATGTTTTACAACTCTAATAGGAAGAAAAGACAGCAGCCATATCATTCAGTTCTTTAAAGAAGAAGGGAAGGAGAAAGCTCAGCCCAGGGCTGGCTCTAACATTGGATAGAGTGAGATAGCTGCCTCACGCAGCTCATCCTCCTCCTAGTTCAGCCAGAAGCCCCAGACCAGTCCCCTGCCAGGGAGAACAGAGCAGGCATTTTTCACACATTTGTGTCCTGGAAGCCTCCAAAATGGTCTGCTGCCCTCAGATCAGACGAAGGACTCTCTCTCTCCCTCATCATTGAGAGAGGGCCCAACTGTCAATCCATTCAACACCTGTAAGTAGAAGAGGAGGTACAGCCATGCCCCATTTTCAAGCAGCAAAATGTCTTGGGGCAACCTTTGTTCTACTGTATCTCTGATCAAAGAAAAGAACCGTAGATTGTTTCAGATGGTTACTACAACCACTGTCCAGATTTCACCCCTATTCCACCCAACCAGTCAGTAAACAGGAGGTTTTTCAAACAAGGATCATGTCGATCTTCTGTCATGTTTAAAAGTATTTCTCTGCACGTGTTTCTATCTCATCACATGCACACAGATTACTAACAAGTGGGTGCTTTCAAAAACCAGCCATTTGCTACAAATACTGTCTCTTGGAAAGCCAGCTACAAAAGATGTGAGCCACTCTCTCCTGAGTTAGTGAGTTAAATTCTGTTTTGGTAGACTAATAATGACAGTTGGGGGGTCATTCTCTCCCTGCTCTCTTTCCATTGGCAGGTGAAAACTTTTTATTCAGACAGGCCCTTGAATTTTAATTATGGAGCTGTATGTGTAAAGTGGCATGCTGTGTTTTTAAACTTTTGCTGGATAATGTTTTGACTCTTTTTAATCATTTTAATTTTTAGTGTGTGTGTGTGTGTGTGTGTGTGTGTGTGTGTGTGTGTGTGTGGTTTTGAACCAATGTTTTAGCTTAATCTTTTTTAAAATTATTGTAAGCTGCCTTGAATCACATCTTGGGAGAAAGGGAGGATATAAATTCAATAAATAAATAAATAACATAGGATCTTTGCCTTCCAAAGCAAGAGATCAGGTGCATTGCTGACTTCTGAGCATGAAGATAGACACACAACAACCCCTGCTCCACAACTTGGGAAAGGCTTTTTTTTTTTTAAGCTCATCTCCCTCAGCTCTCCATCCAGTGTGTCTGTTGGCCATGTTAGACAGGAGATCTTGTGACTTACAGTCCAAAAAGAGTAATTTTCTCAACCTCTAGTTGGCCCATCTTCTGCTCTGTGTCTTGTGACTCTTACATCTAATGTCTTTATTTTTATGTCTCCAGTACAGCTGGGTCTCTAAGGTGGCACCCAAGGGGATTTAACCTCCTAACTTAAATGCTTGTTGCAGCTTACAAGAGCAGACTGCTAGAGGGGTAAGGGTGCAAAAAGACTAGCACAGTATACTTGACATTATGTTTTTCAAAGGCCAGCTCCACACCTTTATAGCATTTCCAGGAAGAATGGCAAAAGACACTTATTGAATTTTTTTTTCCATATTAGTTGCCTGTGTTACCACAGAATCAAGCAGTATCTCATCATACACTATTTCTCTCTTTGGCCTGTCTGTAACAGGCCTTTATCTTGTCAGTCACAG
The DNA here is from genome assembly GCF_019175285.1 of Sceloporus undulatus. Taxonomy (NCBI): domain Eukaryota; kingdom Metazoa; phylum Chordata; class Lepidosauria; order Squamata; family Phrynosomatidae; genus Sceloporus; species Sceloporus undulatus. Next base: position 216,382,856 of record NC_056524.1, read on the forward strand.
AAATAACTTCAGATTCACAAAGCTATATGTTATTGAGAAAAATTGGATTTGATTGCTTCTTGATTGTCCTGGCTTGGGAAGTCCTTTTCTTGAGGAGCAATACAGTACTGCATTTATGAAACCATAACTTAGGTTCTTTCCTTTTGTAAGTATGATCTGTTTGACTTTGCAGCTAGTCTACTTTCTATGTGGATTTGCTTTTATATACTTAAGTTTGTACCAATCATTTCAGAGACGGAGCTCCCCAAATGGCCAAATGCCAAAAGAGAAAAGCTACCTAGCTCCAGCCTTCACTTGAATATTCCCAAGTGAAGGTATACTTGTTTAAAAGAATGCCAGATATTTGCCTTCTGAAATGTTAGCATACAGGAAGCAGAACATTACATAACAAGCAATATATTTCATCCCCATTATGAAGACAGGTTTGTCAAGAATCATTCCTATAATAGGTGTAAAATGTTTAATCCTCGTTACAGCAAGAAACTGGAAAAGAAAACAAAAGAATGAAAAAGAGATCTCCATTTGTATCAGTATTACGGATGGAAAAAGGCAAGGCTGGAACAGTAACACAAACTGTAGCAATTTCACTGTGTCTGTTAGCAGATTCAAGTGGAGCGTTCTGCCAACATAAAGGCAAAATGGGGTCATTGAGAAAAAGGAGTTGGAGCCAGCATGGCACAGTGGTTTGAGTGTTGCACTAGGGCTCTGAGAGACATGGCTACAAATCCCTACTCAGCCATGGGAACAAACTTGGATGTATAACACTGTCTCAGCCTCTGATGAAGGCAACCACTAGATCCTTTTTTATATCAGCTTGTCCTCAGCCTTTGCACCTCCAAATGTTTTGGAGCAACTCCCAGAATCTATGACCATTGACAGCTAGAATTCTGGGACTCCAAATCCAGAGTATCTGGAATCAAAATAGTTGCTGTAGATCTACAAACTTTTTCTCAGAGTGTGTTCCCTAAGCAAAACAGCTGGGGGGGGAAAACACACACACACACACACACACGCACACACTGCAAGGGCTTTCCCAACTATCTTTCTCTCTCCACCATATGAGTAATGTGGCATAATGCTGGGCTGCATGGATCTGTTGTTGCCCTTTTGTTCACTGCAGCATGATGGACTACAGAAAGATAATGTCATCTTCTCTAAATGTTCCAGTTGTGTTTTGTGCATGAATCTTGCACAAAACTGGGAGTTGTCACTCATATGTGCATGTGTGCATGCACTGTGCTTTTTGTACACTGCTATGGGACCACAGCATTGCTTTTTTTGCTACTGTGTTCTTCCTACGATAAAAGCGTGTAATGGCTTTATCCTGAGCGGTAGGAGGGAAAGATCTCCAGCATCTGAAAATCTGAAGGTTCTGAGAAATCCCAAGTCCTGTTTGACGTGCACCAGCAAGATAAAAGGGGATGGACTAGTATTTTTATCTCTCCACCCCTTTGTTTTCCTTTTTGAATTATTTCCCTCCTGTTGATGCCAAGATTCAAGGGTAGAGAAATTCTCTCCTACACACATACATACATTATGGAGGCATGTCAAAGACACCTCCTTTATTTACAGTGAGACTGTTGTAAATCGTAAAGTGTGGATTGTTATCATTATGATTCTTACAGTAACATCTGCAAAAAAACAGTCAAAATATGCAACTGGCCATTATTTTTTATATTTATATTTATATTTCCCCTCTTACTTCACTGACCACAGTTAAAATATAAAAGGGGGTATCCAAGAATAGTGGCAGATGATATGGTATTTTAGGGGCTTCAGACCTATGATCCCAGGTTCCACTATAATAATAATAATAATAATAAAATCTTTATTTATAGCCCACCTTTCCAAAGATCAAGGCGGGTTACAATATAAAAACAGTGTTACAAAATCACCAAAAAACACATCAATTAATACATATTAAAAGATACAAATTAATAACATCCGATCTAGCACGAATGCAAACAGTAAAGGGAGAGCAGGGGCTACAACTGGGACATTAGGGGACAGCCTGCTGGAAAAGGAAGGTTTTTAGCCCCTTCCTGAAAAGGTCGAGGGAGGTGGCCGAGCGGAGCTCACCGGGAAGCGAGTTCCAGAGCTGCGGGGCCGAGATGGAAAAGGCTCTCTGTGTTGTTGTAGAGTATTTTGCATCTGGAACTTGTAGTAGTTGCTTCCCGGCAGACCTGAGTGTGTGGGGTGGATTGTATGGAGAGAGGCGGTCCGCCAAGTACCCTGGGCCCAAGCCATTTAGGGCTTTATGTTGTTGTTGTGTGCCTTCGAGTCATTTTCAACTTATGGCTTTAGAGCAAACCCATCACAAAGTTTTCTTGGCAAGATTTGTTCAGAGGGGCTTTGCTTTTGTCTTCCTCTGAGGCTAAGAAAGTGTGGTTTGCCCAAGATCACCCAGTGGGTTTACATGGCTAAGCGGGGATTTGAACCCTGGTCTCCAAGGCTGTAGTCCAGCACTCAAACTATTACACCACACTGGCTCTCGGTTCCATTATACCACTGTTTATTGGTCAGATTCCCAATTATTTATGTCATTGTGGAAACGTTTCTGACCAAATTAACAGTGAGAGAAAAGGCTTGTGAGGATGAATCTCCCCCATGTGGACCTTTCTCTCTGCTACTGGTAGGAAAGATTCTTTAAAATCCTGTGGCCCCTGGGGGAACTTTCCAGTGGCTTTAGAATAGCATTGACTTAATTGTTCTTTTCTGTACCTTCTCCAGCTCTGCGTAAATCCTTTTTTGAGGCGAGGCAGTCAGAACTGTATACAATATGACAAGTATGTTTCACAATGGAACCTATTTCTGTAGCCGAAAGAAGTTAATAGAACATCCTAAACTGCTCCAATCTGCCACTTTTTCACCTCACATCACTTTCAAGAGAAGCCATCAAACACCAACAATTTTAATATCATAACAATAGCCCAGTGGCTTCCAGCCAAGAAGGGTTTTAAGAAATAAACAGGATCTCTTAATGCAGTGATTTTCAGTTTTGCCTAATCTGTGCAAATTGATGACTTAAATCCCTTTACATCTCTACTACTTTGAACATTCACATACTGAGTCTTTCAATTTTTGTAATTTCCCTCTCTGCTCAACTGCATTACCATTTTTGAACAGCATAATCCTAGTATCTGTAGCCTGTTTCTATAACACTGCATACATCTGTTTGTGTCAATGGCAGATTGTGATGTGTGCCTTAGGAAACTCACAAGGATATTCCCCAACATTGTCCCTGTGCCCCCACATTTCCCAGACAAGTCTAGAATCCAGTTTTTGTTTCTCCATGTGAAAAGGTATATCCAGATTTCAGTTTTATACTATACCATGCAGATAATATTGCTAATCTGACAGCACTATTGGTCACAGAACAAATTCTTTCTGCTAATATCATCTAGCAACAATCAAATGGAGAGGCAACTGTATTATTAGTTTTGTATGCAAAGTTTGCTGACACATGTTGAACTGCACTTTTGTGTGTGTTTGTGTGGTGTAGGAACCTATCCCTCTGAACCAGTGTGGTGTAGTGGTTTGAGCACGGGAGTGTGACTCTGGAGACCACGGTTCAAATCCCAACAACTTGGTGAAATGGAAACATTTTTAGCTCTATGTAAATAAAATGTTTTATATAAATAAATAAATCCAACAACTTGAAAGACAACAACAGCAAGAACCTATCCCTATTCATACATGTTATTCCTGTTTTGGGTACCAAATTTTCTGTTAAAGAAGTAAAGCCCAGGAACAGATCTACTTTATTAATGGATTTCTCATAAACTGGGTTATTGCAAAATGTTCCAGTGTTGTAGAAACAACTGTAATGTGTGCATAATGTTTCTTCATAACTGTATTTAGCTGTTTCTGCTGTTTTTATGTCTAACTTTAGTTTACTGTTAAGGTCTTCAATGGGCTTACAGTTTTTCTGGGCATTGCAAGAGCTCCCTTCTTCCACTGTAATTTACCACCTGATGATTCCTTAAGGAATGCAAATTCAGATATATCAAAAGGAAGCCTTTTGCCATTAACTGCATCCTATGAAAAAGTTCATGTATCACACTCTTGAGTTGGCTCCAGGTGGACACCTGTTAGCCTGGAAATGGATTAGGCTCCTTCTACTGTAGGATTGCAACAGGTTTCAGAGAGGATTGTATTTCAGTTGCTGTGACTCAGGAGTGTATCCAAACCAAAGGCTATCAGATGAAAATATTATAGGGTTATCTATGTACATTTGTGTATATGTCTGTGCTATTGCCTGTCCTCTGAGCCTCTGTGTGTGTTTTTGTCAAAGTGATTGGTCCTAGAGTTCCCATGTCTTCCATAGAAGAGATTCCTCGCTACCTTTGAAGTTACTTCACAAGTATTTACTGCATGGTTTAACTTTTATAGAGGAGGCATTAAATGCACTCATGAATCAAGTGCCGATGTCATCCAGCTGCATTCCATACACTAATAGTAAACACATTCTTCAAGTGCCAATCCTTATGCAGCAAAAACTCCATTCACTTGCCAAGAAGGAAGTATGAATGGGCTCTGGGGAAATCCTAAGGATTGCAGATGTACACACACACCAAAAAAGTGGGGGAAACCCCAGCAAGTGTCTAGTGAAGACTAAGCATGCTAACTGTGCCTGGATTACCAAATGACGGTTTGGAAGATGTTTTCAAAGAAATAGCCCTGATAATCTCATAAAAAGGAGGAAGGGAGGGGGAGAAAAAAAGAAATATGGCAGTTTAAGACTAAATAGTTTTTATTTTAGCATGAGCAAGTGTTTGTGGGTATAAACCGACTTCTTCAGATGCAGTAAGAAGTAGTATTAAAGTCTCAAGTATAAAACATATTTTTACAATTGTGGGAATAAGGGCCTGTCTACACATGGGTTTTGTATGAATTGGTGCAGATTTTCACACCTTCAAATCAATTCCTATTGCCTTCACTTCTTTCTTGCTTATTCACATCTATGCAGTTTCTCTCAGCCATAATTATTATTATTGGCTATTATTTATTATTTATATAATAACATTATTATCATTATTATTGTCTGTCAATCAAAGAATGCAGACATATGCACTTCAGCTTCCATTGTTATCTAAGCTCTTAATATAGTTGCCCCTCCCTTCTCCCAGGCAGTGGTTGAGAGGAGAAAGAGTTAATAACTGGGGGAGAGCAGATGGGAGATGCCATTGGGATAGCTCCAGCTCCCTCTCTGCTGATGCAAGGGTATAAAGACACCTATAACTATTTAAATGTCCATTGACTTCAGGGGAGTGGAGTGAAAATTGAATACCAGTTTCAAACTGTGCCATCCCTGCCCAAGGTGTCACCTGGTGTGGGAAGGCAGGGCTTCTGGAGCAGGGCTTCTGGAGCAGGTCCAAAAGGGCACTCCCCCACCTTGCTGTCATGGTGCATAGAATGGCGCCCTAGCAGTAAGGTGGGGACACACACAGCCCTCTCAGAAGCCCCCCTCCTTCTGAGTGCCTTGCAGGACCGGGAAGGCAACCACCTCCCACCCATCCTGGCCTTCCAAATCCCGCATGGCCAATGCTACATGGGATCCAGAAGGTAGCCACCACCCTCCAGCCTTCTGATTACCGCACAGACCTGGAAGGCAGCTGCCTGCTCCCCCCAGGTGTACTACCCCACCAGCTAGTGTCACCTGGTGTGGTCCGCACCACCATACACCCCAATGACACCACTGGATTCAAACAGCCAGTTCCACTCAGGAAAAGAAAATACTGTAATAAAAAATGCCAAGGAGAATAGGCAAAACCTTATATGCACCTAAAACCAAAGAGATTTGTTAGCAGTAATGCCCATCTGCCCGTCCTCTACTATGCGAAGGCAACGTTCAACGAGGACATCCACACAATCAATTATGCAGATCCTTCCAGGTACTATGGTAAAAGAAAAGGTGTGGTTCCTTTTTCTTTGGAGTCTGAGAACTTTTTCGTCTCCACCCCTCACCCCGCAAAATACAGCAAATACGTTCAAATTGCATATGGCCAAATCACATTCTACCAGGATAATTTTCATTGTGTAGACTGGTTCTAGGATAGAATGTAATAAAATCCAGAAAAATACAAATCATGTGCCTTACACTAAATATTCAAAGGACTGGGCAAGATGATACAGGTTTTTCAGATCTTTAGTGTTAATGTGTGAAAACAATATATCTAAGTACCAAAAAATCAGTTTTCCCAGGTTCAAAACACTCCCTGAAAAGATTCCTGTGGAAGAACAAAAACCAAGGTGGGGATAGAATGAAATGTCTTCGAAGAGGCCATGGTTGACTGGAACCCTGAATAGTCGCAGCCTATAACAAAAGTGGCAAGAGGCTTCCATGTCAGTAGCACAATAAATCTGTTCTGGTTTTTATTCCAGACTTCAAACAATCTCTACAAAGAATTTTAGGGATAGGCTTATAACTCAGAAGGTCAAAGTGTAACCTCTAATCTACAGTTTACTGTAAGCAAATAACTAAAAGCTAAGGGGTAGGCAAGAGAAGCTTGTTAGTTTTACATGTTAGTTTTGCTGAAACATGTTGAACTGAATGAACTGTGCTTTTTTTTTCTTGTAGTGCAAGAAGCTTTCCCTGTTCTTTCAGTATTATTTCTGGCTCTGGTATCAAATATTTTGTTAAAGAAGTAATGCTCAGGAACACATCTGCTTTTTAAAATGACATACACCTGCAATTTATTCTAGATTGTTTTAAAGACGAGTCTGACTCCCTAAGTTCTGCTGATACAAGACAGGGTAGAAATAACCAACCAACCAAGATTTCTTGAAACTGCTTGCCAACTCAGACATTTCAGAAAGCAGGGACTGGGAAAGGGTGCTTATGCATGAGTGAAGAGGACATGTTAAAGCATCACCTGTCTTTCCACATTCTCCTGCTAGTAAAGCACACTGTGCGTCAGCCCAGGGGGAAAATAAAACCAACATTTGGAAGGTCAAACAGAATCCCTCCTGTGAGCAGGAAGAAATTTCTTTCCCATAGCCAAATACTAGAGTTAAACTGACAAGAAAAAGAAAAGTGACCTTCCCATGTTCTGTGAGATTGTTTTATTTATTTAGTGCTGTAAATGTACATGTACAGGTTGTATATGTTTGGCTGCTGATAAATTATGTGTCCTTCTTAACAGTGGGGAATGTGTTGACCTTGAGATGGGGTTGGTCTGCAACTCCCAGCATTCTTCACCATAGTCTCTGTTGCTTGGGCTGAGAAAGGTTGCCATTCAATAACAGCTGGAGGGCTTTTACTGGAGCCATCCCAATATAATGTAAAGAAGCATCATCATTTATCAGCATCCAAACATTCACAACCTGTATGTGTACTTTTACAGCACTAAAAAAATAAAACAACCTCACAGAGCATCAGAAGGTTTTCATTTTGGACCACAGTGCCCAGATTCTGAGAATTATACTCCAAAAATATAAGATTTCTAAGCTCTGCATCCTTCCTTAAGACAATTTTCTTTTAGTTAAACATAATATTTCCCTTTTGAAAGTCAGGGGAAGGAGTGGGATGTTCTTCTACTACTGTATACTGTAACTGCACTTGATGGCAAGCTATTAGTTAGTGGCTTTCAAGAGATTTCCCTAGTTTAGCTGCCTAAAAGCATTACTGTACTTTGCAAAGCAAGAAGATTTCACAAAGCCCATTTTGTCTGTTGGTTTTCAAGCAGCTTGTCCCTGTTGGTGGCAAACTGATGAAACCAGTTTGAAATTGAAATGAACAATATTGCTGGTCCACAGTCATTTCCCTTACTGATGGTCAGCTTACCAGCTCAGAGGTCAGTTTATTGATGATCTCTTTCTGCTTGATGTTGCTTATTGCAGAGCTCATGAAAGTCACTTTTTTGGAGTACAGTTCTGAGAATCTCCCAGCCAGCATGGTCACCAACCATACTGCTTAGGGAATTATGGGAGATGTAGTAAGAAAAAAGTTCCCACAATGTCTGGATGTTATCACATGAGTATTCAAGATACAAAGTGTAGGCTTCTTTGTAAATGGAATTATTTGTTACTCTCCATAACAAGAGATACTTGCATGGCATTATTGTAAATCAGCTGGAAGAAGGCCAATGGCTTGTGGGCCTGAGAGGAAAACTTGGAGCTAATAGGATCTTCTGAATCCTTTCCCCTTTACAATGGATTTATACAGTTGGGGTTCCAAATTGAATATGAAGCAACATTCAGAAAAGATTGGAGTGGTTAAAAATAATATACTGGTTGACTGGTCACATTTTGGATACAGCAGTAGACATGGCGGTGCCTTAGTTCTCCCGTCATTTTGGCTTAAATTGTACAAAGATGACATTAAGAAGAGGCATGCACAGGTCAAGAGTTCCTTTCTAGAGCTAAAATGTCCCCATTTATAATTTAAAGCTTTTGATTCATCTGCCTTTCCTAACCAACTAATTCTCCCTTTATTCCTTCTCTCATTGCTGCCAATTATGTTGGATCCATTTACTTGTGCTTTTATTTTGCCATTTAAATTACAAATTAAGATGTGAACAGGACAAACATGTGCCCATAATCTATGTTACATTGCTATGAACCCACAGTCAATGGCACCTGCTTTTTCTGCATATTTATTTCTGTAAATGAACCTTCCATAGCCTGGTCTATTCAAAGTACTGGTCCCTGAGCCACTGGCTGCTGGTTTCTGGTAGCTTTCCAGGAAAGAAAGAAACAATTGTAGCCAAAGCACACAAATGTGGTACCGGTCCTCAGCACATTTGGGGTGGGGGGAATGCCAGTCCTTCACATCAAATAGCTTTAATTCAAAGATATAACTGTGTTAGTCTGTAGAATCAGTATGTAGAGAGATCTTGTAGCTCCTTTGAGGCTAACTGAAAGAAGTTGGCATAATGTTTCTGAGGAAGTAGACTTCAGTCCATGAAAGCTCATGCTGCCAACTTCTTTCTTGTAGTTTGTCTTTAAGGTTCTACAAGATCTCTCTACAAACGGATCAAATAGCTTGAAATGCACTGCTTTAGATAGCAACCCCATCATTCCCTGCCATTGACTGTGATGGTAGGGCTGATGAAAATAGCAGTCAAAAATACCTGGAGAGCACTAGGCTCAGGGTAACCACATGCCATGACCACAAAGGAGGTCAAGGCACCATAAAATGTAGGACATTACAAACTAAAAAGTAAAAACGCTAATATAAATAGAAATTCATATGGTGTATTTACACTTATAGTGCATATATTGTTTTTTATTATGTACACAAACATATTTTTCTGATGAATTTATCTTTGTTAAATGCCTTGCTGGCTTGCAAAATACTTATAGAACTCTGAACAACACAAAGGTTTAAAATTGTACTTTACTAGCAACAGACCCGTGACTGAATCTACATTTAAATTATTCCTTTCATTTCTCCATTGGGCTGAAATTAAGAGACAAACCCTTTTCAACATTTGCATTGTGTCTTCAAGCATTCCATCGCCTAACACGTTTTGCTGTCCCTTTTTCCTCCAAGAAACATATGTGCTGAACTCTGGGGGGAATCTTGTCTACTCCTTTTCCTAGGAAAAGAGGACTTTAGAAGATCAATCTTGTCACTCTATTTGCAGTGAAGTAGACAGATTTCTTAACGCGGAACAGCAAATGTGGTGTTACTCACAATGGGCTTCTTAGTCATACTCAAAATGAAAGACATTTTGGAATTTTTCCTGGACAGAAGGTTGAAATGAAAGTCATGTCCTGGGAAAGGAGGATATCTGGTCACCCTGACTAAGCTGAAGAATACTTGTCTAAATGTTTGTGATGAATTATTGTGTAGAACAGGTATGAAGTGACACAAAGATGTAATGACTGGAAAAGATTGCCTTCCAAACATATTGCCTGTTAGACCAGTCTCTCTCTCTCTCTCTCTCTCTCTCTCTCTCTCTCCAGTCATAATGCATTTGAGTATAATGAATGTAGAAATTTGCTTTCCCAGCAGACAGGGTCCTAACCTCCTGTATTCAGGGTTTAGCTCCTCCTATTTGCTCCTGTAGGCAGGGACAATAAACAAAAGACCCCTATATAGGGAGGAGCTAGCCCCCCCTGCCGGGCCCCAGTCTTGGTCCTGCCTATGCTTCTAGCAGGATGCGTCTCTTCAAGCCAGCAAGGTTTTTTCTTTCTCCGAAAGCGGTTTGAGAGTTTTATTGGCCTTCCCTTCTTCTCCTCTCTCCTGCCTTCCCCCCCTTCCTTGGTGGTGGCTATGGCAGAGGACCCCCAAGAGCACTGGCTAAGGGTCATCCTTAGCTCAGGCTTCCCTAGCTCAGGGTCTGCCAGCTCAACAGAGGGAGCTGGCTTCAGAGGGAGACCCATTGGGATGGGTTTGCTGTTGCTTCTGCAGCTTCTTCACTACTGCCACTTCAGTCCTTTTCTTCTCTCCGTTTCTCTTGCTGCCTTGGGGGCATGAAGAAGGACTTAATATGGCAAGGGCTCCCAGGATTGGAGAAAGGTCTTGGCTTTGCCAATGACTCTCCCCCTCCTCCAGAGCTGCCCCCCTATCATGGTGGGAGCACAGGAGATTTCTGCATACAGCATTGCAGCACATGGGAGCCATGGGAACAGATGGTGAGGGGTTTCCCCTCCATGTCTCTGTTTCTCCACATCACCTCTGCCCAGCCTGTTTAAGGCCAGGGATCAGTGAGGAAACTGGCCAGAAGTCATGAAAACTTCCCTTCTCATCATCCCTGCTCAGCCCATTTGGGGCCAGAGTTCAGAGGTCAGGCCAGTCAAAAGCCATGGCAAAAGATTTCTCTACATCACCTCTGCCCAGCCTGTTTAAGGCCAGGGATCAGCAGATCTGACTAAGGTTTAATCCTAATCTCTTTTTGTTCCTCCTTTCTTTCCCTTGTGTTAAGTGACTCACACACAGATGGTTTTATTGAAAGGCTTTCCTTTTTTCATGTGAAGAAAATGATGAAAATGTTTTTAAATGATATCAGAGTTTACCTCTGAAGCTCATAAATGGGATGATCCAAATCAGTGATTAGAACATTTCATTTTTTAAAAAAACAACAGAGAAAAAGAGAGAAATTGTTTAAAACTCCACATTTCATTCCGCTGACTCAGCACCATTCATTAACTTCTCCCTGAAGATTGTGGAGCAGCTGAATCCAATTTCTTGAGAGATTATCATGGAGAAATTAAATTAATAATCTTCAAGAAGAGCAACTGATGATCACTTTTGGCAGGCTCTTTTATATGTGAGATATTGTCAGCTCTTTTCCATTTGAAGGATAGCTTGAGCGGTCCCAAGGGGGTAGAGACTGCTCTTCAAGCGAGACAGAGCTCTGTTTTCTTCTGACTGTAGTAAGTCACGGATAAATGGGCTGCCCCCACACACATTCTTTTCATCTCTGTTCTGAATGTGTCACTTGCATGTGACATACATGCATATTTGGTGGAAGGGAATTGCTGTCACTTCAACATAAGATGGAGAGAGCTTGTGACAGGAGAGAAGGGTGGGGGAAAGAGCAAGCAAGGATCTGCTCTCAGAATGAGATCCGTTTTTAATGTCTTTGTGATGCACTGGTTTCAGACAGACAGAAGGAAACATGGGAACAGCTCTTCTTTTCAAATGTACATTTTAAAATAGAAAAGTCATTTTTCTACATGTAATCTGTTATTTTTTTAAAAAAAAATCCTTCCTGTGTGTCTTGGCAGTTAATGTGTGCCTTCAATTCATTTATGCCTTATGATGACAAGGCAAGATTTGTTCAGAGGAGGTTTGCCATTGCCTTCCCCTGAGGCTGAGAGTGTGTGACTTCCACAAGGTAATCCAGTAGGTTTCATGGCCAAGTAGGGAATCAAATCCTGGTCTCCAACACAAAAACCACTACGCCATGCTGCTCTCAGTACTAGAACTCATTTGAAAAATTCTAATGTTGGCTTTTCCTCACCTATCAGTCCCATTCAGCATGGCCAGTCATAAAGAACTGTTGGAATTATAGTCTAAAACACCCGAAGGGTCTTAAGCTAATGTCAAGATTCCCCATAGCTGGGGCTCTTTCACACTACACAATTAGTGCACAGCAATGCCACTCAAAGTGCCATGGCAACATTTTGGGGAATTCTAGGGGCTTATAGTTTGATGAGGTGCTATAAGTCTCTGGATGAAAATCCTAAATACCCCTCCCTAAGCTGCAAACCCCAGGATTCCAGAGGCTGGAACTTTGGCAGTTCATGGAATCATAATGCTATAACTGAGTAAAAGGGGAGTGCATTCATGACAGTTTCTTTGGTGAAAGAAGGTAGTTGGCCAGCTTTTCTCGCTTCCTCTTCTTTTCTTCCTCTAACCAAATGGTTTTATCCCATTTCTTAAGGTCAGTTTCCAGGGCATCCAAAACACCACAGAAATCCCTGGTGTGTTGTGCTTCGGTGGGAAAGTTACATGATAGAATTTGGAAAATCAAGCAACCATCAAAGTGCATGCATTTTTCTCCATTAAGAACTGTAATTGTTATACAGTAGTTGATGTTATATAAAATAAGTGTGTTTCAAAACAAAACAGAAAACCCAGCATTCATAACTGTCACATTGTAAGTATACCTATTGTCTTAATGGCAGCTCCATTAATATATAGCCTTGACATTGTTATAGAATGACATATTTATTGCTTGGCATTAGTGTGGCATAGTGGTTTTGAGCATTGCACTGTGAGTCTAAAGATCAAGTTTTGAATTTCAGCTTGGCCATAAAAAACCACATGGGCAAGTTACACTCTCTCAACCTCAGAGGATGCCAATGGCAAGCCTCCTCTGAAGAAAACTGCCCAGAAAATCCCATGATAGAACCTAAGCTGCCTTAGCATTGCTGTAAATTAAAAACAACTTGAATGTTGCTGTAAATTAAAAACAACTTGAAAGCACACAGCAACAGAAAAGCTATAATGTAATATTTGTAACAATTTATAAATTTATAAATATTCCCAGCATTGTTAACCAAAGGTTCATTAAGGAAAAATGGAAAATGGAAAATGGAAAGAATTTGCAAGAGTAAAATATGCTGTGAAGAGCATTAAGTTCCTCCACCCAAAAGGAGCTGTCAATGTAGAAGGATTCTCAAAATCACATTCTCTGCTAGTTGTTGTTGTTTAGGTTGTTGAAGAACGTATTCATAGTGCTGTGTGTGCATGTGTGTTTGTGTGTGTGCACTTAGTTTAAAAATCACGTGGAAAATGGAAAGAGAAATGAGGTGCAAGGTGATCTTAGGTCCAAAACACTCAAAAAATAATCCAGTTTGAGGCCACTTTAATTGCTGTGGTTCAAAGCTAGGGAATTTTGGGAACTACAGTTTTGTGAGACATTTAGCCTTCTCTGTCAGAGAGCTCTGGTGCCCTGATTCTTCTTCTGCTCTTAATCTTCTATCGCCCTCACCTAACAAATTTTCTGTGTTTCCTCCTGCCTCTTTGGATGAACTCTCTACACTTCTGAACTCTTCCAAACCTGCAACCTGTTCTCTTGATACAATTCCTACTCGTCTTCTAATCTCTATAGCTCCCTCCTTTCTGCCCTCGCTTCTCCATATCTTCAATCTCTCTCTCTCTCTACCGGCTCCTTCCCGTCAGACTTCAAACATGCTCTCATTTCCCCAATTCTGAAAAAACCTTCTCTTGACCCCTCTGCTCTGTCTAGCTATCGTCCGATTTCTTTTCTCCCCTTTCTTTCTAAGGTTTTGGAACGGGTTGTCTATTCACGCTGTCTTGAGTTTCTTGAAGCCAACTCCATCCTCGATCCCTTTCAGTCTGGTTTCCGCCCAAGGCATTCTACAGAGACAGCTCTCACTAAGATTTCAAATGACCTTTTACAGGCCAAGGCTAATGGCCTTTACTCTGTTCTCATCCTTCTCGATTTGTCTGCAGCCTTCAACACTGTTGATCACTTTCTCCTAATTGACATACTCTCTGACCTTGGGTTCTCAGACTCTGTTCTCGACTGGTTTAGATCTTACTTGTCTGGCAGATCTTTTGCAGTAGTTGCAGGGGGTCAGACTTCTTCTCCTGTTCCCTTATCTGTTGGAGTTCCCCAGGGCTCTGTTCTGGGTCCCCTTCTGTTTTTCTCTCTACACACTGTCCTTAGGTAAACTCATTAGCTCTTTTGGCTTTTCCTACCATCTGTATGCCGATGACACCCACCTGTATCTTTCCGCCCCCGACCTTTCTCCAAGGCTTGAACAGCAAGTCTCGTCTTGCCTCACAGCTGTCTCGCAGTGGATGCGTTTGAAGCTCAACATGTCCAAGACGGAGCTTCTTGTCTTTCCTCCTAAGCCCACCCTTCAACACTCCTTTTCTGTCTCTGTGAACAACATTACTGTTCAACCAGTCCAGCAAGCCCGCAGTCTTGGTTTTATCTTTGACTCTTCTCTGTCGTGTAGCCCTCAGATCCAGACCACAGCCAAGGCTTGTAGATTCTTCTTGTACAATATTGCCAAAATCTGACCATATCTCTCCACCTCTACTGCCAAGATCCTGGTCCATGCCCTAGTCATCTCACGACTTGATTACTGTAATGTCCTCCTGGCTGGGCTTCCTCTTTCTCACCTCCGTCCTTTAATCTCTGTTCAGCATTCAGCTTCACGCATTATCACTTCCACCCACCGCTCTGACCACATCTCTCCTTTGTTGGCATCCCTTCACTGGCTCCCCCTCCCTTTCCGTATTCAGTACAAGCTCCTGCTGTCGACGTTTAAAGCCCTCCATGGACTGGCCCCTCCTTACTTATCAGACCTTCTTTCTCCTCACCTTCCCACCAGGGCCCTCCATTCTGGTAGTCAAGGTCTGCTGTCTCAGCCCAGGATTTCCTCTGCCCCATCCCGGATTCACCCCTTTTCACTTGCTGCCCCCCACTCCTGGAACCTTCTTCCCCCACAAGCAAGAGCCATCACTTCTTTAAACAGCTTCAAAACAGAGTTGAAAACCATCCTGTTCAGAGAAGCCTTCCCAGGCATTGCATAATTGTCGCTTGCTATTTGGTGTTCTTTTGTTGTCTGTTTATCAAACCATTTCCTGTATTGCTATGTACTGTATATGCATTATCCTACTTGAGAGTATGTATTTTCCCTGGAAAATGATTAACCATCCATTAAGAACCCAAGCCCTCCCTCCAGTCCATCTGCCTTGGTCCAGGCCTTGGAGGTAGAGAGGAACTGCTGGACCTCTTACCCTTTCCCTCCACCACTCTCTTCTCCTTCTGTGTCATGTCTTTTTAGATTGTAAGCCCGTCAAACTAAAAAGAGTGTATGTACAGCGCTGTGTAAATTTACAGCGCTTCATAAAGGTTAATAATAATAATAATAATAATAACAACAACAACAACAATAAACTACAATTCCCAGGACTCAAACTGGGTTGTATCTGCAGTGTGTTTTGGACCTTAGTCTTTCTTAAACTCCAATTGCACTTCATTTAAGCCATATATCTTTGATTCTATACTAAGCACGACATTCAGTTTTCAGGAAATCAATACAACATTCTTTGTCTAAGCCAGAAACCCCCTCCCCCCCTTCCTTGGTTCATCTTACATACTGTGTTGCAACTAGGCATATTTCCCAAAGGCATATCCCTCAAACATTTGCCTCCTTCTTTCTGCTCCTGTGATTGACAGTCTAGCAGACTATTTGAGAGAACAGTTGTATCTGAACAAAATGGGTACCTTTTCCATGGAGCCATGTTGTACAGGTCAGGCTGCCCTTTGAGCATTGGGAGAACAGATCAGGTGAAGTGGGAATTGCTCAGTGCTGTATACAAACTGCTGTCTGTGAAATAAGAAAAATGCAAGAAATGCCATGATTAATAGGCAGATTTGGAAACTTTGAAGCAGGGCAGCCTGTAGATTTATCACAGCACAGATACCATTGGCAGTGTTTTAACTCTTGGCTCTGCAGCTGTGTTGAATTATTCATTATTGTATATTGAAAAAAAGGTAGCGAGACTTCAGAGGGCAAAGCTATAGAATCCATTTGAAAGCTGAGATGGAAGATCATGTAATTAAAAATTATCATTAAACTTCATTTATTCCCTCTAGTTGGATTTCAGCTCCCCCTACCCCGACATATGATCGTCATTAAAATGATTGTGTGCATTACTTTTTCCTCTCCTTTTATCCAGTGATGGGAGAAACACATTGTATTTAAATGAGGCAAGCTATCTTGTTTGCCTTAAGACAGTTTGGAGACCTTTTTCATCTTGATGCCCTGGAAGGCAGTTGGCTAGTGTGAATAATGACATAGCTCATGGAAGTTGACTCCAAATAACATATACACAAACAGAAAGCTATCTGTTTTGTACAAGCTTGCCTTTTAGATGAACCTGTCAAAGTTGCTCAAGCTTTTGTAATAACTTGGATCTGTGAAGATGGAATTTTGGCTTTGCCAGTGCAGAGATTGGCCTCTGCACAGAATGGCAAAAACAGATGGACAGTGTAGCTCTTTGCAGGCAAAATTGCCTTAACTTACTCAGTAATAACACCACTTACTTTTTGCTTGGTCTTAAGAGTGATTAGGCAATCAGATAGCATTTTCTTAATTTGACATTGGGCTTCATTTGAAAAGCTAGCTCTGGGCTTGCTTGCTTCCCTCCCTTTGTTTCCTTTCTTCTTCTCTTTAATCTTTGTGGTCTGTCTACATTAAATCTTGCAGGAGAAAACTATGAGGTGATTCGTGGGCTCAAGCATTTAGTACAGTTTAGCAGGCCCAGAGGTCTGTGGATCAGGGAGGAGGAAGAGGAATCCACATTGCAACTCCATTACCATAAAGAAGAAGAAAAATAGGCTGAGATCATGCTTGGAATGATTTGTACAGGTTCAGTTGTACAGATCTCATAAGAACTGGTGAAGCCAATCAGACCTATTAGAGTAGACCATGCAACATTTTATTCTTGTCTTGTATAAAACAGAATATGTGTATACAGTATACTGTTATAGAAATATTATACTTCTGTCACTGCCGTGGCTCCATTATTTGGAGTCCAAGGATCTGTAGTTTAGTGAGGGACTTAGGATTCTCTGCTAACAACTGCTAGTGCACTCTTCTCACCTACAGTACTACAGTTCCATAGCAGAGAATTCCAGGTACTTCACTGATCTCCTATCTCTGGTAAGACAGAGTATCAAAGTGCTTTATCTGTGTGGTGTAGGTACACTTTAAAGTGTTTGCAGCCTATACATTTAAACCTGGACTTCTTAGTTGAGAAACAGAGAGACCTGTGCTTTTGAGTGTGGCATGCTCTCTACAAGTCCCAGAGCTGCTTTTGCCTAGGCGGGGGGGGGGGGGGGGGACAGAGCTTAGAAATAATTAAGTACATTTAATTGGCTACGTGCTAATTATTTATCCTTCCCACCCAACAAGACCTATGCCCCCCCCCCCCCAAGAGCCAGATACATTTCCAATTTTTCCATGTGTCTATCAAAACTAATACAAAGAGGTGGAAACAGAAACTGTGGAGAACTAGACTGGAGTGAGTGAGGGAAAATTTTAAGCAAAGAGAAGATCTCTCAGGTTTGCCTGAAATGTTCTTATCCCTGTCCTGGATTGGCTCTGCCTCTCTTTCATCCTACCTGAAGTTCTGTAGTCTAAATACCTTCAAGAGACCTGCAGCTTCTACTTCTTATAATCATTTTTTGACATCAGGAAAGGCAAAGACAAGAAGAGTGCTTTGGAAGAAACCAACAGCAAAATGGTGGCAATGATGAGGACCAATCGTAACATTCTCTTTAAATCTAATTGTTTTTTCAAAAACACTAAATTAATAATTTCTACAACAAGTCAAATGTATTCCTTCCTCTAGCAACATCAATTTTCCCCTTTCCAGTGTGCAACCTAAATGAATTAAGCTCTCCAAGGGGCAAAAATCCATAATAATAAGGTGCCAGTGAGATAATTGTAATGGGAAGGGGACAAATAACACTATGGCACCTTACTAATACTTTTATTATTACTCAAGCTTCTGCAGACTCTAATCAGCTTCATCAGATGCATGAAGTATAACTGGCAGGCTACCAGTGGTTTGCTTCTACATCCTTGCATTAAATCGAGTACCCTTTTTTAAAAAAAATTCCCAAAAATAGAGATGTTTGTTCCTTTTAGACAGTGCAAGCCAGTGCTGTTGGCAGGGTTTGCAGCTGACAATGTATATGTTTAAATCACATTCCCAGATCCCTAGAATAGAAAATTTACTAGTTGTGCAACATCGTCCCAAAAGTATTTACTCAGAAGTCCCGTCGTGTTCAGTGGGGCTTATTCCCAAGTGAGTGAGTGCAAGATGAGTTTACAAAATGCAGGCCTAGATGTTGTTGATCCTCATAACTGCCTGTGCTGTTCAGGGCTGATAGGACTTGGAGTGAAATATCTGGAGGGAAACATTTTACACACCCAGGATTATATCTGTGTTGTGTAATCTTAAATATGTTTACACAAAAGTGACTCCTTCTGATTCTGTCAAAGTCAAACCACCGTATAATGTATTGCAGTAGCCTAATCTGTAGTTTACCAGAGCATACATAACTGAATTGCATCTTAAACCCATCCTTATTATATGTCTATCCTATCGTCTAGCTAGAGCCTTGAAGAGACAACTGGGATGAGGGATAGTTTAATTCTAGCAATCCTACTAGTATGAAACTTTGTTTCAGTGAGTGTTAAGAGGAAATGGTATTCCTTAGAGTAAGAAAGGTATACAGAAGTGTCTCATATGGAAGGTATAATACGCAGTACTGTACAGAGCTTACATTTCTCAGGGAAAAATTTTTTTTTGAAAAACTAAGAAAAGTAAATTGGTTTCCCTGAGTTTGTTTCCATGTGGGATTGAGAGTTCCCAAATTAACCCAGACCAGTCCTCCTGAGTGCTTTACAGTGCTGGGTTTTCATTTACTTGAGCTATTAACTGCTTCCCTCCTTATTCAGTCACTCAGTGGGGATTGCATGAATTACCTCCACCAGTAAACTTGATCTGTCACAGAATAATGGCATGTTAGCAGGCTCCCTGATAGAAAGCTGACGTGCTTTCTGGTATGAGTCATATGGATAGTCTATGCTTCTGCTTATTTCAGTGACCCTGTGAACCCCGTATAATGTGTATCTCATTACAGTCCTTTTATTCATATCTCATTCATCATTCTTTAAAAAAAATACTTCAGAAAAGAATGAGATCATGGTTAGTGTTTATTTAATAAGTGTACTGCCTCCACTCTTCTGGCTATTTCCATTGGCTGGCCTTCTCTGAGTTGTCTGTTCCTTCATGTTGTGGTGGCCTGCTGCAACTCTCATCAATCGTCATGTTGGCTGAGGATTTGGAAAGCTGTAGTCCAACATATCTGGAAGCAACAGTGTCAGGGAAGGCTCTCTTAGGTTTGTGTTCCTGAAGAAGAATGAAATTCAGGGCTCAACATTTAAAGTTCTTTTTTCTTGGACAGAAAAAAGCCATGTAGATCTGTGAAAGGAAGTATGTAGCTCAAGGACTTTCATTTAATCATTCCCTTCATCCTATTTCAAGTCGTCTTCTCACTTTCCTGCTTTATCACACACTTAGGTGGCATTCCCACTGACCTAAAACATGAATTAGGATGCGAATTAAGGTGGCATTGTTCCACATCTTTCCTGTGGGAAGAAACAGGAGAGCTGGACGCCAGGTATCTGAGGGGGGGATCGAGCCTTCTCTTCTCTCTTTCCCAAAGGGAATCTGGGGAGAGACAGGAGAGCCTCGGGGCCCCCGGGGGTCTGAGGGGGGGGGGGTTGAGCCGTCTCTTCTCTCTTCCCCAAATAGTCTCTCCCGACTGAAGTCCTCTGCCTTTCCCCCCTTGATCCGATTTGCCAAGCGGCTTTGGATGCAGAGTCTCTCTCCACTGAAACAGTAGGTTTTATATTTGTGTGTGTGTGTGTGTGTGGGTGTGGTTGTATAAAGTAAATTATAAGTAACAACTTTTTGAATTTATGAAAAAAACCTCATCTGTAGTTCCAAAACCCACTGGAGAAAGAATACAGTTTGAGACCCCCTTAACCTGCCCTGGCTCAGTACTAAGGAATTATGGGAACTGTTGTGTTTGTGAGACATTTATCCTCCTCTGCCAGAGAGTGCTGGTGCCATAATAAATTACCATTCCCAGGATTCCCTAGCACTGAGTTATGGCAGTTAATATGGGGAGACACAGAAGAGGACGAATAAGGCTCCTTCTAGTCTGGGGAGACGCAACAGAAGAGTCTTTTGGATGCAGGCGATTTTCATTGGCTGCCCCCAAAAAAACAAAAAAACCCAAGACTTGTGACGTCTGAAGCCTACGCGCTTGATTGACAGCTTGTGGACACAAATGGGAACGGGGAGCAAATTATTCTGCATTAAAATAAAGTGATTTTTAAAAAATGGAAACGAAAACAGAGTCTAAATGAATCGAGGTAATTTGCCCCTTTTCGTAATGGAAATGATGGAAAAATTCGAATTATTCCCGGAACATAATCAGAATCGCGCCAATATAATCCATTTTATCTGCCAAGTGGGATCACCCCCTTAGTAATCCAGGTTTTCCCATCAATGTGGAAACAGCCCAAGACACTATCTACATTTATTCAGTTGTTAACTCATGACTGACCTATCAGCTTCATTAAATGATATCAAAATAGCCTCTGTGTTGTCAGTAATTGTTTATTAAAAGTGGATATTAACATGTAATGGTAATCATTAATTGGTAACATTATCATTAGCATCACATGGGATTATAATCAAGCAACCTGACATGGTCGAATCCATATGTATATGCTTGTTGTTGCTGTTGTTGTGTTTCTTCAAGTCGTTTTTGATTTATGGAGAACATGTATATATCTATATACAGTATCAGGACAGTAATGAGAAATACACTGTTTTACATTAGTTCTTCCAAAGAATTCATGGGGAGGCGGGATTTGTGAGGCATAACTTTAAAGCCTTTGCACTACAAAGCAATGACTCTAGAGAAGTAACAAGTACATTTCTAGTTCCAGCATTTCAGGTCCTCCAAATAGCCAGCACAGCAGTCTTCAATTGTTCGCTTTCTCCATAGATTGTAATAGAGAACAGTGGCTATCTCACTGTAATTTCTGGTTTTTGTCTGTGGAAATACCTGGTTTTCACTACAACTTAATAATACATTGTATAAAGTTTTGAGTTTAGAAAGGATAACCCTCATTGTTCCCAGAGATCACAGAGCTTCCTTTCTTCCTGTGTATGATCAGACGTCTTCTATCAGCCATAACCTCAAGTTACTCTTTTATTAGAATCATTGAGGTGTTTTGTAGGCTGAATGTTTCTAAAATCAATTTTGGGGGAAAAACCCTTTTTAATGTTTTCAAAAATCTAACTGTGTTTTCACCTCTTCTTTGTTTACATGTTTCCTCTGGCTTTGCCTTCCTGGTGGATCTGAAATTTCTATTCCCTGTGCTTCATCCTTATTATCACGGAGCAGGTAAGACAACTGTTTTTGCATTTAATACCATCATGTATAGATACAAGCATTTTTAGTATCAGGTTGAAAACATAACACGAATGTCATCTTGCAGGCCATAATCTGCATTTTAACCATTTTGAGACATTTCTATAATTTGGGGTTCTAAACATCTTAAGATGCAGCCAACCAACATAGCAAAAGCTAGGGCTAGGGATTTATTTCATCTGAGATTTAAGAGCATTATAATCCATTTTACACTCATTAAAAAAAATTTTTTTTACACTCATTAAAAATATTTTATTTTTAATGAGTAATCTACCAATTGTCTTTAAACAAAAATTAATAGATCAGTGGACGAAAGTCCTAAAACATTTTGTTTGGAAAGGTGGCAAACTGAGAATTAGATGGGAAACACTGAATGACAGTAAAGAGAGAGGGGGTTATGGCGTACCAGATATCAAATTATACATGTGGATGTGCAGCCTATGTTGGATAAATGGATAAAACTGGACAACAAGGATTTATTAAACCTGGAGGGGATAGGATTGACACATGGTTGGCACGCCTACCTAATGTATGGAGAGAAAATAACCTATAAACAATTCTATGATAATCCCATAAGGAAAGCTCTCATGTTGTTTTGGAAAAAAATCAAAGAAAGATTTTACGTTAAACTACCATTATGGACCTCAGTACAGGAAGCTTTCTTTGGTAAGGGAAAAGAGGAGGCCAAATGGTTGACTTATAGAGATTTAACCAAAATGTGTAAAAAAAAAAAACTGGGCTTGAAATAAAACAAATGGAAGAATTAGCAAAAGAGGACATAAAACTGATTGGCTTATGTACTTATAGATAAAAGGGAAATTTAAAGAAGACAAAAAGAATATTGGTATAGAGACAATAACAAATGATTTAGATGTTATTTGGTGGAAAGGAGATAAAAACAAAATATCAAAGCTGTATAAGATATTGCTAAAAAGAGACTTGGAAAATGAGGTAATAAAGGAAAATATGGTACGTTGGGCACGAGAGTTGGATGCCCAATAATGTATGAAAATTGGCAAAAATCATGGAGATTCTCAAATAAATTTACAGCTTCCCAAAATTTAAAGGAAAACTTTATGAAAATAACTAATAGGTGGTACTTGACCCCTCTGAAGATTAAGAAAATGTACAAGATAAAAGACATGAAGTGTTGGAGATGTAAAAAAGATGCTAGTTCACTATATCAGCTTGGAAAATGAACTTAGATTTGGAAGGAGTCTCAGATTCTAGCAGAAGGTGACAGCAACAAGGGCAAATCAAGCAACGCTAAAGAAAAGTAAGTGAGATCAGATGCAGATTTTACCAACTTGAATGTTTCACTACAAGCATAGAAAGCAGAGCTCACTTCTATCTAGGTAATCTAGGTAAGAGCAAATTCCAGTGCAGTAATGCCTCTGAGTGGAGTTCCTTCCTTGTTGATTTCTCATCCCATTCACATTATTTCCTCCCTTTGAAACAGACAATGTTCAGTGAGGTACCTGTGAATAAGGAAAAGAACTATGGGCAATGAATCATATTCAGTGTTGTAACAGTAGATTAAAATTAACATTGACATAATTTGGTTTTGATAAGTCCTCCAAATCATGGAGGTTCACAGACTCCTTCCCCAGTTGTCATATCTCTATCATAGCTTGAAAGTTATCACTAACCAAACTTTCCAAAACTATAATCATACTTTCCATAGTTTTCAGCTTAGTTTCCAGACATCATGGCAAACCATGGTTGCAGCAAAATGAAAATGAGGAGAAAATCAGCATGGAAGAGGTAGAAAAGCAGAAGCCCATAGCAGGTCTCCCCATTTCCAACAACCCATTATTTGTGCTTATCCAGAATATATGCCAAACACTGGGTATTGTCTTTTAGGCAGAGTATAGTATCTTTCAGAAAAGAAGAACAGAAAGCACAGAAGAGGGTAGGAAATGTTGGCCTTACTCTAAATGCTGATGCTCAGCCCACTAGGAAACATGACAGTAGATTATCTCTGTGGGATGCCCTTCGTTCTTATCCATCTTCACTGTACGGGAGCATGTGAATCAAAGGGTTTCACAGCAAGTGTTGCTTCCAGGCTGGAGGAAGGAGACTATGAATATGATTATACCTGGCCTTGGGCCAGCTGAGCCTTCACTAGGCGAACTTAAGCTGTGCTGAATCCATACCACTCTCATCTTATCCACAAATAATGTTCTTCCAGCAGATGCTGTGGTGGTTGCTCTCAGAGATCAGATCACAGAAGAGTTTTCTGATAGTAAAGGGGCACTTCTTTGGGCAGAAGAGGTTTGTGCCCAATCTTAACCCCCTTTAGCTGCCATACCCTTGTACTAGGATTGCATTGCTCATCTTCCTACTGGCAGTGATACTTAGTGACCATTATTTAAGGAAATGTTTATATTGTTCCAAAGCAATGCCTTTCTGTGGATTCTCTTGGGGTGCATCTACGCTGTAGATATACAGTGGGCCCTTGGTTCCAAGCCCACCGCCCCTGATACCAAAATCCATGGATGCTCAAATCCCATTAAATACAATGGCATAGTAAAATGATGTCCATTATATAAAATGGAAAATCAATGTTTGCTTTCTGGAATATATACATACACACACACACACACACACACCACATATATTTCAAGCTGTGGATGGTTGAATCTGCAGATGAAGAATCTATGGGTATGAAGGGCTGACTGTAAAGTAGTTTGACACCATTTTAACTGCCACGGCTCCATCCTATAGAATCCTGGGATTTGTAGTTTTGTGAGGCATCAGCACTCTTTGGCACAGAAGGCTTACAAAACAATTCCCAGGATTCCATAGGACAGAGCTACAGTACCTAAAGTGGTGTCAAACTCCATTATGTCTACAGTGTAGCTGCACCTATCAATGCCATGTGATAAATGAAGTTAAAAGTACTTTTCCTTTTTCCATTTGGTCATCAATATATTCTCTTAAGATAAGGCATAAAGCTTAATGGAACCAGGAAGCGCAGACTTTTACACTACAGTTATAGCAGTATGATTCCACTTTATCTGCCATGTCAACATCCTATGGTATCCTGGCATTTGTAGCTCAGCAAGGTACTAGAGGAGCTCTCTGACAAAGAATTCTATATAACTCCCTGAACTGCCAGTGCCAGGATTTCAAAAGATGTTAACTTGGCAATTAAAGTGGGATCACAGCACTATAATTTTTTAGTGTGGAAGAGCCCCATTTGTTTGGGAGAGCCAGAGTCTGGCTGTATCATTTTTGGGACTATAACTCATGATCCCATATGCCCATCACTGCCAATGACCATGCTAAGTGAGGGATTCTGAAATGTGTGGTCTGAAAAAGCCCAATGTTTCCAAATGAGAGGGGAAGTCCAGTGGGTCCTTCAGGTGTAACAGAAAGATATGCTATCCTAGGTTGGGCAAATACATGCTTGATTAATCTCTCTGTGCTCTTTTACTTGGATAAATACTTCTGTCAGTTCCATATTCATGTGACCTAAAAACATCAAAGAGGTTATCAAGGTCAGGCAGTGTTGGAGTTACTGATGAGGGAATGTCAGAAGGTTTAGTGAACCGCAACAGAATGTTGAAAAGGAGATCCATGTCCTTGCAGTGACAAGAATAATAATATGTGACATACCGCCTCAGCCAGAAATTGAATAGATTTCATTTTACACGTTTAATATTTCAGTTCATCCGGTTGATTCCAGATTTGGATTGCCTTACTGACATGCTACTGTCAGTGGCCTTGAGTAAGATACACTCTCTCAGCCTCAGAGGAAGGCAAAAGCACCCCCCCCCCCATAAATCTTGCCAGGAAAACCCTGTGGTAGGGTTGCCTTTGGGTCACCACAAGTCAGAAAGAACTTGAAAATACACAACAAGGTACAGGTTCCGCTGCAGAAGTCAGGCTTTTTTGTTATCCTTAGTGAAATGTTTTTGTGTTTAAGAGGTTTCCAGGAGAGCAAGAAGAACCTGTTATGTGTAGATCTGAGAGTTTCTGTCCTCCTTACTTGAATAGGACAACATGTTGTTGCTGTTGCTGCTGCTGCTGCTGCTGTTGTTGTTGTTGTATGACTTCAAGTAATTTCCAACTTATGGTGACCCTAAGACAAACCTATCATGGGGTTTTCTTGGCAAGATTTATTCAGATGAGGTTTGCCATTGCCTTCCCCTGAAGCTGAGAGTGTGTGACTTGCCCAAGGTCCCCCAATGGGTTTCATGGCAGAGCAGGGAATCGAACGCTTAAACCATTATGCTACATTGAGTCTTAATAGATATTTTTTCTTAGGCTCAAACTCTCATGTTAAATGCATCTTTGCACCAAACAGTCTGGTTTTTAAAAATGGAAATTGCACTCTTATTTAAGAAGACCAAAGCAGGGAAGCAATTTAACTCTTTCCTCATTACGAGTATCCTTTCACTGAAACTAGTATTTCCATTGGAATGGGGCTTTGCTCCTCCCCAGCTGCACAAATATCACCTTCAGAAGAAAATGTTTCCTCAAGACCACCACAGGAAAGGAAATGGATAGATTCCACCTCCATGATCACATTATCTGTCATCCTCTTCCCTAGCAGCTGGTGTAATTTGCATTTTTAAAGGCCTGCAGATTGGATGCAAGAATGCAGGTCTGGTTTGGCTTTCCTATACAGGTAGAGCCTCCCTTATATGAAATGCTTGGGACCAGAAATGTTTTGTAATTTGGATATTTTTTCCAGATTTTGGAATAGTTGTGGGACTAGTCACATGTCCAGTGCCCACTGATTTTTTCCTTAAGGACTCTTTGATCCACAATTGTCAGAAATTTGACTAGGGGGAGGGGGAAGAGGGCAAAATGGGGAAGACTCTGGTTCCTGCAGCTCCACGCACACAAGGCCCCTGTAAAAAGCAGATCCTTCCCAGCTTTTCAGAATAGCTTTTGTAGATGGGAAGGGAGGGAAAAGTCTAAACAGGTGCAACCAAGTGAGGTGCACTTCAGTGGCACCTCCCAGCTACATGCATGTGGACTTTTCCCTCTGCTCCCAGGTATGAGGGTTATGGCAGCCAAGTGAAGTGTTAGTTGAAGATGGGAGCCAAATCCGCTTGGACTTCTCCCTCCCTACTGAGCTAGAAGGGCTCCTTGAAGAAAAACCCAACTGGTAATGGACATGGGACTAAACCCCCTTTCCTCAAAGCCAGAAGTGGGTAGCGGGTGACAAAAAATATCAGTTTTGGAGGTTTTCAGATCACCAGATAGGGGAAATTCAACCTGTGGCTGCCATAATTGTCCACTTTTACCAGGGACAAAATGTAGGACAAATTCAAGACCAAACTGTAGGGCAACTGCAGGACAAAACTCAGCTCAAAATGTAGGACATTTAAGGTCCACCATTTTCCTTCAATAACCCTGCTTCAGATTTTCAATCCAAATGTATGTTGAGGCACACTAAGCCAGATGTCCCATCCCCCTGGGGTGTAAAACTCAGTCCTTCTTTTACATATTACAGATGACACTCACCACCATTTTAGCTGCTTTAGTATTATCTTAGACCTATCTGATATTAAAGAGCCTCAGAAGTTACAAGAATATATTTCCATCACTATTGAACAGCCTCCCTGCAGTAATTCCCCATAGATCTAAAATTAAGGAGTGTGGCTTTCAGGAAGATTTGAGCCCTGATGATACCTCTCATTTTTCAGATTAAGCTTTGCCTGTTCCCAGAGGTTTCATTAGTTAGCATGCCATTCTTACTATGTAATAATTAGCTTTCAGCGTTAAAAAAAACCACAAGGCATTATGTCATCTTATTTCTGGCTATATCTTGTTTCTCACTGTTTGTGTCAGTCTCCCCCTTGCGCTCTCTCCTTCTAGCACATACACACATTTGTGCAAATACATGACAGCATGGTCAACTGGTTTATCAGACACTGGAAAAGAACAGAGTATTTATTCTAGGTGGAAGGAGTTCAACCTTAAGTTATGTTTAGATGAGTAGTGAATGTCTTTAGAGAAGGTGAAACAATCAACCAAATACATTTGCGCTAACAATTAGCATGGTAAATATACTTGTAAAGCTGTGCTGTGAAATGGATGGAGGAGATGTCCCAGAATAAGAGCCCCTGTCTTCTACATTCCTTGTATTGCTTTCTTGGACTTCTGGTTGCATTTTATGTTATCACACTAGTTATTCTAAGAGAAGAGTGTCATAAAAATATTTGTAATGCTAATAACAAAAATGAATAACCCAAATAAACCAGCAGGTCCTCTGATTTTACACAGGAATGTGTGTGTGTTTATGTGTATGCGAGTATGTGTGTTTGTATACAGCTGAGACAGAATTAATGCTTCAGTTAGTAAGTATATTATGCAGATGGGAGAACAGTTGGGAGTAACATCTTTCTGCAATCAAGACTTTCATTACTTGGTTTGATTTCTCTATTGTACCAGCACATTTTGGAGTCATCATTCCTTTGCTTCCTTTTCTCACACACACCCTCTCAAAATGTGGCTTGCCAGAAGATGCAAGTGATGAAAGAACTGTATGAATGAGATCTCTGGGTGACTTAGCTTCAGGCTGTAAATTAAAGGATAGGCTGAATGGTTTATCCATTTGCTATATCACCTTCCTACCCATCTGCCTGGCCTGCCAGCTCTGTGTGGCATAGGATTATGAAGTCAGAAATAAGGGTTTTTTTCCCCTTCTTCTTCCTTTTCTGTACTGCTGCTGCTTCATTTTTCATTGTTCTTGCTTTTCCTGTATGCGAGCCTGAGGCAGTTTTAAGTCATGGCTGTTTAATCAGACCAGAGTTCAGGATTATTCCAGTCCCAGGTCACTGAGTCAAGTGCTGCTGTTTGGAACAATAGTTTAAAGGATTTAACTTCTTAAAGGGCCCAATTATCTAGATCTAGAGAATGAGCATGCCAGTTCAGGAAGGCTACCATCACTCAGACCCGCATACCATTGTCATGTATATTTCCTGCCAGCATAACTTCTCAGAGGGCTATGTGAAGCTATCATCAGAAAACTTGAATCAAGGTTGCCTATGTGTGTGTGTTTCAATGTCTGTCCTAGTTATACATGCTATTTATGTACTTGAGAATTTGGCAGAACAGCTGTTTTGGTTCATACTGGTCTATCTGTGGCTTGAATCCTGTTGGTTAACCCAAAACATTGAATCAATTTTTGAAAGGTAAGTCAACACGTTGGCAAGTTCCATTAATTCAGAGGGTCTGCTCTACTTGGAACTGGCAACAGAATACAGGCCTGTGAATGTCTAACAACCAGCTTTTTCTGCATCTTGTTTTTGGGTGTTGTGGCTTCAACATTTACTTATATGTAAGATTTGTACTTACACAGTACAATACTGGAGCCCTGGTGGCACAGTAGTTAAATATCTGTACTGCAGTCACTCACTCACAGAGTATATGGTTGTGAGTTCAATACCAGCCAGGGGCTCCAGATCAACTCAGTCTGGCATCCTTCCATAGGTCGCTAAGTAATGTGGTGTGCATCCATGGCGTGTGTGCCAAGCCCCATTATTTTTAATGGGGCTCCAGCATACGTGGGATTTCCCTACGTGGGGGGAGGGGCAGAACAGATCCACCGCATGAGGGATGGGCCCATTGTACATCAGTAAGCAATATAGAAATGTTATTGCTATATTTGTATATCTAGATCACTATCGCCCTTTCAAACTAGGAGTCATTCTATAGAGTGTCAAATGGAAAGCCTTTCCCATCAGTTGTTACCTGATCATTTTAACTGAAGCTGCTAGGGACTGAGCCTAGGGATCTCTGCATTCAAAGTACATCCTCTACTTCTTAGCTAGCGTTCCATTTCTAGATGGTTCATGAACCAAGCGAGGGGGCACCTCACCCAAAATGAAGGGAAGAGGCAACCCCCTGCTTGGTCCATGAGGTATCTGTAGTCCTTCCATAGACACAATTTTGTCTTTGTTCTCTGTTTCATGTGCCATCTATCTCACTTCACTACAATACTCATAAGAGAGCTTTCCTATGCACTTTCATCTAGTTTTCCGGTGCTTCCAATAGCTAGCAAAATGAAAACATGGTGTTTAAGGCAGAAGATATTGCAAGAGGCAATCTGCTTCTGGGCAGAAGCCAAATAATTGGTTTTATGGGTCAAATCAGTAAAGGAGATTTAATTCTGTCCCATTCCATTCCTTTTTATTCTCATTACCCTTTTAGGCAGAGCACAGAACTTGCCTTTCTGTTCTCAGAATCTAGTATCCATTTTTTTCTGTGTTTTTATTTTATTTTATTATTTATGTCCTTTCTCCCCACGTAGGACCCAAAGTGGCTTACATCAAACTAAAACAAAGTACAGCTAAAACCTTTTTGATACTAAAGTTTTTAAACCATTAGTTAAACAGTTCTAGTAATATACTACATTAAAGCAGTTTTCAAGCACATTAAATAATAATAAAAAGGATAAAAGCACCATACTCCATTAAAGAATCCTTCTGCCACAGGAAGAGCAAAGGCCAATTGCAATTTTTAAAAAAATGCTCAGGCTCTAGTTTGGGTAGCCCTGTGCCAAAACCTGATGTGATCCCTGTACCAGAGCTTAGAAATATGACTGTTTTGGACTACAATGTGAACTACCCTGTAGACTATAGGGGTAGTCTATGGCCCAGTACAGGACGTTACTTTGCAGTGGCCTGGGACTGAAATTAGGGCACAGGAGTGCGTAGCATTTGCACACTCTGCGCTTTCCCAGCACCGTTTTGGCATGCATATGTTCACATGCTGTGTGTGCTGATGACATGCCTTGTGCATCATGTCCATATGGCATGGCACATAAGAGACGTCACTGCGCCGTTTCAGGGCGCTAATGGGGCAGATCATTGCCACGCCCATGCAGTTGGTGCAGCAATGACCCAGGGCAGAAAGGGGCGGCATCTCACCATCCCTTCCTGCTCATTTGTGCCGAGTCTATATTTCAGAGGAAAGAATTGGCCAAATCACCTCTAAGTATTCTTTGCCTAAGAAAATGTAGAGACCAGCATGGTACAGTGGTTTACGTATTAACTTTGCGTCTGGAGACAAGGGTCCAAATCCCAGCACGGCCAGGGAAACCCATTGGGTAACTTTGTCCAAGTCACACTCTCTTTGCCTCAGAGGATGGCAAAAGAAAACCCCACTGGTGAAACCTGCCAGAAAAACCCCATGATAGGGTCACCATAAGTTGGAAATGACTGAAAGTCACTCAACAACAAGAAAACCCTATGAAGTTAATGGGTTCACCATAATTACACAGGTGAGTTGAAGGCACATACGCGTAAATTTAATATTGAGAGCAGAAGTTCTCTTTCTCTCACATCAGCATATTAATGGCAGTTATCAACTAGGAAGAGCAGTGAAGACTTTGGAGGCTTTGTAAACAAGCTAACTCCCGTTTGTTGGGAGTTAGGTTTTATACTAGCTACCTTGGGTCTTGTAGTAGGAAAAAGGCAGGATATAAAAAAGACTGAGATCCTGTATTATCAGATGTAGCTACGATGACAGAGCTCCATTGTAGTATCTACAATGATGTGTCCAGCTCCCTCCCACCAGCAAAGTGTGAAAAGCAGCAGAAGAAACCCATGTGGGGTCTTCCTTTTAGCACCACATGTCACTGGCAGGAGTGGACTGAACATATAATTTTTTGGCTTCTAACCTTCCAGTACCTCAGAACTCTTTCAGTTCATACTGCTGCCTGACTTCTATTTCGGGGGGTATTAGTGGTTATTGAAATGGTTCCATGACCATAAATGTGAATTGCAATATTTATGATGTTGTATGTCTGGTTTACAACATTGTAAATATGGAACAGGATGCCAGCCCTCATAAATAAATAAATTGAACACAAACCAATGAATTCAAATACAAAAAAGAAAAAAGAAAATTTGCCATAACGTTTAAACCGTAAGTGCTGTTTGACATGGAATAGACTGCCTTGAAGGGTGATGGATTCTCCTTTTTTCAGAAGCTTTTAAACAGAAGTTGGATAGCCATCTCAGGAGTGCCTTATTTGTGTATTTCTGCATGGCAGGAAATTGGGAATAGATGGTCCTTGCATTCATTTCCAGCTCTATAATTCTGTGATTCTATCTTCTGAGAGTTCCTTACAGTCAGCTTTCCAGTATTTAGCCTGACCACAAAGTTTTTCCTTCTGTAGGGTCTGTGTGAGCTTTGTTCCATAAGCAGTTGAGATGTTTAGATGCATAAAATTACACTGGCTCAGTCCATCATTAGCAGGGTACAGTGCAGAAAGTATAGTACAATGAATTGGCAAGTAGACTGCATCAGTATTGGTTTCTGTAAAGCTGAACCTGTAGAAGCTGAAGTGACAGATAAAGGTAGCATGGTGTCTTTTATTTGCACCTGTGAGTCAACTGATCTCTGTTCCTCCCCAGTGTTCCTGCCAAAAAATCTAGGTTCCTGGCTGTGCAGCCTGTCTTCAGTGGATTAATTTAGACATTTCATGTAGCCACTTTAGTTTCATGGGAGCAGAAATTATTTATTAGTTTTGAGGCTGGAGGTAGCCAGCCTCCTAGTTGAAAGAAATTGTGGAAAGAAGATAAAATCAGGATACATTTTACTTACTTAGTCTATTTTATTTTCCCTGCAAAACCTTGATTTCCACATATAGTGACTGCCCTCTCTAAGTTGTTCAGAGAGATGGTGTTTATCATTAGTTTCTGAAAAATTCAGCACTCCCAGCTATAAATAAGTTTCGCCCAGTGTGCTTGACCAATGCATTTCAGTTCTTCCTTATTCTGATATATCTTGTTTGGCTTAATTAGCAAGATAATTGCAACTATATTGTAGATTTGACATGAATGCGGAAATGCTCTGGATAAACAAGTTAGATGCCTAATAAAGGTTATGATGATGATGATAAACAAGTTAACAGCAGCATTATCCTTTTAGTTTAAAACCAGTGATCTAGAAGTGAAACATTGTCCTGTTTTCTTTACAATCGCAGGTGGCATCCTGTAATTTTACTGTCATGAGTGGATCTTTCAGAGGCTGTGAAAAGAGGGGACTCTTCTATTTAATATTTTTTTACAGCAATGAAGTGGGATCCCATTGCTATAAAGCACAAGTTAATATACATCTAAGTGCAATATGCTAAAAGCTGTAGGAAAAGAATGATTTGCATTTCACCTGCTCAACATCTAGAGGTGAACCCTGCAAACCATATTACTGACTCTGTGCAATCTTCTGCCCCATTACCAATAATAATTTATCATGCTAGTAAAGTCACCTCTTCATCCTAGGATGCCCTTGTTAGTTTTACATTCCTAAGGCATTCCAGCTGTACAAGAAAAGTTATGTACATGCAGTCTAGAAGAGACTGTCTTCAACTGACAAATAAAACAATAGCGGAAAGTCTCTTGGTGACTTACACTGGTCCAACTGGGGATTACACGAACATAAGTGCTACTGTAAACATTGCTTAAGGAGACATCTGGTACCTCTTTGTACAATACCTTCCCCCATCTGTACAACAGCGATTATAGAGCAATTGGATAAAAATACTGTGCTTCTGACCCAAATGGCCACTGATTACTGCAGGGCCTTACCCAGGTCCTGTCCAGCTCCTGTTACACAGCTAGAGGAAAAAGAATAACTGTCACGGTCCTGGGCATCCAGTGTAAATATGCTGGCAGAGTCTTACCCTTCACCTGCATCCAGTAGGATCTTAGCCGATATCTGCCTAGCCAAGGAGCAAAGAATTCTTTCCAGATACAAGAGGAGTACAGTATCTACAATTCACATTTACAACAATTTGATCGTGTATCAAGAGATGCATCACCAGCATATACAGTGCGTCCTTGCCTTAACGCGGGGGATCTTTTCTGGACCCCTCTGCGTAAGGCAAATAGCATGTATGCTCAAGCCCCATTGAAAATAATGGGGCTCGTGCATGACGCGGGCAAACAGTATCTATGATTGTCTCCTGGTGCATCCCCACAAAGCATACCTTTTTAGTGTGTCATCCCTGCAAGACAGCCATTTCCATGCCATTGACAGGCATTCTCCAGTACCAGTGGTTCTAGAAAATGATGTCATTGCTGTGCATCCAGCTATAGAAAAACAGCTGAATATTTCTCTGCTACTTCCCCCTCTCTCCACCAACAGAGAAATGACCAAAATGGGAAGTGGGTGCTGCACATAGGAAAAGTGGGTTTTGGAGGAAGATTTTGATCATTGTGTGAGTGGAACGGATTTCCAACTTCCAGTGA
The DNA here is from genome assembly GCF_019175285.1 of Sceloporus undulatus. Lineage (NCBI taxonomy): Eukaryota > Metazoa > Chordata > Lepidosauria > Squamata > Phrynosomatidae > Sceloporus > Sceloporus undulatus. Next base: position 216,416,541 of record NC_056524.1, read on the forward strand.
CCAAAAGAATGGGTTGTGATGGCATATATTGGACTTCTACCATCATAAGTTACTAACAGGATTCCAGCCACCACTTTAACTTTCATGGTTCTAACATACAGAGCCATGGGATTTGTAGTTGGCAGTGTGCTTAGAATACTTTGCTAGATAGCTAGAAAGCACTCCTCCGCCCCTCCTCCTCCTCCTCTTCTGAGGCTCTGCCTCCTTAAGGGGCCAGCTCCCCTCTTAGGCCGGCATGCGGCCAGGGCCAGGGGTGCGGAGGAGCAGGCAGAGTAAGAGGTGGGTGGCCAGCCGGCCAGCCGCACACAGCCCTGAAAGGCAAGGGGGATGTGCGGGGGGGAGGAGGTTGGAGAAGGAGGCGGAGGCAGGTGGCTGGCTGGCCAGAGGGAGCGCGCAGGGGGCGGAGAAGGAGGAGGCAGAAGAGGAGGAGGCGGACACAGAAGTGGGTGGCCGGCCAGCTGCATGAACAGCCGCGGCCATAAAGAAGGCGTGCACGGGGGCAGAGGTGGCCGCAGGCGGGGCAGTCCTGCTTTTGGTACGAAACCGGACCGGATCCGTGCCAGCACCACCAAAAGCGGGATTGCCCCGCCTGCAGCCGGGTTATGGCATCCCTACCTGTACAAGCTTTTTAAAAAATCACTATAGAGGTTTGCACCCATTCTACTATTTGTTGCTGTAAACTTTATAAAACAGTGTTGCAGATGTGTGGAACAAACAATTGTCACTTAAACATACAGATGAATTTAACTGCTGCCCTCAGTTTTACCTCTCCACTGCAGCTTGGGACCCACAGCTAAGTTCATCCCTGTGTTTCCCCATGGAACATGTTGGCTCCTACTATCATTACATCCCCTCTCTCTTTAAAATTGCTATGCTATGTATTTAATAGCCTCTGTTTCCAGTTTGCATCTGTGCAGTGTGAACATAGCTTCATACTTTTTATTTAATGATTGCACTCTGTTTGCATTTTTTCTGTCTGATACGGAAATTTCTAATTTAATTTCAAGTTCCTCTCGACACCTGCCTAGAACGAAGTTCAGCTTCTCATTACATTCTCCTGTAGACTCTATCCAAAGCAGGATATAATCTATACAAGATATGACACTATCAATAACCTCAAATGTCTGATGAATCATACTTTTATATACCTCTGGAGCTAAACTGATACCAAATGGTAATCTTGTAAATCTCTACCTGTCAAAAAGCATATTGAATGTTCACAGTCTAGACCTTTTGTCAAAATCCAGTAGTGCCATCAAGGACTGTAAATAGTTCTCCTTCTGCTATCTCACTTATAATTCCTCCTATAGCAGTCAATTTAAAATATTCTCTTAAAACTGTCTTGTTCTTACCTCTTGGGTCTCAACTACAACTTTGGTCCACTTAGTAGTAGGTTCTTCTCCCTGAGACTATATATATTTTTACTTTCACCTTATAATTGAGTTCCTTTTAAGATGAGAGCCACTGGAACTTCTCATGGTGCATGAGGTACAACTAGTGCTTGTGGATTTATTTTTATTCCATATTGCTCTAGTAAACAAATTAGACCTTGAAATAATAGTTTCTATTATTTTTAATAATAATAATGATAGTTATATTTTTTGAAATTTTACATTTTTTATATGTTTATGTCTAATCTCTTTTTAAAGTGACTCAGATTTGTAATATATCATAGTTTTTAATGATACTGCATAGATTTGTGCTCCTCTGAAAATGTTGGAAATAAACTGGATTGTAGTATATGTGAGAAGATTGATATAGCATCTTTTTAGACCTGAAGGGTTATGGCACTGATGTAACTACTGTATAAAGGTAAAGGTAGTCCCTTGACATGAATGTCTAGTCATAACAAACTGTCAGGGGGCGGTGCTAATCTCAGTTTCTAAGCCAAAGAGCCAGTGTTGTCCGAGGACTGCTCTGGTGGTCATGTGGCCAGCATGACTTCATCAGTCTGGCACCAGTTCTGATGATCAGAAGATCGGAAGACTGGCAGTTCAAGAGCTGAGTGCTGCATGATGGGACAAGATCCTGTCACTAGTCCCAGCATCTGCCAGCGTAGCAGTTCAAAAGTATGCAAATGCAAGTAGATAGGTACCACTTCTTGGTGAGAAGGTAACAGCGTTCGATACAATCATGCTAGCCATATGACCACCAGAGCAATCCTCGGACAATGCTGGCTCTTTGGCTTAGAAATGGAGATGAGCACTGCCCCCTGTCAGTTAGTTACGACTAGACATCCATGTCAAGGGACTACCTTTACCTTATGGTGTAACTATACCTATACTTTAAATTCTCTCTCTGTCAAGTTTTACACATTTTAGTAAAACAGATAAAATTTGCTAACTTTGTTATGGCTGCATTGCAACTAATTTCTTGTGTGGATCTGGCTATTTTCCTTCAATGTAGTGTTTCAGTTGTGGGGATTTCCTAACTAGTTGCCTTCAAAGCACTACTTTTGTTATTTGGGAAAATGCTATTTGCCTCTCATACTGCAACTATTGTTACTGAAATCAGGGACGTAGCCGGGGGGGGAGGGTTCTTGGGGTCCGGACCCCCCCTTCCATTAGAAAAATAAATGGTGTGTGCTGCTGCGCCGCTGCACTCAAGCCCCATTATAATGGTGGCACTTAGTCTGGACCCCCCCCCCCCTTCCCAAAATCCTAGCTACGTCCCTGCTGAAATGATGACCCATGCACCTATTTGATACAGCCTGTGACATGATTAATCACCGGATATGCTTCCTCTCGCTTCTTATTCTTTGTGGGACTTCTAAAGGATTTTATTTCTCTGTTATTCTGCAACATGAGATCCTCCTTGCCTCTAAATACAGTTGGCCTTCCATACATATGGATTCTGTATCCATGGATTCAACTAACCATAGTTTGAAAATATTAACCAAAACAAAAAACGACACTAAATTCCAAAAAGCAAACTTGGATTTTGCCATTTTATATAAGGGACACCATTTTTACTACTGTATATAATAGGATTTGAGCATCCATAGATTTTAGTATCCATGAGGGAATCCTGGAACCAAACCTCAGCAGATAGCAAGGGCCCACTGTACTGTATCACTTTAGTACCAAAGTGTTCATCTACAAGAACTCTGCTAACAGTATACAACTTCTTATGAGCAAAATGGTAGCTCATCCAGCTTTCATGTCTTTACTGGTTTTCCCCAGAACTATACCCATTCACAGAATATGCAGGTTATTTATTAAAGTTACAGCTCCCATCCACTTCATCTGACTGGAAAGAATGTCATTTTGAAATAACAAATATATTTCACCCTCATCCATGTCCTGAAACAAAGCGGCAGTGCCTTATTATAGAACTATTATCTTCCATTAAATAAGCTAAAAATGACAAATTGGATTTCTTCACTTTAGCAGGAGACAAAAGAATGCTGCCTTATACTCAGCACACATTTACTCAGATGGTGGCTAATCCAAGTCAAGCACACAATGTCTGCTTCCATTAATGGAACAACACGTTTAGCACAAAGTGAACTTCAGTGTTTATCATGAGAACATGATCAAGCCTTTTGTTACAACAGAGACTCATTTTCAACTATAGCAGAGATAGCCACAGAAGATTATGTTTTCTTTAAGTGAACCACTGAAAGGGTATAATTTATTTTGCTTGGAAAAAAACTAAAAAGGTAGCCAACTCTCTCCCAAGAACCAAAAAACCAAGAGGATAAGTGTATATACAAGATCCAAAGTTTGCTTGGTGTTTTTTTTTTAACCATGTCATCCTTAATCTTTAGCCCTACAGCTGAGACAGTAATGAGGAAATATATTTTCCTGTGCGTAGAAAACTGGCAGCTATTCAACTCACAAACTATTTCTGAGAAATGTACAATCTGGATAAGGTCCTTAATATTATGTCCACACACACAGCCAAGTATCTTCATAAACAAGTATGTGTTTATCACCTGTATTCCTGGAAGAAGCTTAGAGCAGCATGAATGGTTTCCTCTCTAATTTATCATCCGAGTAACCCTGTGAAATAGGTTACACGAAAGATAATGATGGAGCCAATAGCATCCAATAACTAGATTTCAGCCAAAATCCCCCTGATCTCTGTGCTACTTGATCTAGAACTCTGCACTCACTCACATAAGGTCCAAATATATAGATGAACAATTTCATTTCTAGACAAATTTAATGCATACTTTAAATGCAAGTATACAGATGCACTGGAAATAATAATAATAATAATAATAATAATAATAATAATGATGATGATGATGTTTGGCCTTTAAGAGTCTTGCATCCAAATATATTTCCTACAGAAAATCCTACAGTAGTAGTTCTGTTTTAACTTAACTTGTGCCCTTAAGAATACCAGGAAATATCCTCTTTTGATTCACAAAAGGTAAATTTCCAGTCAAACAGAGCCTAAGGCACACCAATTCAAACGAAGGGTCTATTCATCTTATTTCTCTCAGCATCAAAACATCTAGTACCTTAGAGACCAGTCATCACACCTGATGGATGTTCCTTTTACAAAGCCTGTTCCATTTTACACCTGAGTGAACCTGCAACATCCACTAGCTAGTTCCCCCTAGCTAAGATTTTTCAGAATGCTGAGTGCAGAATACTCACCTTTCATCTTTGACAAGCCAAAGAATACCAGCTTAGTTCGCATTTATACTTTTAAAAGATTGCACTGGCTCTTCACTTTAAAAACAGAACGTGACCTTTCAAACTCTATACAATGAGAGTGGAAACCTTTGGCTGTCCATATGTTGTTGAATTCCAACTGCCATAGCTAGCAGAACCAATACCAGAGCTATAATCCAACATTGTTTAGAGTGCCACAGGTTCTCCAATCCTACAACAACAACAACAACAACAATAATAATAATAATAATAATAATAATAATAATAATAATAATTTTATTTCTATACTGCCATTCTATATAATCAGGGCGGTGTACAACATTATAAATTCACACAACGTATACAATTTAAAAAAAATTAAAATACAGCAATACAAAACATTAAAACAATCTAACCAGCTTGCCACTGCTGGCATGGGAGGGGGAAGAACTAATTGGGGCATATGTCAGGGAATGCTAGTCTGAACAGAAAAGTTTTAAGCCCCTTTTTAAACTGGGCCAGGGAGGTGGCCGAGCGGAGCTCATTGGGCAGAGAATTCCAGAGGGTCGGGGCCGAGATGGTGAAGGCTCTCCTAGATGTGGAGGCTAGCCTGGCCCCTGGGACCCTCAATAACTGCTGCCCAAATGTTCTGAGAGAGCGGGGCGGATTGTATGGGGAGAGGCGGTCCTCAAGGTATCCTGGGCCCAAGCCATTTAGGGCTTTATAGGTAATAACCAGCACCTTGTATTGCGCCCGGAAGCGAATAGGCAGCCAGTGCAGATCTTTGAGCACTGGTGTTATATGGCTGGCTCTGGATATGCCAGTAACCAACCTGGCTGCCATATTCTGCACTAATTGTAGCTTCCGGGTATGGTACAAGGGCTGCCCCATGTAGAGCGCATTGCAGAAGTCCAAACGAGAGGTTACCAGAGCGTGTACTACCGTTTCAAGGTGCCCCCGGTCCAGGAAGGGACGCAGCTGGCGAATCAGCCGAAGCTGATAAGCTGCTCCTGACCGTCGCGTCCACCTGAGCTGTAAGGTGGAGGGACGAGTCAAGGAGCACCCCCAGACTGCGTACCGAGTCCTTCACGGGAAGCGTGATCCCGTTCAGAACAGGTGGAACCACCGCCATCCCTGGGCCGGGGGAACCTATCAAGAGCACCTCCGTTTTCTCTGGATTCAGACTGAGTCGGTTTTCCCTCATCCAGCCCATTACCGACTCCAGACAGGCCACGAGAGGAGAGATGCCATCCTCGGTCACTGCAGCAGTCGGAGACATAGAGAAGACTATTGGGTGTCATCAGCGTACTGATAACCCCGCGCCCCATGTCTCCGGATGATCTCTCCCAGCGGTTTCATGTAAATGTTAAAAAGCATGGGAGACAGAATGGCTCCTTGAGGGACCCCAGATGTAAGGGCCCTCTTATCGGAGCACACGTCTCCCAGCTGCACCATCTGGAACCTCCCAGAGAGGTAGGACCAAAACCACTGGAGCGCAGTGCCCCGGATTCCCACCTCTACCAGGCGCTCCAGAAGGATACCATGGTCTATGGTATCGAAAGCCACTGAGATGTCCAAGAGCACCAACAGGAACATGCTTCCCCTGTCGATACCCAGACGGAGATCATCGACCAAGGCGACCATGGCAGTCTCAACCCCGTAACCCGCCCAAAAGCCAGTTTGAAATGGGTCCAGATAATCCGTATCATCCAAGATCGATTGAAGCTGGATTGCAACCGCCCTCTCAATCACCTTCCCCAAAAATGGCAGCAGTGAAACTGGCCGATAATTGTTGTGTATCAGGGGGTCGAGGGAGGGCTTTTTTAACAGCGGTTTTACAATGGCCAATTTTAAGCTGGATGGAAATTGCCCGTCCCTCAAAGATGTATTTATAATCCGGTGTAACAGTGAAGTTACCACTGGTCCCCCCTGAGCCGCTAGCCATGAGGGACAGGGATCGAGAGAGCAGGTTGTCTTCCGAACACTTCCAAGGATCTTGTCCACATCATCGGTACTAACCAACTCAAACTGACCAGTTTAATAGAGTCCACGGAGGCTCTGGACGCCTCTGCTTCGGGTTCTGCCCTAATGCCAGCGTTAAGACCTTTGCTTATCCGAGAGGTTTTATCCACGAAGAAGTTGTTAAATTGGTCACAGCAGGCCTTAGAAGGTTCAAGGATCTGGTTCGGGGCAGGAGGGAGCAGAGTTAGCTCCCTGACTACCCTGAACAACTCTGCTGGACGCGTCTCCGCGGACGCGATACGAGCACCATAGAATGAGTTCTTAGCTGCTCGTATCACCTCTCCGTAGTCCTCCAAAAGGCGGTCTAGGAGAGTCTTGTCGGCTAAGCGTAGGTGTTTCCGCCAGCGATGCTCTAGCCGTCGCAGAACCCGCTTCCTCGCCCGGAGATCTTCCGTATACCAGGGCTTTTGCTTGGAAGCAGGCCTGAGAGGGCGCTTGGGAGCGATCCTGTGTATAGCCTTAGAGAGACCGGTATCCCAGATACCAGTCAGGGCATCAACAGAGTCGCTGTCATTTCCAACCATGTAACCCTCTAGGGCTTCCTGGAACCTTTTGGGTTCCATCAGCCTTCGAGGGTGGACCATTCTAATAGGTCCACCACCCCCGGGGGGATCTGGGTAGGAGCCTTGATTTTCGCCTCCACCAGGAAATGATCCGTCCATGACAGGGCGGAAATATTAGTTATTTCCGCCCACGGATTTTCCGCATCCGTATAAAAGACCAAATCGAGTGTATTACCCGCAGAATGCGTAGGACCCGAGACCAGTTGAGACAGGCCCATGGCCGCCATGGTATCCATGAATTCCCGAGCCGCACCGGATGGAACATAGTTGGCCGCGAAGGGGATGTTGAAATCACCCAGGACAAGTAGGCTGGGTGTTTCCAGCATCAGCTCCGAGACCAACTGTGTCAGCTCGTTAAGGGAGTCTGTTAATGCACGGGGTGGCCGATACACCAACAGAATCCCTAGGCTGTCTCTGGCCTTCAGGGTCAAGTAAATACACTCGATAAAGGAAGTTTGACGGATGTGGTTCCTGGTGAGGGACAAGGTGTTCTTATGTACCAAGGCAATACCCCCCCCCGCCCACCTACCCTGGTCTGGTCCTTCACTGAAAACCCGGCAGGGAGGGCCTGCGCCCACACAGCATCCCCCTCAGGCCCAAGCCAGGTTTCAGTAATGCAAGCCAGGTCACAATTACTATCTTCCAACAGGTCGTGGATGATGTGGGTCTTGTTGTTAATTGACCTGGCATTGCACAGGAGCAGAGACAGGGTTTGTGGCACGGTTGGAATGACCCTCAGGTCCTCTTGGCTAGGAGAAGGACAGGAAGGAGAGATAGATATGACGCATCGATCTCACCTTCCTCTGTAACGCAAGTCCATTCTCCTACTGCCATACCTCCCCCTGCCCCACACCACCTCAATGGGAGCTAAGCTCGTGCAGTTGTTATCCTCTTCCTCCCCAGCCGAAGCATTCCCCGCATCCATATCCTTCCCCTCCCCCTACCAAACAACAAAAGGAACAGGGATAAATCACAACAGACATTCTCTGTTCCAAGGTTGGCAAGGGCACAGTCCTCCTACTCTTATGCCACAGCAAAAGTGCGCAGTTGCGGAGCTGCGGAGTCCCAAAAGTGCAGTCCATGGGCGGCCTCCCCGGACCGGTGCACAGCTGCGCACCTCTAACAACCCAGGGAGAACCGCCCGGCAGCAAACGCAGCTCCTGGCAATGTCCGGTTGCAAAGGGAGGCGTGACGGAGGAGGAGACCAGGCAAGCTGGCTTTAAGCGTGCCGCTGCCCCGACACGCCCCTCTCTCCGCCTTCCCCCCAGGTGTCCCGAATTCAGCTCACCAGAGCCGCCGTGGAGATGCTATGGAGGCAGGGAGTCCCAAAAGTGCAGTCCGTGGGCGGCCTCCCCGGGCCGGTGCACAGCTGCGCACCTCTAACAACCCAGGGAGAACCGCCCGGCAGCAAACGCAGTTCCTGGCAATGTCCGGTGGGCAAAGGGAGGCGTGAAATGAATGAAATGAAATACATTTTTAAAAGAACAGCAGCAGCAACAGTGGGTTGGTTCAATACTTAGGGTATAGCCATACTACATAATTACAGTTCTTTGATACCATTTTTAACTGCCATGGCTCCATCCAACGGAATCCTACGATGTGCAGTTTTGTGAGTTATTTAGCCTCCTTTGCCAAAGAGTTTTAATAATGTAGTTCAGGGGAGTGCACTAGGGAATTCCAAGTACTGTACCTGCCCAAACTACAAATCCCAGAATTCTATAGGATGGATCCACAGTAATTAAAGTGATACAGAACATCTGCAACTGTGTAGGGTATAGTCATGCTTGGTGCAGACCCACTGAAATCAATGGGAATTAAGTAAGCCTCGATTACCTTTGGTTTTGCTAATATCCAGTCAAGCCCTTCCATTTCTCCTTACCTTGTTTGCCTCTGACCTCCCTGGCCCTTCCTGCATAGTGCTTTCAAGTCATTCCCGATTTATGGAGACCCTAAGGCGATCCTATCATGGGGTTTTCTTGGCAAGTTTTGTTCATAGGAGATTTGCCATTGCTTTCCCCTGAGGCTGAGAGCATATTGCTTGTCCATTGTCACCCACATTAAACTATGCACATGGATTTGTGGCCACTAGGTAGGGCCAATTTGAATGAAAGTCATGTCTTGCAAAGGACTGATATGCGAAGTTCAGTGTTCTGCCAAAATCAATAGGTACATTAATTTCCTTTGTTCACTAAGCAAGATACGCAAAGGAAGAAAGAAAAAAGGAACTGGATCATCCATATTTGGAAGATGTTTCTCTTTTTCAATCAGAGAGCAAAAAAAGTGAAGGGGTCATCTTCCTCCATAAACAATCCCTGCCCCCGGTTTTTTTTTTTGTTTTGTTTGTTTTTTGTTTTTTTGGGGGGGGGGGGGGTTGGTGCCAAAGAAATAGCTGACATAGCAGTAGTAATAGCAGTTTCATTTATATATTGCTTCATACCACACTAAGCACTCCCCAAGTGGTTTACAATGTGTAAGCTAATTGCCCCCAACAAGCTGGGTACTCATTTTAGCAACCTTGGAAAGATGCAAGGCTGAGTTGATCCTGAGCCCCTGGCTGGGATTTAACTCACAACCTTGTTGTGCAGCAGTACTGGCATTTAACCATGTGCCACCAGGGCAAAAAATCCCTGTGGAAGACAGAAAGCTTTATTTGCATTTGACCTGTGTTTCCCATTCTGGAAATGAATTGTTAGTATGAAATAAGAGATTCTTGCAGCTCATTTCAACAATTATACTATTGTTAATACTAATACTTGAATAGCATATGGAGCATGTATTTAGAATGGAAAAACAAGGAAAATAGACACTTCTACACACAAAGGATAGGTGCTTCAAAGGATGATTGAACAGGCATTTGCTGAACTCAAGCACTTTCAGTCAGATAGAAGGAGAGGCAGTCCCTTGACTTCACTGAAAGGAAATTAATAGAGGGGCAGAACAACTCATAAGGTTTTATTCTTGATTTTAAGTATCCCACTGTGCATATTAGGAGTATTCTCAATTAACAAATGTTTATCCTTCCATAGGAGTCTTGTCATGCATAGACCATCTTATTATTATCTCATTATCTCTATCTCAAATATAATCTTGAAACAGAATGGTTTCTGTTTGAGTCGTATCTGAGACAAAAGCTTAATGACAAGCAACTAAGCTGCTTAAACTTCATATTTCTTGATTTCATTTTATTTAGTATGGCAAATTAAAGGTTGAGAAAAAAGAAGACATGTCAAAAGGCACTCCCAGGAGAACTTTCCCATTATTCTCCTGGTAAAAACATGGATGGCGCACACGTTACCTCCACTCTCCCTTTGGTTTCCCCTCTCACTTCATATACTAGCTCAGCTGTAAATGCAGAGGTACTGCTGAGAGCCAGCTCAGCGCTAGGAACAGAGTCGAAGGGAGAGAGACCATATGTGCCAATTCCAAGCAACAAAAGAGCCACTCATTATTCCTCTGTGTGCTTTCTTGTAGAGCACTGGTTCCAGCAGGTGACCTTGACAGTCGTGTTTTTCTTTCAGGTGTCTCTAAAGGGGTCTGCCTAGGGTCACTCGTAACCTGCTTTATGCTCCCCTTGCTCTGGGGAGTTCAAAACAGCATAGTCTAAGCTGGCAAGAAATTTCCCATGAAGGTAAAAGGCTAGACTGATTTACCTGCAAGATGGATCAACATATGTGTGGCTGAGGAATCTGTGAAGCTTGGAAACAGGGAATTCTAGAAACCAAGTGCTGTTTATTGTGGCTGTCAACTGATCAAAGATTTTTAGTTTGTTGTTAGAGGGCATAAGTGTGAGAAGTATTTTATGCATGTTTCAGAGGGACATCTGTTTCTTTTGACTAAACGATGCAGGCAGATCTTTTACTGTCTTAATTGTTCAACTTGAGATATGTACACTGCTGCTACAGAACAGTATCCTTGACACTCAATAGCATTTCACAAAAGACAACTCCTCTTAGAGCCCAACTGCACTTAAATGAGCAGATTACAGCAACATCAGGATTTGTTATTTTAATTAATACTAAGCATGGGAAGCCTTCTTTTTTATTGGGACTGTAATGCATGAGCAGGAGAGGTTTAGGTGTTGCCTCCCCAACACAAACTCATAAATAAACCCCTCAGCGATGCAAATTGTAATATAAAAAAATCTTCCTTCTTGCTATTTTTCTCTGTCTGTCTGTCTTTCGTTTTCTATTGCTTTTTTGCCAGCACATGGAATACTTTTTTGTCAGGGTTGTGGCATAGAACATTTTCCAGCTCTCCTCCCTGCATGATGCATTTCTGATAAAAACTGAGCTGGGCAGGTGGGAGGCTGTATTTAATATTAATAAAAATAAAATTCTGATGTTGCTGCAGGCAGTGCATTTAACATAACATCCACTTGGGCCCTTGAAATTCAATTAAAACCTACCTTTGCAGTCTATGGTTTGCATCTGAATCGATCACATCCTTCTGTTCTACCATGTTGTTGGTCAGAGCCCAAAGCAAATTTCAGATTGCAAAGTGGAAACATACTAACCAGACATTGTACTCAAGCTGTTCAAGGAAGACATGCATGAAATGAACCTGGCTTTACATCCAGCCAGGCTGCTTCGTATTGCTTCTAATTGCTGACATGATCGAGCAAAGTCAGTTTCTGTTTGAAATCAGCAATATTTCTCCCGCTGCTGTTCTTTCCTCCTAATGTGAACAAATAACAAGTCCTTCCCAAAGCGAAACACTCCACCGCTTATGTTTCCACTCAGCATTTTCTCTCCCAAACATTGTTTGCTGCCCCTGGAGGCTAATTATCACCTAAGAGATGTTAACAGCCAAATCATTGAAACTTCCAAAAGATTTAGATCAAACACAAGCAAGATGTAGTTTGTATATCACTGCCCCATATTCCAGGAACAGCTGGTCTCCTGAGGTAGAACGTGTGGATTGAGTTAATGAATTTAAGTATGTTTCTGGTAGATCTTTTAATCACAGATGTAATTGCAGTTGGTAGTTGTTTTAATTTATAAATCTAGACTATATTATTATTATTATTATTATTATTATTATTATTATTATTATTATTATTTGCTATTTTTTCATGAGGATCTTATTATCATGGATCATCTATTTGTGTCCCTTGGCAGGGCTAGTTCTCCAAAAAATAGCTTCTGTCCTAACATCTCATATCTTTCCTGCTTCTCATTTACTAACTGAGGGAAATTGTCTTGAACTGACAAACCTGTGCTTCTCTCTGCACCAATGGGGAGATGCAGGTGTGTGTATGTGCCTTCAAGTATCCTGTTATAGCTATCCCATGAACTCCATAGGATTTTCTTAGGCAAGGAATACTTGGAGGTGGTTTTGCCAGTTCCTTCCTCTGAAATAGAGCCTACAGCACCTGGTATTTGTTGGCAGTCTCCCATCCAAGTACTGACCAGGGATGATCATGCTTAGCTTCCAAGATCATACAGGATCAGGTGTCTTTAGGATATTAGGCAGGCATTCAGTACATTTCAGTTTACACACTTTGCATGCCAGAACCTTCACTTGTCCTCATCCAAACAACATATCTGGAAAAAGTTATGCATTATTTTTTTTTTTGTTATCACTCTCAGAGCCAATGCTATGTGTGGGATTTCTATGTGCTGTAGTAGCAAAACATATCTTTTCCAAGCTTGACTGAATAGCAGATGATGTGGGTAGTCCCTCTTCCAGATCTCTTCTTCTTAAGCACTGGAAAGTGCTGGGGGGGGGGGGATTTCCATTCCAGGTCCTACCACAGACAGCTCTTCATATCCATCGGGGATATCCATGGGGATTCCATTCTGGACCCTGACTCCAATGGATTGCAAAAACCACTGGACCTCAAATCCCGTTCTTTCCAATGGTAGTGCAAGATCCATGAGACCACATTGGCGCAGCTTTGCGCACACACTGCCATTGGGAAAACAGATTGGGGCCACCCATAGATGCTCCAGTCCACAGATGATAAGCCCATGGAAGAGAAGAGCTGACTGTATGTTTTTCACATGATACCTCACCTTTCTGATATTCTCACTTTTTTACTGAAACAAATCAGCAGTGAGAACCAATATAATCAGACCAAAAGGATCTACTAAGCTGTGTTCATTCTTTTGGATATTAAAATATTTTATTCCTTTTGTGCCCATTGGCAAAAGAATGACCACCACGATGGTTATTCTGTTTTAGGTTCACACAGCAGCTCTGTTAAATTTTGATCTCTTCGGAGAGGACATTTGTCTCACAGAAGCTAAGGTCTTTCCACCTCCATTGAAAGAGCTTAATTCCACGCCAGTAAACATGAAAGCACTGTAATGGCTGGGACACAGGTTAAAAAGAAGGAGAGAGATGGGATAGTTGCCAAGATAACAGGGCCAATGCCATCATCTTCCTATACCCCTACACATGCTATGAGAAGTTGGAGAGCATGCCCACTGAAGAGGCTTACCAGGTGCCCATTCACCAACTGTTGAAAGACAAGCATTATAACTCACTTCTTCCTTTCACACGTGAAAGTTAGGGCTGCTAGTCAGCATTCTCCAACAGAGGTGATCAGGCTGAGGAATAATACAGTAATTGGGATCTTCATTGTGGCACCGGGATTTTAAATTCCAGCTGTCTCTCCACTAAACCTCTCTAAACTTGAGGGGAATATAACCACACCCATTTATTTGTCTTTCAAATAATACATATCAGAGAGTGTCACAGATTATTTGAGGACAAGTGTAGAATAGCTTATCATTATGGATTAATAGTGGGGATCTGTCTACTCTCTGCCTTCCAGAGGTTTTAACTTCAAAGATCTCTTTACAGAACAGATCAATATGTAGTAACTCAATAACTCTGCAAAATCTAGGGCCCCTTATCTGAAGATCAACATTTCACAGCTGTAGTATATCATCACAGGGAGAAAAAACTTTATAATTGCAACTATTAACCCTGGGTTTGGTTTGGTTTTGTGTGTGTGTGTGTGCGCGCGCACACACACACACACACGCTCTTTCAAGTCACCTCTCGACTTACGACATTAATTTCTTAGGGTTTTCTTAAGCAATGAATACAGAAAGATGGTTTTGCCAGTTCCTTCTTCTGAAATACAGTCTACATTACCTGATTCATTGGCAGTCTCCCATCCAAGTATTAACCCTGGGTTACTCGTACTCTAAAACATTAGATTCCACGTGAATTGGTTTTGGAAATTTTCTTACAAAGAAATGCACATGTTAAATGTTAAATTGGGATTGGTCAGCCATATGGATGTTTCTGATAAATTTTTTGTCAAACCGTGCTGACAGGAACCTTGAATTCTTCTGAAGATGGTTTCCAGGGCAGAGGGGGAAAGTGGGCATCAATTGTGAAGAGCCTATATACCCTAAAAGCAGATTCTGTCTGATCTTGGGTACTAAGTAGTGTCAGCCTTGGTTGACACTTGGGTGGGAGACTGCCAACAAATACCAGGTGCTGTAGGCTATATTTCAGAGGAAGGAACTGGCAACACTATCTCTGAGTATTCCTTGCCTATCAAAATCCTATGAAATTCATGGAGTCACTTGAAGGCACACACACATGCATGTATATCAATTATGGTCTAATTTATATGAGCATTCCACAATCTAATACCCTCCAGATATTGGACTGCAACTTCCATAATTCCTAGACATCATTTGCCTTTGCTGCACTGGCTCGGGGGTGGGAATTATAATCCACTGTATCTGGACCTTTAGAGATAAGTGACAGTAGGTGAGATGTGAAAAGCCTACCCTTCTGAATCTCACAGACAGGTAATATGTACATTGGCCCCAAGTCTCTCCCTCACTGCCCCTTATTTCCAGATCTTTGGCGCATTTCTTTTTGAACTACAACTCTCATAACTCCCAACCTAGTACTGGCCGTGCAGTAGTGCAGTTGGCTAATCTTTGACTGTGTGAACAACCTACATTTACCTAAGAGCACCACTGCATAGAATTCATAGATGCAGTACACAATGTGCTCATGATACTTTTCAGTGAATTGTGTATTATTAGGAATAACCTTTTGCATATTGGGCAGTTCCCTTATTTGCTGTGCATCCAGCAAATGACGTAAAGGGAACGTCCTTCCCTCTTCTCTGGAATTTGCCCCTTTATCACTGTTGAGTGCATAAAACAAAATGATCCAAGTAGGGAAAGGAAACAAAGGAATTCTTGCTGTATGCTAAATGCAGTTCACACCGAGATCAAGCTCTAAAGAAATGCTCTGCTAACCCAAGAAAATTCTTCTGAACCGACCACACAATTATAGTAGGATTCTGGACAAGGCAGTCATTCAGCAGTAGCCAGGAAGGGATGCTTACCTAAATTTGGCAGTCATTTTTATATGCAACACCGACACCAGCTCAAACTATACAAAATACAAAAGGATGTGACTTGGTTGTTGTTTCTCTCCATTTCAAAGACTTCCATTGAAGCTCCAGCAATCATTCTGCTTAAAAATAATCCCCCTATCATAAGTCTGTTTTAGTACATTTAAAATGCCAAGGCTGGGCATTCAGCAATGAAAGCCTACTTTTGCAAGGAATAGATATGTCATACAAAGCTGGAAATGTTCATGTAACATTTTTGCACCCAACCGCATATCCTATGGATTCTGCACAGCAGAAGGGAGGCTCCATAAGATGTCAAGCAGTAACCCCCCTTGGGGAGGATGTATTTGTTCGGCTTGGTGTGCCCAGCTTTGCTGGCAAAGAATACAGTTGGTACACAGATGTGTCCTGACGCCAGTTGATTCTGTTTGTCGATCCTTATCAGATACAGCTCGCTGGCAGCTGAGACCGACATTGAAAATGGAAACACTCACAATTGTTCCTCTCTTGCCTGTCCCATCACCTCTGCTGATTATATTCCCTTCAACTGGTGACCTTAATATGTAAGACATATAGCAAATCCCCTGAGAAGTTCAGGGAATGTGCGTCCATAATGTGAAAAATGGCCACAACGCAAATTTTTTTTGACTCTCTGAAAAGCATTGCAAACGTGTTCTCAGAGCCTTTCTTCCTTCTCACCTGCCAGATTTCTAAAGTCACAAAGTGCCATCTAGTGAGCATTTGGTTATACAGCAGCATCTCAGCCAACTTTTTGAAGAACTTTTGCTCTGCTCACAGCTACATTCATATTAAAATCTATGACTGGGCCAGCCCTGGAATTGGGCAGGGTGAGGCAGCTGAATGATGGCTTCCTAAGCAAACATCTGATATTTCATCCTGCACTAAGGAAGTGTTTGGAGATGTGTTGTTGTTTGTTGTTTTATAAACAAATACTTCGACTTTGTCTAGCTGAGATCCTGTATTGCAAAGTGTAGCATGTAATTCAATAGGAAGACCTACACTGACTCAAACCCACCTCAATACACATCATTAAACCACTATAGTCCCCCTCCCCCATAGCTATTCAGTGGCTGGTTGAAAATGGGGAGGAGAAGCAGGAAAATGTATGGCTGTGTCCCAAAAACCAGATATACACTGATGACAGCATCCACTAACATCCACCAGGATCCTCAAGCGGTATCTGATCCCTCTGATTTCCACAACCACTGAATGGCCATGGGGAATGTTACAACAGCAAAATGGTGAGTCCTGGGAGGGCTTTGGGGAAAAATACAGTCCTTCACAACAATCAGAAAAAGACATACACAGATATATGCTAGATTTAGCTTGTGTATGTCACTAACCAGATGTTGGCATAAGATTACCATATCCATGTTACTAATGTATTTATTAAGTCACTACAAAATTATTTTTTATCTTCTTAATTTCACATGGCTAATGATTCTTTACATAGCTCACAGTTCACAACAGCATCCCATGTCATATAACTTTCCTGTACTTTGCAAACTTTTCAGGGCACATTCAGGGTTCACTGTGATTTTGCCAAGGCAGAATAACTTTATAATGACTCTCTCATGTTTACTTTTTATGTGTGGTCATCAGCTCTTTCATTTGAAATTTGTTGTTGCGTTTTTCGTTTTCTGTTGGAAGGTTTTAAGATTCTCTGTAGTCCAACCTGCCACCATTCCAGTGTACTGTATTGCCACTCTACCATCTCCAGGCACCATTAGCAGAGATTATTGGGTCTGTAAACCAGAGGGAGCCAGGTTGGCAGAGGCTGATCTACAATTGATTCTGTTCCCAAATATAAATATAAATTGTAAAAACTATTCATAAAGAAAGTTTCAGATATATTAAACAATACTCTCTCAGCATGCAATCCTGGTTCAGACAGTAGATTAGACTTAATGTGGAAAAACATTACATTTTGTTTCAGGTATAGTTGTTTATAGGTATATTGAAGAAACTTGACAGGAAGAATCTCAGCTTGGAAGGGCCGCTATGCAGGAATTAGATATGATCTTCAAGTGTAAAAATATATTATTAAAGTCAGGATCATCCATGCTGTTTTATTTCCAGTGTCATGATTGTGAAAGCTAGACAGTGAAGAAAGCACATAGGAATAAAATCAACTCATTTGAAATGTGGTGCTGGAGATATGGAAAAAAGCAAATATGTGGGTCTTAAAGCAAATCAGTCCTAACTTTAACTAGAAGCCAAGATGATTAAAACTGAGGCTTTGTACTTCAAAAGTAGCATGATAGCATGATTCATTGTAAAAAGTAATAATGCTATAGGAAAGGGGGAGGTAGTGCCATAAGTGGACATATTGAATCAAGGAAGCCACAACTCTGAGTTTAGAAGACCTGAGCAGGGCAGCTGATGACTGAGGTTCTCAGGGATGCCTCATTTATAGGACTACCACTAGGGATGTAACTAAGTTTCTTCTCAAGAAAGCAGTGAAGTAGTAATGTTCTACCTGCTGTAAGAAACTCTTTGAAAATGGTGCAATCCTTGAAGCCTGTTTGCAATTTGGGAGTTGCTAAATTCTCGATTATTTTGTACAGGAAACATTTTTGGAACAGAAAATAATATTTCTGCCAATTTGCCAAATATTTTCAAATATTCTTTCCATCCCTAGTCACCACATAAGTCAGTGTTGCCAGCAGACAAGGAAAAGAAGTTGGGAATTAACCAAATTTCATTTTGTTTTTAATAACCAAATCAAGCTAACTAAAGTATGAACTGGTAGTACATAAACCAGGAGAGAGAAATAGATGATATAGAGAAAGAATGTCAGATGTTCTGCTTAGACTTGCTTAATCGTTCAGTGCAGAATAAAGGACACATGTCACTGTCAGTCAGATATATCAAGATGAAACAAAGCAAACACATAGCTTGTGTGTGCACAGTCATGCACAGAGCTTGGAAAAGGAGGCTGGCTTTGCTTTGCTTTGCTTTGCTTTTTTTTCCGACTGCACTGCAGCTCCTAGGATTTCTTAGCCCATATTCCTCCTGACTTACTAATTTGATAATCAAGAGATTCATGCTCATGTAGTCACTGATGAGCAGATACTTAATGCTTTTAAACTTGTACATGCTTTTGAATGTCATAAATTGCTCTTAAAGCTCAGCATCATAGTCTGGAAACACGATTACAAAAAGAAGCAGGAGTAGGTGTGTGTGTGTGTGTGTGTTACAATCTAGTGACCATTCTGACTGGGATGTCTGGGATTTTTCATTCAAAAAAGTGACATTTCCCATCTCTGCCAGATAATTACTCTGTATGTCCATTTTATGGAAGGGCACAGGAATTTCCTGGAGAGCTATAGTGGCACAGAAACTTGGAATCTGGAGAGAAAAATAAATAAGAATGAAAGGTGTTTTTTGTGATCTGTGCAAAGTGGCACTTGTGATCTATTAAAGGTGAGAGGGGGGACTTAATTATGAAAAAGAAAGGAAGTTAAAGGAGAGGAGAGGAGGGAGCTGTGCTGTTGGGGGAGAGGATTGTGATGAAAAGGAGTGTTTGAATTAACATTCATTTGCCTAGTCAAGGACAGTACTCAGAAGAGGCTTTACAGATTGCAGCAGTGAAGCTGGGGGGATAAAGAAATTCAACCCTGTTAACTTGAAGTCAGAGGTCTAGGATTTTCAAGGCCAGGTAGTAGACAGAAACATAAACACCTAGATTCAAATAAGTAGACATTTACAATTTCCTGTAAAAAAACCCCAAAAAAACCATGACATTGCTACTCTTTTTCCAAAAGGAAGAAGCTCTTTGCGGATAAATTAATGTTTCCAGGGCCTGAAGAAACAATATTCTGTGATACACCCAGAAGAAGAAGAAGAAGAAGAAAGAGGAAACAAGTCATTAGTTTTTCCTTTCAGATGCTTGGCATTCACTCTAGAACGAAAAGAAACTAAACTACTCCCTCATCCTCAAATGATGGTGAACAAATATGTCCAGGCTGCACAGTCAGCCTTGCTTCTTCCAACAAGCTTGTCTTAACATCTGTTTGTTAGGTGACAGTTATAAAGAGCACAAAAAGTTACATTTTTGGACCGCAGCTCCATTGTGCATAATAACTTTTACTAGCTCCGCCAATGAGTTGCACCTAAGAAAAGGGTGTAACTTGATAGAATTGTACAGAAAGTGCAAGCATTTCTACGGTGTCAGTAGTTAACTCTTAAGAAATTGTACATGATTTTTCAAAATGCCTATAGGAGAATGAGCTAACTTCTGGCCTGCCAGTCCAATTCTCATTTTTCTGGAGGTTTTTTTTACCATTCAAGTAACCCTAAATGAATGGATGGATCACATCTGTGATTCTTGTGGTCTTAAAAAATTGGCTAACCAACTAACCAACCAGCTATTGTACTGCTGCATATATAAGTCTTTGGGAATGATGGTTCCTTCAAAATAATTGCTTTTGTTATTTATGTAGGCAGTGCAAAGTATTGTGCTAGCCACTGCACATGACTAAACCAGATTGTTGATAAATTCTGATGCTGTGATGAGCATAGTACCATGTGGCACAAAGCAATTATGCACTCCATATTCTTTTCAAAGCAGGAGGAAAACTTTAATTTCCGGACAAAGCATGCTGTGGTATTTTCAGGCAAATGAAGTTGAAACCACAAATTGCCCTGCTGTTTCTAGATCAGCAGTTTGTGAAAAATGATTAATGAGGCTTGTAAAGTCTCTAGTCGCATTTGCAGAAAGCAATGGTCTTTGTTATTCTACTAAAATAATGAATACTTTTACCATGATCAGTCTACAGTGTGTTTTTATGCTGCTTGCCTTCTACACAGCAGGTTCCATCTTTCAGCAGAGGTTCCCCCCCTCCTCATTGTACTTTTAAGACTAGGTTTTAACCACCATATTAAATTTATTGTGAAACGTAGAGGTTTTCATTTATGCTGGTGAGCTGTTTCTATAACTGACATTTGCAGCAAGAGTATAGTATGAACACTAGAGTGCAAACTACATGGCTCCTCATTTTTCTTAAAAAGCTGTTTCTGAATTCTTCCAAAAAGTGGAGTTCTATTCTGGGTATAGTTTTTTTTTTTCTCACTTAGATGCCTATAGCTATTAGACATCATATTTTAATAAGAATCTATGTAAATCTCAGGTGTATCAAGCTCTTTTTTTGCTTAGCGTCCATCAGTTTCAGTGAAGTTTCAAGAAGATTGCTATGCATAATCCTGGGTAATCAGAGCTTGGAAAAAAATAATTTTAGGATTACAACTCTCAGGACCCTTAGCCAGTATGTCCAGTGGTCATATCAGCTAATGGATTCTGGAAAGTATTGTTGTTGTGTTCCTCCAAGTTGTTTCTGACTTATGGTGACCTTAAAGCAAAAGTATCATGGAGTTTTCTTGGCAAGTTTCTTCAAAGGAGGTTTGTCATTGCCATCCTGAGGCTGAGAGAGTGTGACTTGCCCCAGGGTCAGCCAGTAGGTTTCAAGGGCCCAGAGAGAATTCAAACACTGTTCTCTAGATTTCCAGTCCAACGCTCAAACTTATAGTTCAACAAAACTAACTTTCTAAAGCTCCGTGACTTATAGAAGTTGTGTGGTAACAATGATCAGCTGAGTCACTCCTCTTAAAGCACTGCAACAGCTGTGTTAGCTGGTGTGTTTTATTGTAGATTTGCAAATGACTGTTGTTTGAGTCACTTTATAAGTAAATAATTCAAGAATGCATCCTAGCCTGTGAGAGGGGAGATAGGAAGCGGGATGTAGCAAGATTTACAGCACCATCTGGCAAACCAATCTCTTCCCTCCACCTGCCCCAATCTTTGTTTTATTTTGGAGTAGAATATTTTAATTCTACACAAATACATTTCCTTTTTATATGATACCACAGCAGTTATTTCAGCAAGTATGAGCCCATGAATCTGAGGAAGAAGACTCGTCTACAAAAGCTCATGCTACCAGCTTCTTTCTTTCAGTTAATCCCAAAGGTGCTACAAGAGCTCTTTGCATACTGATTTTTCCAGACAAACATGACTATGGCTTAAAATACTCTTGGGGGTGTTGCATTAACTCCTTCCCCAATGCCCTTTGCACCAGAGGTACAGGAGCAGCTAGAAGGGCTCCACAGTGCAGCTCTGTTTCCCCCACACATACACACAGCTTAGAATATCATAGCTACGCTCAAGCACCTGAGAAAGAAGGAGCAGCCTTGTTTGGGGACACAGATTCTGCTCTCTTCTCCAGGTGAGCAAGGGCAGCTGTTGCTTACACACACACACACACACCTTGACCAACATAACATGCTGCAAAACACTTTGGCTCCATCTGGCTGTTAACTCAACCTCAACCTCCATCTATTCTACAGTCCACATGATCTACCCGTCTTCTTCTTGACTTCTCTTCAGTCATGTAGTAGTAAATTTTGCAATGCGTGTTTTCCTCATGATACCTCCATAGCCACATCCCCACTGAGAATCTAAAATTGTGACAACCTGTGCTGCTTTGCCATCTCTGTCCCTGTTATATAACTCCTCTGCATTATAACAGGAGTAGCTCCCAATATATTAATTTTTGAAGATTGTGAGCCAAATTCAAAGAATACAGGTGAGTCTGGGAGCTTGGGTGGCAGATGATGTCCTTGTATTTCAACCTTGTGAGCCCTGGTTCCACTACAAAACTGCCTACGCTTTATGCATTTGATAGCTACAATTACATCTTTTTCAGTATGCTTAAGACAGCATACATGGTGTCTTCCCCTCTTCGCCATGTTTTCTTCCCAGCATACTTTGATATCAGATTGAGAGACATTGACTAGTCCAAGGTAATCCACTAGTCTTCATGACTGAGCAGTGTTCTGTTTCCATTGTCAACGTTTGATGCTCTAGCCACTGCACCATTACCAGTGTACATACAGTAAATGTATCAGCACTAGCTGTTTCCTCATTTTTTTGTACTTTTGCTCCCCCTGCCCCCATCAAGCTATGACTTGCTTAGCTTGGAGCCAAGTAATCAGGAAAATAGCATTACCGTTCTTGTCATATTTATCTGTAAAATTCCAGAGGGACAGCCTCTGGAACAAAGATAAACAAATTACTGTGGCAGGGTTTCTCATCCTGGTTTGTTTACTAGCCTGCTAACCCCAAGTTCTAATGTAAAGGAGAATAGTGGTTTGCTTTCATCATACTTCTCTGATACACAATAGCAAGGAGAGCACAAGCCTGATTTTTGTGCTGTGGCTCAGCCACGTAGTACAGCCAGTTGCGAAGGGGCATATTGGACAGCCCGCACCCACCCACTCAGAACCCACCTGGAGCTGTGCCATTAAAATACAGCAATGACTGCCAACTTTGCCACTGCTACAGCAGATCCTGGAAAATATAGCAGTAATTGCTGGAGCTTTCAGGGGTGAAGGAGGGTGCCCTCTTGAACCGTAGAGGCCTGCCAATGTACAGGAGGAAGTTTCCTTTTTTTTTTCTTTTGGAAGGGAAAAAATGAATTTATTGGGGGGATGTTCCTATGCAGAGCATTGCCAAAATTGTGACTATAGTGTGAAGCATGGCTTCCTGTTAAATCTGAACTGTGCCAGTGAGAGAAAGAAAATCATAGTTTTGATCAAACCACAAAGTGTTTTGAATGTTGCAAGCTTTTATACCCAAGAAAGTTCTTTGTTGGACTTGGCTTTTCTGTGATGATAATGGCTAGAATTCTCTATTGCAGTCTGTGTTACTTACCTTTTTTACATGCCTAGCTGCATAGCAGAGGGACTAACGAACCCTGTTAATAAATTACAACAATGTGTATCATGGGAGGAGCAAGTGTCTCAATCCACATCGGGCTCTCCTGATCTTCATTGGCACTCCCTAGCCAGTGTCCTGTTCTACATTGATCCCATTGTCCATCGGTCCTGATGCACAATGGCCTCAATGTCTATCTGTCATGTTGCACATCAATCACTTCACTGGTTCCCCTCCATAATAACGTCACAGCAGCCCTTTCCTGAATATAGTCATTGCGAAACTTGTTAATTCTATTTCCTGCAGGTGTATGCCCATGCAGACATATGCTCACTTATGTAGATGCTAGTGCCTTACTTAATTCTGGCCTTTAATAATTATTTTGATTTTGTGGTGGGAGTTTTGCAATTACAGCAGATGGACTTGAAGCACAACAAATTGATTTTCTTCCCAAGTTTTGTTAGACTTCTTTAAATTGTAGCAGTCAATTGTTCTGCAGCAAAGTCTGATTTATTTATCATTTGACTGACACAACTAAAGTTCTAATTATTCTCCCTCGATATTGAGTTTCTGCTCACTATCTACAGTCCTAGACTTTTGACCTGGTGGCCATATATGCAGCTACTGGATCAGTATTATCACTTGGATCACTATATGGCAAGTGACAGGATCACAGAAAGCATTCAGTGAGTTATGACCCGTAAGCAGAGGAGTGTGTTCATGAAGCTGCTCAGCATTTCACATCATAAACAATTCATCTCTTTAACATCCCAAGGGTACCATACATCAGGTTTTTAAAAAATTGCCTTTCAGAATAAATGCAGCTACCAAAAGCCACTTGATATGCAGAAGGTTGTGACTGCTGGGAACATAAAAACATGAAAAGGGTAGGAGTTTGTTTGCTTTTTCTTCATGGCCTGAAGAATGAGGACTGTATTTTCTTGTCTTGTGTTAATTTGTGTTACAACCTTTGTTTTGCATAAGCATGCCCATAAACATGATGCAGATGTGTTTGTTCTTTTCATTAGCAAAAGGAAGGAGGCTTTATGTTGTGCATGGAAAAAAATGTCCAGAAATAGCTTGAATAAGCACCATCTGAAAGGAAACAGGTTAAGAAAAATTAGACCTATTTGCTACCAGTCATTATACACATATTAAATTATTTTGAAACAGAAAGTGCCTGTTACGTAGGGCTGGAGAAAAATGAAAATTAAATAGTGCGATATCAAGAAATAAATAAAAAAAGATTCCAGAGAAGTGGCTTTTTCAGATAGATGCTTTTTTAATAGATGGAGTTCCTTCCTTGCCTACTTATCACATTAATTGAAAACACCATCAACTGAGGGCTCTAACTGTCTAAACAGTGGCATTTTGTATCAAACGTTTTATGTGATATTTTTATTGAGCATGTGGCTTTTCTGAGCACACCCTTAATATGTTAATGTCATCCGTTTTGACAAATGGACAATGTCATCTTCCTCCCTTGTTCCAGATAGTATGGGACATACCTTAAAAGCATCCTGGGTGTGGTATGTCTTCCATCTTGGAAGAAAAGTGGGATATAAATCAAATAAATAAATAAATAAAAATGACGCATAACAGATCAGGGTGTTCTTTTGATGCACAACAGTAATGCAGTCATGCTACAAATAATTTCCAACGTTAAGGCCAGCCCTCATGGTCATTTTTCCTTTCACCACCCATTTACTCCCTTAAATAAAAAAGTCTTCTTAGCAACATCTCAGGGACATGGATGTAGATCCTTCCCCTCACTATACTTTTAAAATGTATTTTTACAAGTTACTGCCGTGGAACTTCAAGGGTTGAGAGGAATCTTGTCAAGATGCCCATCTACCCATAGGTATTCAACTTCCCCACTCACTACCTTTCACCATTTTTCCCTTCTCTGAGATTTTTTAGTTGCTACACACACACTGCTGTTTTCTCCCAACTGTGGTTGTAATTCTGTAGGCCCTTACCTAGGTCTACTGAAAACAATGGAACTTCCTTCTGAATAGCCTATCACCCTGATAGCCAGTCTAGTGGATACAGCTGAGCATTGCACAAGTCTAGTGGTAGTACTGAACTATGATCCAAAATAATCCAGTTTGAGACTGCTTTAATTGCTCTGGCTCAGTGATGGGGAATCCTGAAAACTGTAGTGTGTTGTGGCACCAGAGTTCTCTTGACAGAGAAGGCTAAGGGCCCGAACAGACAGGCCAAAATAAAGCTGCTTCGGGTCACTTTGGAGGTATGCTTTTTAAATGCTGCATGCATCCTAAGAAGCTGGAAGCTGCGCCAAAGCCATGCTCCAGTCCTAAGGACTACAGCACAGCTTTGGCGCAGCTTCTGGCCTCTTAAGATGCCTGTGTCATTTAAATAGCATACCTCCAAAGTGACCCAAAACAGCTGTATTTTGACCTGTCTGTTCAGGCCCTAAATGTCTCACAAAACTCCAGTTTCTAGAATTCCCTAGCATTGAGCCAGAGCAGTTAAAGTGGTCTCAAATCAGATTCTTTCTCCAGTGTGTTTTGGACCTAAATTGTAATAGCTAAGCCCAATGCTCGACCTTCTTAGAGCAGAGCCTTTTGACATTTTTCAATGGATCTGCTGTAGATAGAAATAATTTTGGTTTGACTCTTTCTGATCCCATCACTAGCACAGGGGTTACTTTGGAGAGAGAATAAGGAAGCACATAGTAATATTTCTGTGTTTCTTGAGAAAGAATTAGGCAAAGTAGCAAGTTTTCCTTCCATGCTTCTCTTCAATTGGCAATGACAGGGAAGTTTGCTTTAACTGGATTCTGGCATTGTCTTCCTTTTCCTCCTAACTGACTCTCAATAGTTCAGGCTTCCATTGCTCTCTTACATCCCATAGGCCCTAGAGCTTCACAGACTCTTGTCAAAAATTTTAAAACATATTTTCTTTTAATGAAACCTATATACTTGAGTGTTTCTAGGGCAGGGGTGGACGAAGTGTGGAAAAACCATCGCAAGGAAACTTGCTTTATGTGTATTCTGGCATATTTTTGCAAAAAAAAACTAGGTCAGCTTTTCTGCAAAAATATGGACCAACCTTTAACCCTATTGTTTTTATAGTTCATCACAGGCAATGGGCTATTAGCATCAAGAATAAACAGTGTGGATTAAATAACTGTTACATAACTTGTGATACAAACAAAGTTAGACATGGCGTACAGAGATATCTTTTTCACAACATTCAAGCACACTGTTGATATTTATGTTTTTTAAAAATTAAGTTGTATATAGAGACAGGTTTTCTTCATTTAATGCAGTTAAGACAAGTGTAGGAGGCTGAAGAGGTCAGAATTTTAAACCAGCAGAAACATTATCACATTGAGGAAAGCATTTCATCTTGGCAGGTGTGGGGATACCTGCTGGAAAATCCAACATTTCAGTTCCTATTTGTATGGCAAGCGTGATGAATTGAAACAGACACACTTGCAAGATTGGGCATCATGAGGTATTGGTAGTTACAGGCCACAAAAATAGGATGTGAGCACGTAAGTAAATGCAGAACATTTCCTGCTATCTTTAAAAAGCACTGTTTTTTTAAAAAAAAATGGAAAGTCTGTTCATTTATTCATTTATTCCACTAAAAATAGTACTGAAGATGAAATACAAATAAAGTTAGCAAAGTTATAATCAAAACATTAAAACTCATCCATTAAAACATTTAAGAACAGATCAAATAAACATGAAAAACACTTAAAAAAAAACAGTACCCACTAGATTAAAAATTCAGTTCAGTTTAGAAACCAAATGTTGCCCTGAATAAAAATGTATTTATCTGTTGATGGAAGAACAACAAAGATGGAATGAGCCTGGCTTCTTTGCAGGAGCTTCAAAAGC
This sequence comes from Sceloporus undulatus, assembly GCF_019175285.1. Taxonomy (NCBI): domain Eukaryota; kingdom Metazoa; phylum Chordata; class Lepidosauria; order Squamata; family Phrynosomatidae; genus Sceloporus; species Sceloporus undulatus. Next base: position 216,443,672 of record NC_056524.1, read on the forward strand.
CAGGGAGCCACCACCAACAAGGTCCCCTATCATATGCCAGCCCAGTGGACAAAGAGAAAGCCCTTTCCGGAGAGTTTAAAAACCCAGACAGACTAATGTGGGAGAATGCAGTCTTTTAAACAGTCTGATCTCAAGCCATGTAAAACATTATAGCATATAACCAGTACTTTGAATTGTTCTTGTTTCCTAATTCTGTCTGAAAGATCAGCATAATTCCATAATTATAAGACAGAGAGCAACCCTTCCACTCTTGTGATACACCCATATGCAGAGAGACAGTCATATATCACCATGGCAGAGGCAGCACAGAAGTAGACATTGATCTAGGAACGTAGTGGCAAACCTATGGCATGCATGTCCTCTCTTGCACGTGAATCCATTTTGGAGGGCACATAGAGAGATGGAAGGGTGGGGGAAGAGGAGAAACAGGTGTGCGCATGTTCCTTCTCTTCCCCTGCCCTCCTGGGCCTTTAGCTGTCTCCGGGGAAGTCCCGTCCCTGGAAGGCAGAACTCCTGCCCCCGGGAGTCCCATCCTCCCCGGAAGATCTGCCCCTGACACCAGGTAACACCCGGTGCCAGAACTCTTTTGAGATGGGGCACTTGGTCCCTAAAAGGTTCACCATCACTGGTCTAGTAATTCCCTCCTCTCATTCCCATGTCACAACCCTTGTCCGTTGGTTCACAGCTAAGGGAATGAACCGGGTGCCTTCTAAGGATCATTGTGGAACATCCCATGGCCTAGTACAGTACTTCCCAAGCTACTTGATGTGGAAAAGCAGAAGGGCGTTTTTCCCAGTCTGTCAGGAAGTAGTGCCATATTGGCACTCCTTAGCTACATATTTTTTTCTTTCTTGAAAACTCACCAGGGATTGGCAGTCAGTGGCTTATGGTCAGGCACCTGCCATAGAGTTGGAAGACTACAAGGGCCACCCAGTCTAACCTTGTGCCATGCAGGAATGCACAATCAAAGCACTCCAGATGTTTCAAAACTTCCAAAGAAGGAGACTCCACCACTCTCCAAGGCAGTGGAGTTCTTCCTAATGTTTACATGGAATTTCTCTTCACAGACCACCACTTTGAGTAGTGCTGACAAGTATATACCAACCTCTAAATTTAGGAGCTTATAGGAATACATATTGTATTATTCAAATCCCATGATAAAAAGATAGATGAAAATGGACAGGTTGCTCACCTGTAACAGTATTTCTTCGAGTGGTCATCTGCGAATACATACAAATGGGTTTCACTGCGCCTGCGCAGTGCTGCTCGGAACCTACTGGAATCACTGGGCAAAGTTAACTTTGCAACATATAGAAACTTTTTGGTGGTGACTCCACCCACCCATTATAAGGCCCCTGCCTTCCCGCTCTTTTCCCCAGTTCCGCAATTTTTCCGCCAAGCAGGCGATGGAAGAGCCAATGAGAGCAGGACACTGAGGGGACAGACGGGTGGGATTTGTATGTATTCACAGATGACCACCCGAAGAAATACTGTTACAGGTGAGCAACCTGTCCTTCTTCTTCGTGGTCTCTGCGAATCATACAAATGGGTTTAGACTGACAAGCTTAGGTATGCGGCGGAGGGAGTGTCCTGAAACCAAAGCTATGGTAAACCAAAGGTATATTTATTGCAACAATAAACACCTTGAACCATAAAAAGAGTCAGTCTTTTTGTTCATGCACAAACTCAACACAGCAATAACATTGCAAAACCTGAGAGGGGAACAAGGGGTCGTGCAAGACCAGCCCCATAGAATTTGTGCAAACCAACATTCAACAGAATGTAAACAGTAGCATTATGTACATAAACTCTGAAACACAAATCATCAGTAGTGCAATCAATGCAACCCTGAAACCAACACAGCCCTCCCGAAAGCTGCGTCTCGGATGGCTCTGGTGTCCAACCTATAATGCTTAATAAAAGTCAGAGGTTGGGACCAGACAGCAGCCTTGCAAACATCCTCTAAGGGAATCCCCGACAGGAATGCAGAGGATGCTGACATTGCCTCCCTGTTTGTTGATGTAATACATCACCGTGGTGTTGTCTGTTCTGAGTAGGACCACCTTGCCTGTGACAGCAAGCTCGAACGCCCTCAGTGCCTTTTCCACTGCCAGCATCTCCAGAGCGTTGATGTGGAGGAGCTTGTCCTGGGTGGACCACCTGTCCTTGACGACCAAGTCGTGCAGGTGGGCACCCCATCCGTCCAGGGATGCATCGGTTGTCAGGGTCAGTTGTGACTGAGGCTGATGAAAAGGCATCCCAGTGCACACGTTGCGGCAGTCCAACCACCATCTCAGGGAAGCAGCTACAGGTCTTGGTACCGTGAGCCACTTGGACGGGGTGTCCTCCATCGGGGAGAAGACCGAGAGGAACCAGGACTGCAGTGGTCGAAGGCGAAGTCTCGACCAAGGTGTGACGAACGTCGTCGATGCCATGTGGCCCAAGGCGACTTGAACATCTCTGGCCCTCACCCTTCTGTGGGAGATGCAGGGCCTGAGTGACGCCGTCAAGGCCCGGAAACGGCCTGGAGGGAGAAAGGCGGAACATCTTTCGGAGTCGAGGATGGCCCCGATAAACTTGATTTGCCTGGTCGGTGCGAAATGGGACTTTTCCCGGTTGACAACCAGTCCGAGGGAGTCCAAGAGGTGCAAGGCGAACGAGACTGCCTCCTGCAGTTCTCGCTGGGATTCGGCGGCAAACAGCCAGTCGTCCAGGTACGGGAAGACCATGAAGCCCCTTTGATGAAGGTATGCCACTACCGGTGCCATGCACTTTGTGAAAACTCGTGGTGCCGTGGCCAAGCCGAAAAGAAGCACGTTGTAGTGGTATGAGGTGGAGCCGACGGCGAAGGCGAGGAATCTCCGGTGGGACTCCCGGATCCCGATGTGGAAGTAGGCGTCCTTCAGGTCGACGGTCGCGAACCACAGGCCCTGGTGAAGCAGAGGCAGAATGGAAGCCAAGGTTACCATTCGAAAGCAACGGTAGTCAAGGAACAAATTCAATTGTCTCAAGTCCAGGATGGGCCTGATGCCCCCATCCGACTTTGGTACCGTGAAGTACCTGGAGAAAAAGGCCCTAGAACATTGGTCGGGCGGCAAAGGGGAAATTGCCCCCTTTCCAAGCAAGGTGCGCACTTCGTCGAGAAGGGTGTCCGAGGGGAGAGTGGACATGAAAGCTCCGGTTGGAGGGAGCTCTCGGAACTCGAGGGCATATCCCCTACGGACGATGTTGAGAACCCACGAGTCCGATGTTATTGAGGCCCAGGTGTTAACAAAGGGCCTCAGAATGTCCAAAAAGAAGAGGGGCGAAGGGGAGACGAAGCGCGCTGCGTCTCTTCAGGCTCTCTTCTTCCCCTGGTCGGTGTCCTGCCGGCGGGACTTACGGTACCGAGGCGGGAAGTTGCGACGGCCAGAGGAGGAGGAAGACTGCGATGGGTAGCGGCGTCTCTGGGAGCCCTGCTGCTGAGACTGGCGATCCTGGGAGAAGGTCCCCTTTGACTGACCTTGTGGTTGCCACGGGCGCTGCCGCTTTCGGAATGGCGAGACGGGTGCGGAGGACATCCCATGCTTCTTTGCCGCCGCCTTCATCCTGAACTTCCTGTTCAGGCGGTCGTCGGTTTCGGCATGGAATAGCCCGGTCCCGTCAAGAGGCATGTCTTCGATGGCCGCCTTGACACTGGGATTGAGGTCCGAGGCCCTCAGCCAGGCGTGTCGTCGGAGAGACATCAATGCCGACATGGCCCTCCCCGCACAGTCAGCCATGTTCCTGGAGGCGGTGATGAGCCAACTCCCGATGGAGTGGGCCTCGTCCCTGACCTCGACCAGCTGTCTCTGGATGTCATCTGGGACGTCCGGTATGAGAGGGGAGATACGCTCCATCAGAGTTTGTATATAGGCCCCCATGCAGGCGTTATAATTGATGGCCTTGACTGCGAGGGCCACTGCCGAGTAGGCCTTCTTGGCCAGGCCATCTACCTTTTTAGCCTCCCGGTCGACGGGGGAGGTCGCCTGCTTCGGGACAAAGCTGTGCTGGGCTCCCTCCACAATCGCCGAGTTCGGCTTGGGGTGGTCGGTCAACCAAGTGCAGCTTGCCGGGGCGACCCTGTAGAGGGACTCGACCTTGCGGGACGAGCCGGACAGGGAGGCCGGGGAGTCCCAGGATCTCTGGACTATAGTCTCCAAGGACGGGAGCAAGGGAATGCAGGGTGGTGTGGGCACCCGTCCATGCACTCGACACTCCACTGGGTCGCGGGCATCGTCCTCCGGGAAGGAGAGCTCGATGTCAAGAGCTCTGGCCATCTTCACGACGTGCTCACTGAATGAGCGCACGTCGTCGGATGGGGATGACGGCTCCGGGTGGTGCATCCTCTGCGGGGAGGCGGATGCCGAAAGGTCGTCCTCGTCCGAGGGGGCTCCGGATGGAGGCAGGGGCTCGTCCTCGGAGTCCGTGTCTGAAGTGAGAGGTATGTCCGGGATCCTGACTTGGGATCTCGGACGAACCGGGATGGGGACTGTCGAGACTTGAGCGTGCCGGCGGGGTGACGATGGAGGTTTTTCCAAGACCAAGACACTCAGGATCGACTGGGCAGACGTGCCCTCCCGTGGATCCGCAGGGCGAGGGTTGAGCCTGGTGAACTCTTTGAAGGCCACATCCCTCGGAACAGACATAAAGTACCGGCCTGTCTCAGAGTCGAAGAACAGGTCCGGGGCCTCCTGTCTACGAACCTCTTCATCGTCGCCCTCATCCTCGGAGTGAGGAAAGGGGGGAGACCGTTCCCCACGAGTGGAGCAGGGGTTGGCGTCTTCCACCTCGTGGACGAAGTCCATGGTGGGTTGAGCCGGTGTGTCCGGTACCGGGACCAGCTGTACCTCAGGAGCGGGTTCCGGAATGGAGGAGACTGCAGGAGCGCGAGCCTTCTTGGAAGGGGAGCGCTTCTTGTCTTTAGGCTTGGAGGGCAAGTCCGTCCCGGCATGCTCCTTTGGCCATTTGGTCTTGGAAGCGGGATCTCGATCAGCCTCCTTGTGGTGCCTCTTCTTTCCCACTTTGGGGGTCTCCTCTGGCGGGAAGAAGGGGTTCTCCGGGAGGTCCAAAAGGACGGCGGCGGTTCCCGACGAGGAGGGCCTTGGAGACTTAGCCCTCTCGGGGGGTTGGGCGCTCGTCGCTCCCGAAGGCGAAGCTGGCTCCCTTGGCTTGGAGGCGTGTCCGGATGACTTGGACGCCTTGGAGGACGAAGGCGAAGCGAGCCGGACCTCCTTTCCATCCGTTCCCTCGCATGCGAGCCCTCCGGTTTCCTTGCAGATTTTGGTCTGGGCTCGAGACCCTCGGTCCCCGATGACTTATGGGGGCGCTTGGAGGGTTCGTCGGTGGCGCTGGGCGATTTCGAGCCACGGGCCACATCGGAGGTGGTGGGAGCCACTGTCCCGGCCGGGACAGACACCACACTGGACACACTGGCCCAGACAGATGTCACGCTGGACACGCTGGCTCTGGAGGATGAAGCCGGTGGCGCGGAAGGCAGGATGGATGACGAGCGGGAACCTCCCCCCCTGTACCTTGCCCAGGGCGATGGCAGAAGTGAGCCGGGACTCACGGTTTTTCCGGGCTTGCGCCGAGAGGGACTTGCAGAGCGGGCAAGCCTTGGCGTCATGGTCCTTGCCGAGGCAGAGCAGGCAGGAGGAGTGCGGGTCCTGGACGGGCACCTTGCCCCCGCAGACATCACACTTCTTAAATGGAGCAGGCATTTTCCGAAGTCGACAAGATGAAAGGGAAAGTGCAGAAACGAGGACAACAGTCCGAGAGTTCGAAGTTACCAGGGGCAGGAGACAAAGAATGGTCAAGAAACGGTCCGAGGTCAAAAGCGAAAGTGATTCCAAGTGCAAGCTAAAGCGAGCGAAGTTCCCTGAAGCAGCTAGCGCGGCGGAAAAAAGGAACTGGGGAAAAGAACGGGAAGGCAGGGGCCTTATAACGGGTGGGCGGAGTTACCGCCAAAAAGTTTCTATATGTTGCAAAGTAAACTTTGCCCAGTGATTCCAGTAGGTTCCGAGCAGCACTGCGCAGGCGCAGTGAAACCCATTTGTATGATTCGCAGAGACCACGAAGAAGAATTTAAAAATACTGCCTTCTAGAGCGGAAGGGAGAAAAGTGTTTAAATGAGATGTGGAATTTCTCTGTGTGTGTGTGTGTGTTCTTTTTTTTTCTTTCCTTTCACCACATTTCACCCTTTTTAAAGTTAAAAGGTTATAGCATGTAAAATATTTTTTCTCTTTCTTTGTCTCCCACGGGAACATCTGGCATCAGTCTTCACTTTCCTGTGCTTTCCGCTCCCATATTTTATCCCTGCCTCTTAGGGATTTCATAGCACTGATCATTTAAACTGTAGCTGCATCCTGGACAGTGCAAATGAATCATTATTATGGTCTGCTATTAAAATGAATGAAATGAGGGAAATACATGGGAGCTTGGTCTCCCTCTACCCTCCTCTGTAAGTGTTTCCTTATTAGTGTGACATCCTTCTCTTGGCAAGCATCTGAATAGCAGACATTCCTGTTTGCTCTTCTTACAAAAACAGGAGACATGCACTTTGTACTTCTTCTAGTGCCCATTAAATTAAATAAAATTCCTCATAGTGATTTCAGTACGGTCCCTGATGAATCATTAGAAAATGAGGATATAAGCATTGTTTCCAATTCAGGAAACTATCTTGCCCACTGCCTATGAGGTGCTTTTAAATGGCACGGCCATCTTGAGCAGTAGTTGCAACTGGTGGATGGATAGTGCTGAAAATGATGACAATGATAATGAATATTGTAAATATAATAAATGGAACTATTAGGGAAAATATTTGAAAGAGTGTCTCTCCCCAAATGAGTCTGCCAGAGCTTTAAGATCATCAAAGGAAGGCTTTCTCTTGGTCCCAGCACCATCACTTGGTGAGAACACATGTTTTCTCAGTGGCAGCTCCCACCCTCCGAAACACCCTTGCGCAAAAGTCTGGCTCCTTCCTTGCTTTCCTTTCACTGGAAAGACATTTTTGTTTAAGCAAGCTTTTCATGGCTAAGCAAGGAAGGTTCTCATTTAGCTGTATGGTTTATCTGTTTTTAACTTTTGCGTGATTTTAAATGGTTTTATAGTGTTTTAATGTGGGGATTTTAAATTGTTATTTTGCTGTTGTTAATGTTTTTAATTTGTTGTTCTGGAAGCCACCTTGAGGGGAAAGGCAGCATAAAATTAAAATAAAATAAAAAATAAAAGTTCTTGGTTTTAAAGGCAGGGTGTAATATATATACAGCATTGCTCCATGTACATTACTTCATGGCTGAGATAATCCTCCGCCATGGAGCTACTTCTCCATAGCTACACCTTCCAGTGCTAACCCCCTCCTAAATCCACATTATAAGTGATAATAAATATTGCTGTGTCGCCAGAGAGCAAGGGGATCAGCAGAAACACACCCAGATATTTTTCTGTACCAGGAAGAGCTCCAATGGGCATCTTCAGGGACCTCCTCGGAGTTTCTCAGAAGATTCTTGTGGGTGACATAGGAAATAGTTGAATGCATCTCCACTGACCCCTTGCTTTCTCAATAACAGTGAAATTGCTCTGTTGGGAAGGTTTATTACTTAAAAGGTGGTTGTGGGATGATTTGGGCTGTTGTGCAGTGAGTAAAGAATTCTGACCTCCACCATGACCAAACGGTTGGCTATGATAGCATACGTTGGATTTTAGTTATTGTAACTCACTGATAGAGTAGCAGCCAATATCTCATAATTAGCAAACACATGTGTGATCTGTAGCTTTTGAAAAGCTTCAGATGATAACATTTTCTTATGCTACATGCGTCTGATGGAGTCAACAATGTCCATGAAGGTTATAGCGTAGACTATAGTTTGTTTGGGATCAAGTTGCAACAACAAATTAAGATGTCTCTCTCTCTGTGTGTAAATTTAACCAAATGCAAATTGTAATAAAGAGCCCTTTATAGTCTCCTTAAAGACCAACAACAGTGGAGACCATAGGCACTGCATAGGGCAGAAAAGGCCCTGTTCCTGATAATTGCCAATCTTACCGTTTTTATTGGGAGAATGTACAGAAGGCCTCAGATGTTGATTTGTATACTTAGACAGGCCCATACAGTTGGAGACAATCCTTCAGTTTACTCTGAGGTGGTTGAGGTGATGAAACATGTGGTGCTTTAAGCATATGTGTGATTCACAGTTTAAAGTAAGGTTACATTATCTGGTGGTGATGATGTATGAACTTGCCTCTAGTTTCCATCCAAATAAGATTGTCTTATCCTTTTTCAGTATTTTGTCTAATTCTCTTTGCATTTTTTGAAGCAGAATTTTTATCCATAGCATATTTTTTTCAGATACAAAATAACAGTACTGCTGACCTATTGAAAGGGCTAGAGAAACACAAAATACCTTGTTCATACAGATATGCTGGTCTGTGCTGAAAACTAGATTAGGCTCTGCAGGTCAACCAGTTCTACAATTAAACCTGGGCCTTTTGTGTGTGTATGTGAAGTGTAAGTTATCTGGGCAGTCTTGCAGGTCTCTGCCACAGAATGAGTTGTCTTGACTGACTTCTTAAAAGTACACGGTAGTCTGAAAGGCCAGTGGATCCCTAAAGCCAGAAGAGTTTCAAAAGGGTGATGGATCATTTGAACTCTGGTGATGTATTCTGACATTACTGTATGTTGCTGAAAAGTAGTATCAGAGAGCATAGCTGGATGGAGAGGAAAATACTTTCTGATTAGAAAAATGAAATCTTTTTGTCTCATATATTTGTGATAAAATAGTAAATAATGATTTTATCAAATAAATTCTTATGAGGAAAAGGAGGGAAATGATGACAGCATTGAAGTACTTACTGTTGTTTGGTCTTGGATGTAATCTATAATATTATAATTTTTAGAATATGTGTTTATTTTTCTCTCTTACAGAAAATTTTACTACATCACTTTGCTGAGAGATCCTGTATCCCGTTACCTCAGTGAATGGAGGCACGTCCAACGAGGAGCTACCTGGAAAACATCCTTGCACATGTGTGATGGCCGAACACCAACTCCTGAAGAGTTGCCATCATGCTATGAAGGCACAGACTGGTCGGGATGTACTCTTCAGGAGTTCATGGAATGCCCATATAACCTAGCCAACAATCGCCAAGTGAGAATGTTAGCTGACCTGAGCTTGGTGGGCTGCTATAATATGTCCTTCATACCAGAAAACAAGCGAGCACAGGTATTACTGGAGAGTGCTAAGAAAAATCTCAGAGACATGGCCTTTTTTGGTTTGACCGAGTTCCAGCGGAAAACGCAGTACTTATTTGAGAGAACTTTCAATCTGAAATTCATCCGGCCATTCATGCAATACAATAGCACAAGGGCAGGTGGAGTGGAAGTGGACAACAACACCATTCGGAGAATCGAAGAACTTAATGACTTAGACATGCAGCTGTACGACTATGCAAAAGACCTCTTCCAACAGCGATACCAGTACAAGCGTCAGCTGGAGAGGATGGAACAGAGGATAAAGAATCGGGAAGAGAGGCTTCTTCACCGGTCTAATGAGGCACTTCCCAAGGAAGAAACGGAAGAACAAGGACGGTTGCCGACAGAGGACTACATGAGCCATATTATAGAGAAGTGGTAGCCTTGGCTGAATTTTATACTGAGAACAGGATATTAGGGTTTTCATAATAAAAAACCCACAGAATTTCAAAACAAAACAAAACTCTTATTTAAAAACAGTCTGTAAAACAGAAAGTAGAATGCTTCTTTAAACAAAGGTCTTTTTACTGTTTCTTATAAGACCAGTGGGGTTCTTAATAAAATAAAATAAAATAAACAAAAAAAGAGTCCATCGGTCGGAGAGAGCTCAGAGTTTAATGCACAATGTAGTTCCCCCATCTCTGAGACCAAATACAATGAACGCGTTTCATTCTCCAAAATGCAAATCTAGAGGTCACAGATTGTTGCTTTGTAGCCATCCTTTTCCCTCAGCAACAGCCATTTGATCTACAAAATGTTTCTCTCCCTTGCTCATGTGAGGTTTTCAACTGTGAAAGCCATGAGAATGACAGGAGTGCGTAGGGAGTGATTTCACCTCAGATTCAGCTGCTTGGCTTGGAAAGGAAACCATGGTAAAAAAGAAAGGAACCCAGTCAAAACAGCCCATCAAAAAGGAAAAGCAGAGGATGAGAAACAATCAAGCAAACCAACTACAGCCTGGACCACATGTCAAGCACAGACCTTTGGATTCATGACACTGGTGTCTTGCATGCATACATTCTCATTGCATTACTAAAATTACTGGTAAATTTGCGCACAAATATCCTCAGCCTTTACCTTTAAGGTCGTGGTCCAAAAGCTAACCTGTTCCTAGCCATAAAATCAAACATAGATGATCTTATCACACATTCACATAGATGTCCTTTGTAGAGGTAGATGATGTGCACCAATTCATCACATTCAAAAAGGGAATGGTCTATTGGGGTAATTACAATCAACACATAAACGTCTATATCATTGCCTGCTTGGTTGGTCTCCTGCTTGTGCTTGCCTATGCTCAGAAACACCTTTTGCTTCCACTTGGGACATTTATTTAATTTGATGCAGATATTAAACATTCAGAATGTTCACTGGTTGACACTAATTATTGTTCTCAACACCAGTGAGTATTCTACAGTAAAAGTTAGATGCACTTAAATTCCAGGTAGGAACTGGACAATTCAATTATAATGACTTCAGCTGGGTTTAGCTACAATTAACTTTTGCTGGACTGCATTCACTCACTAGTTGTAGAACTGCTGCTGTGTTGGAACTTAAGAAGCACATTACATACCACTCTTCTGTACAGGGGCAAAGTCTGTCTTGCCTTTTTATTTATAAGCAAAGCAATAGCATTTGGAAGACTGGAAATCTTGATTGATTCTAAGCTTCTAGCTTGGGTTTTAGAAGCTCTTGATAACCACATTATTCCTCCTTCTTTTTTTTCACCACCGTATAAGCTTTTGTTTGGATAGCATTTGGTGATCATTTATTTGATCTCTCTCATCTAAAGCACAATTTTTTCTTTGCTTTCCAAACACTTCTGTGAGTTGATCTGAACCCAAGGTGAATGAAACAGAATCAACATGTGTTTGCCACCTTCTGTACTTATCAATACGATGTAAATGGCCAGGTTGTAGACAAAATCTGAATAAGTTATCAATAAGCTTGATTCTCAAAGAATGGGCTCACTGCATATCACAGAGAGAACTGAAAATAGAGAAAGATAGACTGATATATATGTATGTGTGTTCCAATGTGTCTTTCAGCATAAAGAAGCACTGAAATTTCTCATGACTTGTGATTGATTTCTCCTTTCCTAGCTCATTTAAACTGTGCAGTTTCCAAAGCTTTGGGATTCAAATGGGGGGGGGGGGGGGTATGTGTGTGTAGTTTTTCCAGAATGAAGTACTGTAGTTATCTCTCTTGTGCAGAAGTTTGCCTAATTTTAAACATACGCAGTTTGCTATTGCTAAGCATTCTTGCCCTCATCCAATCAGTCAGTGAAAATGACTCAGAAAGATAGAGAAGGAATGCCCAGTGAAATGCAACCCAAACCAACTAATTGGAAAACCTGCTGATTTTTTCCCCCAGTATCTGTTGGATCAGCTCTAATATCCAAGTTCTCCCAACAACCCACATATTGAAAGATAAAGTCCTTAAATACTTGGCTGGGTACGTCTCTGTCAGCATTAATGCTGCTTGCTGTCCTTCGTATGTGCCTTTTATGTGATCCCACCCAGAAGGCCTTCCTCTTTTCTGAGTAAAGCATATCTGAATAAAAAAAATAAACTTGAGGTTTAGGCAAAGACACCTCTTACATTCTAGGATTGACTGAACATTATTTGGGGGTGCAGGGTGGGGAGAACAGCATGCTAAAAATCCTACATTTAGAGATTAATGAAAGTTCGGTATTTCCCAGGCATTTCTGTAAATAAAGAAAAACCTTTTAAAATTCTCTATTTAACATTCTCTTTACCCACATAACATATGTGAGCTATAAGAAGCAGCTGTTCTGTATGCAGAACATGTACCTTTACCCAAAGGCTTTCCACTGTGCATTCATAGTTATGGATCTATAATATAAAAATGGTTGCAGATGCTAATCCATATTTATAGTATGAATACTGGGGAACTTGCTGGGTTATACCTTGTACAATTAGTAGCAAGTTCCAAAGGCCAAAATATGTTTCCATGCATTGTGTGGTCAAAGATAAAGGCTAAATATTTATTCTTCATGTCTAAATTTAACTTCCATAACAACCTAAACAAACTTTAATGGATCTGCCTGTGGGAACCTCAATCTTCTGGGAATACCAGTTGAAGGCTTTCTCCAGCATTAGCTTTGTATACTATTGTTATGAATACATACTAAGGAAATAAAACTACTGAATATTGTTATCTCCTCTTAAATCTGCCAATGGAAGATGGGTGAGTTTCCATTTGTACTCAGATCTCACTACCTACAGATGTGGAAGTGTAGTGGGCGAGTCCCAGATTAAGGTTCCAGCTCTGACACTTATGCTGGCATCCTATTATTTGGGATACACAAGCTGGCATCCTATTAGTACACCATATATTTACATATGTATATGTTTTGTCCCTGCAGAGGTTGGTATTCTGTTACACTATTCATAATGTCCAGAGGCCCCTCCAACTCACCATTGCACTGTGATAGCCCCCTCCCCCTGCCAGCAGAAGGGCTCAGAAAACTATGTTCCAGTGTGAAGTCGAAGGCTTTCATGGCTGGCATCCATAGTTTTTTGTGGGTTTTTTGGGCTAAGTGGCCATGTTCTAGCAGAGTTTCTCCCTGATGTTTCACCAGCATCTGTGGCTGGCATCTTCAGAGAATGTTTGCCTGGAAAGGACTTGGCTATATATATTGTGTGACCTGGAAAGGCAGGAGTGATTTGCATGTATATTGTTTGTGGTAGGGACCACCAAATGCAGTGTGCAAACAAGAATCAAGGAACATGAGAGAAACTGCAGACTGGGCCAGCCAGAAAAATCAGCTGTAGCAGAACATGCCACAAACTGTCCTGGGCATAAAATACTATTTGAAAACACTGAAATTCTGGACTATGCCAACCACTACCATGTCAGGATGCACAGGGAAGCCATTGAAATCCACAAACACCTGGATAATTTCAACAGGAAAGAGGAATCCCTTAAAGTAAACAAGGTTTGGCTACCAGTCCTGAAAGATAGCAAGATAAAGACTCAACAAATGCAAATGAGAAATCTCCCAGGGTCAGGGGTTTCCCAGAAGACAATGAGCACTAATCAAGCAGACATTAATCCTCTGGTGCAGACTCTCCCACCCTGAGGACTGCCATTACTACAAACAATATACATGCAAATCACTCCTGCCCTTCCAGGTCACACAATATATATAGCCAAGTCCTTTCCAGGCAAACATTCTCTGAAGATGCCAGCCACAGATGCTGGCGAAACATCAGGAAGAAACTCTGCTAGAACATGGCCACTTAGCCCAAAAAACCCACAAAAAACTATGACTATGTTCCCTTAGCCAGATGCAAACTAGTGACGTTATTTATGAGACCTCTGGAGGACTCCAGCAGATTTTGACGTAAGATGTCCTCAGTGTGCGTCTAGCTAAGGGAACTCAGCCAGATGCTTCTCTGATCCCATCAGAATGGCTGTGGAAGGAACCATGACAGCACAAGGGCAAATCTGGGGGGTGCTGACTGGGGAGCCATAATGGAGTCCTGCATGCAGAATTCTTACACTACACTTAATCTCCATCCCGAATTGACCTGCATTCAGATCTTAAGCCTATCACAAAAAGATTGACTGGTAGACATTTCATAATTCTTTTAGTTTAAAACACCTGAATTGTATGGATGGAATTCTGGATTTATAGCTAAACGGCAGAAAGGCTATGATCATCTATTGGGAGGAAAGGAAGCTGGCTAAAGACACTACCCTAAATTGATGTAAGAGCTGGAATGAAGCAAGGCGGGAGCTTCCTCTAAAAACAAGTATGTTTCATGGGCTTTCTAACATGGTAAGAATATTGTTCATTGTAATTTATATCAACTGTTTATTTGGTGTGATACCTGACCTTTCAAGTACAAATCAATGCTCCATAAAAGAAAACCATACTTAGTTTAAAATGTGCCATAAAGGAACTGCTTTAACCCTCAAATCAGTCACAGTTCTGGTAAATAATGTTCCACTATTTTCATCTTTCATGTTATTTACTGAATGTTTCTTACACTGACAGCAACATCTTATAACATCTGTAGTTGTGGTGCCAGAGGAGCCCAGATGCTTGAAAAGGTCTACTGCAGCCACTTTAAAATAGCATGCTCATTTAGCTGAGTGAGTTTCAACTTCAGAAACAATGTGGCTGCACACAGAGTTCTCCCTCCAATGCTGATAGCTTTCTAGGTTTGCATTCTCAGTCTTCAAGCAAAGGAGGATTGTGTAATGCTAACCAGCTGCCTGAAGCAAGATGCAGCTTATCACCAAAACCTGAAGCTAGAGGTCATTGGAGGTGAACAAAATTGCTCAGAGGAAACTAAGGAGGTGGCCTACCAAAACATTTTTTTAAATGCATAACTTGAAGCATTTAGATGTTTTGCCTAAATGCTGCAGTTGCAGAACTATTTTCAGAAAAGGTATTATTTGTAATGATTTGGGGGTGAGCAGCACTGCTGAATAAGACCGGTGGCAGTTTTCCCTAACAAATAGTGCTGAACAGAGAAACCGAGGCTGGAGGAGAATGGTATATACTCACACACCGAAAGAAATAATGCCACTCTTGCTGTTTGCCATCTATCATTTCTGTGGCATTGGTACGGACTCTTGAGTTCCCATGGGTGATAAGATAACAGGCATGATAGAAAGATAGAACTAGGTTCAGGGGCAGTATGCCTCTGAAGAGCAGCTGCTGGGGAGCAAGAACAGAAGAGGTCTCTTGCCTTCAAGCCCTGGTTACCTTCCCAGAATCCTCTGGGCAGTCACTGTGGAAAACAGGCTGTTGGGATCAAGGTATTACTGGTTGGATGCAGCAGAGTGCATCTCAGACTCCTATGTCACCAACAAACTGAAGTATGCATAGAGACTACCACAGTCCCAGTGTCATTTTGTGCAGAAATACTGTTAAGCTACAAAATCTTAACCTAAACATTTGTATTGTTGCATCTTCCCTTCCATAATCTCACTAAGTATGGCTAAATTCTACATCCTGTGTGAATGGTAAGTCTGTTCTTGGAATGATTTTTCTTTGGGCATGCAGAAGATGTCGGTTTTGAGGCAATAGATCAGTCTTCCTCAACATTTTTGTCCTGGAGAAACCTTTGAAATAATTTTTATGTCTCAGGGAACCCTGGAATAAAAATTGTATTCTACAGTTCAATGTGCAGCTCAAAAATGTTTATTTTCCCCCCAAATCACAATCTTTCATGGAACCCCTAAAAGACCTCCCGGGAACCCTGACTGAAAAACCCTGCAATAAATCATCAGGAACCTTGTTTTCAACTTTTTTGTAGGTTTAACAGGCTTGGAATGAGCAACAAGCACAGAGTACATGCTGGCCTTTGTAAAATATAAAATCCAGTGTCTCTTCTTTGTCACAAGGTGGAGAAGACTTAGTCAGGCAGCTTCCCTACTATGGACACTGTTGGTGGTGACAACGTGGAGTGAGAGCTCCATAAACCCATGTGACCCTCCTTCCTTTCTCATTCAATACTCTTTTCAGGTGGAATAGCAATAGCAAGTACATTTCTATACTACTTATCAGTGCACTTAAGCATTCCCTAAGCATTTTACAACTGTAAACTAATTGCCCCCAACAATCTGGGTACTCATTTTAGCGACCTCGGAAGGATGCAAGCCTGAGTTGAGGTTGAGCCCTTTCGCTGGTATTGAACTCGCAACCTTACGGTTTGTGAGTGAGCGCCTGCAGTACAGGCATTTCACTACTGCGCCACCAGGGCTCCATCTCAGAAGCAAGCAAAGCAAGAGAGCGTATAGCTTGATAGGCCATGGCCCTGACTCTGGGTCAAGTGCACAGCTCAGAGCAAAAACAGATCAAGCTGCAGTAATTTCCAATACCCAGGCAGATATAAGTGCATGCCAGCTAAAAGAACATGAAAAGAGCAGGCCAGTGTCAACTAGAAGCTTGTGTGGCTTTCGTTGGGCAAGGCATTGATTTCCCTCAGGTGGAAAGGGGCCATCATTTTACAGCTTGGACAAGTTGCTGTTTTGGATTACAATTCCTTAAATCCTGTAGCCAGTACTGTAGTAACTTTTCGAAGTTCAGCTTAATTCTGTGGCTGAACACATGCTCTGCATGCTGATGGTCTCACATTCATTTCCTGGCATTTCTTAAAATAAAATAGCTGATAATGTTGAAGTTGAATGATTTTGATCATTGAAAGCTTTCTCCAGTTGGAGTAGACAACATTAGGCAAGGATAAACAAGCTATCTGCCTTGGTGTACTACAGCTTCCTTTGATCTGGCTTCCCTCAGTCACAACCAGCACACTTCTGATGTGAACCAAGGAAGACCTCCTGAGTAGGGGAAAGGTATTCTCTCAGTCAATCCCTTGCCCTTCCTCATGGATGGCTTTATGTGTCCATCCTAGAAAACTGTGCATTAATGTGTCAACATGGACAAATGGAGAGGGAGTGAAGTCTACATAGTGAAAGAAAAAGTGTGTTCAACTTGGCAAGGAGGGCAAGATCTTACATTGGGTTTATTTAATTTAAATCTCCACATGCAGAATTATACACTGATTGTGACATGTGACCCTTGTGTTGAATCATAATGGTGCACAATCAAATGCCCAACCAAAAGAATACTGCCAATGGTTTAAGCAGGGGCAGATGGATATGCACCAGCCAAGAATGTTCATCTGCACACTCAATTGCACCACATGGGCAGTTCTGTTCCAGCACCCTTGACTGAATGTGGATGAATATCAGACAAAAATGCTCAACTGCTTCCGTAAGGAAACTCAGGCGTAAAACACCAGCTAGATTCCAACTAGTTCCATATGGTGATTTCAGGCATGAACACAGGGAGAGGCTTTCTCACAAACAGCTGAACACATACATGAATAAATACTAAAATGTCAGTCTTATTCAGAATATGTCTTGTATCATAACAATTTGGACAGCAGTCTTGAAAGCATTTCTGGCAACCTGTCTGGAAACTACGAGTAAATAAGTGGTATCATTATAAGCAATATCACATCAATAATTTAATCGATCAGCAGAACTGGCTGGTTCAGATTCTCACAGGCCAAGCTGATTAACAAGTATTAATAAATAATTCTGTGTGAGAGCCTTTACTCAGCTTGTCAGATTAGAGGCAAGTCAGACATATCTTGACCACTTCTCAGCAGCAGTTTCTCCATCAGCTGTATCCTTCCTACCTTGCGTTAGATGCATTTTTCTCATGTTGTTTCTGACTTATGGCAACTCTAAGAAAAACCTATCAAAGGGTTTTCTTGGCAAGACTTGTTCAGAGGGGGTTTGCCTTTGCCTTCCTCTGAGGCTGAGAGATTTGCCCAAGTCATCTAGTGGTTTCCTTTGCTGAGCATGGATTCAAACTCTAGTCTCCACAGTCACAGTTCCATGCTCAAACCACTACACTGTGCTGGCTCTCACCTAAGAGAATGCAGGGTCTATTTTTCATGCAGCAGGAGTGTTTTATGATGAAACTTTATCAGGCAGACACTCCAAGAGACCACAGAACTATTGTAGGAGAGGTCAAGGATTCAAAAGAGAATCATAATATTGCCACAATCACACTTCACAGTTACATTTCTCTTGTTGCTGTTGTTGTGTGCCTTCCAGTCATTTCTGACTTATGGAGACCTTAAGGCAAACCTATCATGGGTTTTTCTTGACAAGTTTCTTCAAAGGAAGATTGTCATTGCCATCATCTTAGGCTCAGAGAATATAATTTGCCAAGTGGGTCACCAAGTGGGTTTCCATGGCCCAGTGGGAATTTGAAACCTGGTCTCCAGAGTCATAGTCCAAGGCTCAAACCACATTCAGGTTTGCCTTTCCTTGGAAATTAGGTGCAGTCACCATACCTGACACCTGCAGTCACATTCCCACAATTCTTCATCCCATCGTGATCCCTCATGTGTTGAAATCACAGACATGGCTAACAACTAACTTTGCAATGTCAACATGAAATTGGCTCATGGCTCTACTCATTTTTCAAAGGAAGGAGCATGTTTGAACCTCCAGTTTAATTCTAAAATATTTAAAGTGGAAGTGTCAAATGCTTTTGGACAGATGTCCTTTAACTGAAACAAAGGTGGCAGTGGTATTTAAATCTCTAGATGGTGTCACAGTTGAAGGTAGTTGTGACCAGACACCAGCTGAGCACTAGAGAAGTTAGCAATTTGAAACCCATTTGAAAAAAATTTTAAAAGTAAAGAAATTCATTTGATTTTTTTAAAAAAACGAGAAAAAGATGGCAGAACCACTTTAAAAATCATTACACGGTTCACTCCCCCTTCACTGTTTTGTACAGAATGCACTTCAAACTGCGCTCTGCTCAGTTCACCATTGTTTCTCTTTTGCTGAATGATGTATTTTGTCACATTTCACTAGCAGAAACAAATTCAAGGTTTTCAGTGGTTGAAAACAAGTTCCTGGGAAAGCACAAAGCAGTGAGACAGCCAATTAATTGTCACAGGCACTTGACTTGCATGCATTCAGACATAACGTGTTTTTTTCCTTATTAAATATTTTGATTTCAAATAGCACCTGAAAAGCATTATATGCAATTGTGTATGTCTACCTTTCCTATTTCACTCTGTGGTACCCTTTTTCCCTTCCCATTTCTCAGGTGCTCCCTATCTACATGCTGAATGTGAGAGATGAACTATTAAAATTATGTTTCAAATATTTTCAAAAGATGCATTGTTTTGTACATGTTGGAATGTGCTTTTAACTTATTTTATTGCCTCTTCTGAACTGATTTTAAAGTGTGTTTTCAAAACACATCCACTGTGATGTACCTATATCTGGGTTAATCTTTAGATACATCACTACTCAGAATCAAATGAGATATCATATTATGATTGCTTGCTATGCTCATGATGCTTTCTCCCAGGTGTACAAATAGTACCAGTATCATGGACAATTTATAATTTGGATCCATTTCTCTTTCTTCCCTTATTTGATTTTGATCTGCCATGGAACTCATCTCAGTTTCTAATATCTCAAAAGAAACTCCCACTTTCTTATTTCCTTGAGATCTCAGACGGGCTCTTCATACCAACTGTAACCGAGAGCGTTCCAACAACTGTATTCTAGTGGACTGCGTCTTTCTGGTCTGCATGTTTGCTGCAGGAACTAAAAGCAATGTTTAAGTAGAATCAAGTAACCCTTAAAGCTCTATATATTTATTTATAGCTTCTTCGTTTAAAAAAAAGTGTTAATGAGAAGGAAGCTTGTTTCCTTTGCTTTTCCTCAGTAACTACTATGACAATAGAGAAAGTAAAGGAACAATCATCTAATTGATTTTTGTCTAGGTCAAGATTGGATGTTAGCAGATTAAATAAATTCTTTTAAAAACATTATTTGGTGTGCATGTTATCTTTGTTCTCCAGGTTCTGGCCTCCATTGATTTGGCAACTTTAAAATTATGAACAAATTTTCTTTGCTGCTTTCCAGGTACTGAAAGTTGCTTGGGAAATTCCTGAGGCATACTAGAAAAACACTTTACTTTTAATGTTATGGATGCCATATCTTTCTAGCAAGGAGTAGACCATGCTCATGTTACACTGCTGTTTGAAATTTGAGTATTTCTGAAATTCTAATATTATTTTGTATTTTATTATTATTATTTTATTGTGTTTTAACTTTAGATCAGTTAAAAATGTTAAGCTAATCTTTTAGTCTTAAAAATTAGCAGACTTAGAAACAGGTGTCTGTGTGTGTTTAAATACATTTGGACTACAAATCCCAGAATCCCCCAGCCATCATAACCACTGACCACATTGGCTGGTTGGGAAATTCCAGAACATATAGTCCCAAAAATACAATGTCAAAACTTTGCTTGGCACACCATACTCATTTTCTAGCTTCACCCTCAAACACTATAGCTGTTTGTATGTATGCATATGTGTGTGTGTGTGTGTGTGTGTGTGTGTGTGTGTGTGTGTGTATAAAATCAAAAATGATTAGTAACAAGTATTTGTGCTCAGATTTATTCAGGGATGCTTTGCTAACAGGATAATGCAATACAGCCATCTACATTCCTTACATGTCCATTTTTTTTTAAAGACCATCCCACCAAAACATTATACAGTATATCACAGACAAACCTGCATGGAAGAGGCAAGAAATTAATCATTGTCCCTGCTGCTTTGCTTGACAGGGCTTCTAAGGAAGAAATACCTGTGGAATCAGGGGTTGCTCTCTGCTTCTCCAGAATGCAAAGTCTCATTAGTATGAAAACACCATCTGGCTTCCGCTAATGGCTAGCAAAAGCTCCCTTCCACAGGAACAAGAGTAAATTAATGGATGCAGCAAGATACCTGCAGGGAGAAGGGCGCCAGCTCATTGCCTCATTAAAAGCCCCCGGCTGGGACCAAATACACAGAAAGGGGGGAGATGCTCTGTGGACCTTCATCCAGATTTCATTGCACTGTGACCAAAGGTGCTGTTCTACCACAACTTTCAAATGTATTTAAATATTAGGTAGTAGGTATTTCTTTATTCATAAACAATATAGTATTTATTCAACTATTAATCATATTTATTTACAGTATATCATTTATTGTCATAAATCATATAGTACTGTATATGTTGTTGTCATGTGCCTTCAAATTGACTCTGACTTAAAGCAAGATCTCATACAGTTTTCTTTACAATACTGATCAGACCTGGAATCATAGGATCATAGAGCTGCAAGAGACCACAAGGGCCTGCCAGTCCAACCCCCTGCCATGCAAGAACACGCAGACCACTCCTGACAGATCCCCCCCATCCTCCGCTTGCTACTGTCCTTCTCTAAGGTGGCTTTCTCTAAGGTGGCCAGCTACTGCTTTCCTCTAAGGCTGAGAGACTGTGACTTGCCCAAAGTCACTCATGGCTGAGAGTATTAAAACCTTGGGCTCCCAGAGTTGATGTCCCACATTCAAACCACACTGACTTGCCTTTATTTATATATTTGCTATTTGTTCAATTTATGTGCAAGTTACATTTAAATCTTACCTTTTCTCAAATAAAGCAGTGCATGTGGCCCTCCATTTCTCTGACCTCCCTGATCCCCAATCTGAAGTTGTTCAGGCTGAAAGAGCATGGCTGGGCCCCAAGGTCACACCCAGTGAAGTGTGAGTTTCTTTGTTGACCTAGGATCTCGCAACTCCCAATGCAACACGCTTAACTAAAAGACCACACTAGCTCTCAAATTACTGTATATTTATATCCTACTTTCATCTAAGGGTATCTGGCTCTCCCTGCCCATATCCTTGCAAAAATCCTGAAGGGTAGATTAGGCTAAGGAAGAGTATCTGACCCAAAATTATCCAGTGGGGAATTTGAATCTGGATTTCTAAAATCCAACCCAATACACTTTACACTAAACCACTTCATCATTCTAACAAAGATCTGAAAAGGGAAGGCAGGAACAGCTGTTCTTCAATTAAATAGAGTACCTATGCTGTATTCACAAGAATGAGCAAATTAGCGAACAGAGAAGGTGCCAGAGCGCCATGAGAATCTTAAGTTAAATATAGCACACGCAAGCATAGTCTCGGGTCCAAACACAAGGCAAATCATACCCATGTCCTATTAAAATCTGTGGACAATAAGCTAATTTTTCTTAACTCTCTAAATTGATCTCGTGTGCTTAGAGAAGATCACCAGATCTTAACATCAATCTTATTTGGCAAAAGTTATAACAATTGTTTGGGTATGCAAGTCCCATTCAAGGTGCAAGAGGTAACTTAGGAGGTTATAGATCTTCCACAATGGATGGAAGAAGCCTTCAGATGTGCATAGCAGAGCAAAGATTAATTGTAGCAGACATTTTTTACAAAAATATTGACTGTACTGAAGAACATCCAGAGGAATAAACCACTATGCATTGGCCTATGCACCAACCATGATGCATGATTTCAAGTGGCCAAAATAGAGGGATATGCTTAACCTGCACAAGAGAAGGTCAGGAGGAAGACATGGTAGCTGTCTTTCTCAGTCTGAAGGGCTGTCACTTAAAAGGTGAAGCAAACTTGTTTTCTGTAGCCCCAGGAGGCAGGATTAGAAGTAATGGATGATATCAACAAGGAAGTAGAATTTGGCTAAATACAGTGGGCCCTCCATATCTATAGATTCAATCTTTTCTTCAAGCAATGGAGCTCATCAGTGCTAGAAGCACTGTGTTTTATTTTTTGTTAATGATAATTAAGGAAATCGTAAATGTTTGTACCTTTTTTGTCACCTCTTACTTCACTAATTACATTCTCTTACCTCAACCATGTGTACAGCTGGCCCTCCCTATCCATGGATTCTTGATCCACAGATTCAAGCTTCCACAACTTGAAAATATTTGGAAAATATATAATTTCTATTATATTTGTATTTATATCATGGAAACAAACCCCAGCATATACCAAGGGCCCACTTACTACTTTCTGTCCTCAGTCCCCTTAGGCCAAGTAAAGATGTGGCCCATACCTGCACACAACCTCCCCCCCCCCCTCAAAAATCACCTTCAAAAACAACTTAAACAAACATCTAAAAGAAAAAAAGAAAAAGTTGTAGGCCTGTCATGACTCCCAACACCATTACAATCAGCCCTCCATAGCCATGGATTCTTTATCCATGGATTCAAGAATCCATGGCTTGAAAATAATTTTAAAATGTATAAATTCTAAAAAGCAAACATTGATTTTTCCATTTTATATGAGGGACACCATTTTACTATGGCATTGTATTTAATGGGACTTGAGCATCCATGAATTTTAGTATCCACAGGGGAACCAGAACAAGTCCCTAGCGGATTCCAAGGGCCCACTGTATTAGCATCCAAAGTCTTACCATAATAGAAGTTTCTTAAGCAATGTGGTTGTCAAGCAAGATAAGATTTGGAAATCCTTGATTCCTGTGCCAAAATGGGGCTTACATCTTCTATATTTGTTTGTGTACGTTTTCCATTTTATAGAAAATATACCCCAATTTTTAGTGCAACAACCATCAAGAAGATTTGCAACAATAAATAAAATGCAAACAAAGCCATGAGGTTAAAAACAGCTACGACAATGGATAAAAACAACAGATTTGAAAGATGCTAAACAATGTTAAATGTGCCTTTAAAATAACTGAAGCATGTCAAGGGGAGATATAACAGGGGCATCTACTTAGATTTTCCTTCCACACAAGCTTGGTGAGAAAGAGGAATCATGCCCCCTATCCTGCCCCCAGCTGCTACACTTCCCCATAGGGTTGCCATACCACCCAGTATGTTGATTTTTACCCAGACTCCAGGCATGCCAACTTTTATCGTGATTGTAGACATGCCCCTATGGAGTCTCATCTGGCCTGGATTCCAAGCTTTCATTTAAATATATATATATATAAAGATAGGCCTCTAGCCTTTGTAGAAACCAAGACAGGGGACAAAATGTGCACTAAGAAGTAAAGCATGGAGTTAAGGGAAGAAAACACATCTACTTCATTGGACTGGTACTTCCTTGGATTTTTTTTTCTTCTTGCACAAAAGAATAACTTTTCAAAAAAATGTAAGTAAACAGCTGTCTTTTGTAGCGAAACCAAGAGGATCTGGTATCTTACTCTTACCTACTCAACAGACTCTACCTTTAAAGACTAAAAAGTTTTATTTGGCATAAGCTTTTGTAGTCTGAAGACCCCTTCATCAGATTCATACAATGATGCCTCAGTTGGCAGATACTTATACACATGGCTGAGGTAAGAGAATATAATTAGTGTGGGGACAGAAATAGTACAAACATTTACCATTTCCAATAAAACACAGGCAGCCTAGCACAGATTAGCTGTGTTGCATGTACACTGTAATGAAAAGTCAAATAGGTCTGTAATAATCTTGCACAAGGTCACCCAGTGAATTTCTATGCCCAAACAGGGAATCGAACCCTGATCTCCAGAATCATACTGTACTCTGATGCTCAAACCACTACACCATACTGGCTCTCTGTTTGTTTGGGTATAGATTCGTTTCCAAGTGTTTGAAAGTTTTGCATTCCTCTCCCCTTTCTCATTTATGTAGCAGCATTCATATTTTATTGGAATGATACTTAGTTAGCCGCCCTGAGAGCCATTAGGGCTGAAGGGTGGGATATAAATACCTAAATAAATAAATAAATAAATAAATATTTGAATAATGGCGGAGAGCAGCAAGGCAGTCAGAGAGCATTAATCAGATTTTATCCCAGTGTTACTGAAATATCACTTGTACAGTATAGCTATCACAAAATGATTAAAATGAGATTTGGATATGCTTAAAATCAGTTCTTCTTTGGCTCTCTGACATGCAGGACCAGCAACTTTGCCCCCCACAATGTGCCAGGGACTGCTACCATATTTGTGCCAATTGGCTGCAATTGCTTCTTTCTTTCCTTGAAGCTGTCCGGAGACCATACTTTGAGCAGCACTGCTTTAAATGTTTGTGCAGGAGAGCCTAGGGCAGCCTTCAACAACCTGGTCCCCTCAGACCACAACTCGCAATATCCTTGACTATTGACTTGACTGAAGCTGATGGGAGATAGAACCTCAAGTATGTGGGGAGAATACCATGTTGGGGAAGGCTAAACAATGTGTGTTTTGCAAAATATCAGTTATTAAGGCCAGAAATCTGACTGAATCTAGAAAAGTTGACATCTCTCCTAGTTCTATTAGCTTTATTTGATCATAACCGAAGCAGGGAGAAGGGGAAGGGAGGGGAGATGAACTTCAAGGCTGGAGAAACAGAGCCCTTCCTCTTTTGCAAAAGTAGACACATGTGCAAAAGTATACCTTAAATGTCAAAATGCTGACAAACGATCTGCTTACAGGATGGCTTGTATATTATTCTGGTTCCCCCAGATGACCTCTTGGGACAGAGGCCTGCAGCCTTATGTCATCCCACTTCATATATAACAATAAGCAGCTGCTCATTATTTTGCTGCCCCGGGTGACTGCTTGCTCTACCCGTATGGAAGAGTGGGCCCTGGTGATCACAGCACTGTATCAGAGGAGGCAATGCTGAGTTGCTGTCAGAACTGTATAGCTACCTCTGAGAGCTGTACATATAATGCACCATCATCAACACATCGTCTGCCTCTAATCCAGGATTTCCCTTTCCATCTCTCTTTTTAACCAACTTTGAGGGCATTTACTGTTTTATCAACAAGTACAAAAGCAAATAGGTCCTGATGTGATGCAGTGCTCTTCAGCCTTGAATAGTGGGAATCCCATGGACCCTGTCAGGCATTATTCTGATGTGCAGCTGGGCACATTTTGTGCAGCAGAAAATTTAAATTAAATGTGTATTAGGAAATGTGGTTTTGTGCAGTTGGCCAAATGGTCTTTAATCCAAAGAAGGTTATTTCTTAAGACAAATAGATTGGGAGGGCGTAATAAAAAAGTATTAAATGAAGATGACAACTATTATCTTTCAGTCTTGGAACTGATTACCTGACTGCTAAGGACACAAGCAAAATAGTATATGCTTGGGCTCCAGCTATGATGCTGCAGGCATTTCCTCTGCATCACAGCTGCAAGGTTCATTAGGAAGTCCTGCTTTTCATCACTAGGTTTTGCAATGACTTCAACCATTAAATTAAATTTCACCAATCCTGGTTTGGTACACAGTGCCATCATATCTCAGGGACTGTGCCAATGCATATTCAGTCAATGTCTTGGTGAGGCTGTCTTTTATTGTCCCTAGTATGCCTAAACAGACAACCAGACTATGACTCTGGAGACCAGAGTTTGAATCCCTGCTTGGCCATAGGATCCCATAGGGTGACCTAGGGCAAATCATACTCTCTGAGACTCAGAGGTTGGCAAAGACAAATCCTCTATAAACTAACTTTGCCAAGAAAACCCTGTGATAAACCTGTCACCAGACATTGGAAATGACTTGAAGGCACACAAAAACAACAGTGCTTAAATACCTTAAAGCACCAGATCTTGTCTGATCCTGGAAACTAAGCAGGGTCAGTTCTGGTTAGTACTTGAATGGGTAATCACCACTGAATACCAGCTTATATTCCAGAGGAAGGAACTGGCAAAATCACCTCTGAGTATTCCTTGCCTAGGAAAACCCTATTAAATTCATGAGGTCACTATGTCAACAGGTGACTTGAAGATAAATACACACATATATACCACACAGAACTCACCATTATAATCAGAAAAGTAGATTCTTAGCCCCTCAGATATATGTGGAACCTTTGTCTTCAACAATCTTTCCCTCTTTCCTGCCAGACTCTTTAATTTCCTTATTCATTCTAATTTTCTATTCTCTCTTTCGCCCTCTCTCTACAGCTTTTGCAGTTAGAAAAAAAGATAGGAAGCACGCAGAGGATCAAGGACCATTCCCTAGCACTAGTGTGTGAACAGAGGATATGTCCCCCAATCCAGCATCATACATTATTTGGGGTCACACAACCCCTCTGTAGCCTTGTATCCTGAAGGCAGGGCTTTTATGGCTGTAGAAGATGTAGAGAGGACCATCAGAATCCCATGTCTACCCATGCTACTGACACCAATAATTCTGTAGAAACTGATGTATACCACTATTAACTGCACCAGTGCTTCTCAGGTTATCTGATGTGTGGGACCAGCAATTATTTTTCCCCACTGTACCAGATACCAACACTGTATTTGTGCCCATTTGCTACATTTCTATTTTTTTCCTTTCCTGGAAACTCACCAGGGATTGTCTACCATTATCTTGGGAACTAGAACCAGTCCAGGGACCACCACTTTCAGTAATAATGAATTAGACCACAATGCTGTCTACTGCTTTGATACCTATAATGCACTTGGGCATAGTTTCTTTTTCTGAAACTATTTGCAAGGCCAACATCCTTCACCAATCTCTTTGACACTACACAGTTAATGTACTTTGATACCACTTTCACTGCTATGGCTTCATCCTGTGGAATCCTGTATTTTCTCTATTCTCCATCCTAGGGAGGAAACGTTTTTCTCCATACCACTATACATTGCTGTTGTGGTTGTTATCCTTTTATATCTTATCTTTCCCCTAATACTAGGACTCAAAATGGATTACAAATTATTAAAACCAATACAAATTAAAAATATACAAAAGACCAGTAAAATATATATAGAGAGAAGTTTTTTGTTTGTTTTATTTTATACATGACTGAGGCACTCTAGGGGTTTCTCATTTATAAGGTCACCATAAATCAAACTCAGCTTGAAGCCAAATAACAACAAATCACGTTCTTCTTACTCACCTTCCCCCCCCCCCCCCGAGGCTCAGGGTGAATCTACACTGTAGAAATAATGCAGTATGACACGACTTTAACTGCACAGCTCCATCCTATAGAAACCTGGGGTTTGTTGTTTTGTGAGGCACCAACATTCTTTGGTAGATAAGGCTAAATACCTTGTAAAACTACAAATCCCAGGATTCCCTAGAATGGAGCTACAGCACTTAAAGTGGTGTCAAAACTAATCATACCCCTTAAAGCCTGTGCCACAAGCCAAACAGGCATCTCACCCTGACATGGTAAAGTAAAGTGAGATGAGGAGTTACTCCTGCTGAGACTACAAGTCGTCATACTATAGATCTGTGTAAAGGTATTACCAAACCTAAGCCTAGTTCTCAGAAGCAACAGGTGAGGAAGTGGACCTATTTCTGGTTGTAACATTTCAGCTTGCAAGTAAAGGCTCAAATGACTGAATGATCTTCCACTCCTGTCATGAAATCAAACAAAATAAAAATCAGCACATACGAAACAGCCATGTCAAGAATAATGTTTTGCTTCTCTCCAACACAGCACTCTCCTATGCCCACATATATTTTGGTTTGGAGGCTCATTCAGCCATGTGAGTCCTCACCTGCAAACTGACATGTACGACCAGGCAAGCGGCTTTACCTCATCTGTTTTTAATAAGAACTGAGTCTTAATCATGCCAACCTGATGAGCTATTTATGGGTGTAACACTGTGTTACCACTGTCAGCAGAAGAGTTAGGTTACAGAACATAAGTATTGTACTTAGAATACTTAATGTTGGCAGCACTTGTGTCAAGAACAGCACTTGAAACTAAATCAGCCACATCTATACTTTTGGAATGTTCCTTGTTCCATCTGGGAATCTCATTGATTGTATGTGTGTTTCTTTTTTTGAAAGGTTAACCAATAAAGTCTGGTTCCGGACGTTTCTAAAAGGGGCAAAAACAAGATGACCAAGATATGTACATTTCCTAATAGTTTTAATTCTGTAGTGAGGAAGTAGTTTTGGAACTCTCTCTTCATCTCTGTTCTATACATACTATACACAACATCACGCCACCTTGAGCATACCTGATCTATCAGAAATTGAGCAGGACTGAACTTGGTTTGGACTTGGATGGCAGACCATGGGGGAAATCCATGGATCTCCAGGTAGGACTAGAAAATAATTCTGCCTGAAGCCCTGGAGACTGTTGCGAGTCAGAGATGACAAATCCTGCGCAGCTTCCTATATCTAAAAACATTCACTTCTGTCCAACCATGTAACTACATTGAGCCAGCGCAGAGGTTTAACAAGACGAAAGCTCCATTTCCTAATCTTTATAGGTTTGAAAACTGACAAATGTTCCTGTTTGCAGAATAAGAATCAATGTGGACTTAGCTTCAAATAAGATTCCCTTGAATCAAACAGAATTTACTTCCAAAGCTCTTTCTTAAGAACAGCTTAAAACCAGATACATTATTGCATGTCAAAATGTAAAGATCATTATTAGAGTTATCTGTAGTCTGTTTAAATGCCCAATTAATCTATCAGGCTCTTCTTCTGTGTAGACTACCGAAAGCCATAATTTATAAGGGACAATGATTTTATGACACTGATGAGGAAGTCTGAACTCTCAAACTCTATTAGGGTGAATGAATCACAAGGTTTCCTCATGAGTTAATTAGAAAATCATTTTTTCCTAATATAATGAAGTTGTGTTTGATTCTAAGATTGCTGTGGCTGTCAGATTTATTATATCTCCAGATGGTCTGGTGAGCTCCTTCCTGCTCCCCCTGCTCCAAAAAGCTTTTTCTTCATATTATGAGGTGAGGCTGTAAGCCTATAATACTCGCCAGCTTCTACTGGATTAATACCTTTTCTGGGATTGCTTCTAACTTCAGAAGGAGGGGAAAACCTTCTGAAAGGTGTAATTCACCTTTTGGGACCACAATCAGTTCACCATGAGAGATGATTAATAGTCTGACAAAAGACCATTAATTAACATGGCTGGAGGGCACTGCAGCCATAACTCTAACTAAATGTTAGAAGTACTTGAGGTAACATGTCCCTTAGATAAATGAGATCTGATCGCAGAGTTTTTCAACTGGCTACTTACCAACAGGAACATAAAGCTTCGTATGAAGATGAAAATAGAGTGACAGTGGTAGACTGTACCCTGCCCATTGCTCCAACAAAATGAAGGATAAGTCTTGCAGAATGTAGAAAGGAACTGGATATAATAATGGGACATTTTGATTCTGCACAAAATCCACAGTTGTTGGGATAGTTCCAGATCTAGGCTGATGGAAGCAGGCTTCCTTTTCCACTCCCTTTCAAGCCTCCAGAAATACCAGCAGAAAACGCTACAGCACAAACAGGTGACTTTGCTAATTAGGGAAGGAGGAAAGGCTAGGATCTCAGAAAATCAGGTGGAGGCATTTCCTTTGAGTAGAAATGATGGACCTTGACACTACACAAAGAGGTCAAGGTTCCCATTCCTCCCTCCATTCCTTTCTTTATATCCTAACTCTCTCCCAGCCTGGAATTCAAGGCAGCTTATAAAAAAGACAAAGAATACAATAAAACATACAGTTAAAAACCATACATATTTAAGATTAAAACAATATTGAACAACCACAGAATTAAAACCAGTTCCCCACTTCTCCTCATACTGCAGCTTGACCCATTCATCAGGGTCCTAAACATTTTGCGTGCACATCATTTTTTATTTATTGCAACCGTATCATGGAGTTTTCTTGGCAAGTTTCTTCAGAATGGGTTTGCCCTGGCTATTCCACTGAGACGGAGAGAGTGTGACTTGACCATGGGTACCCAGTGGGTGTTTATGCTTGAGCAGGGAATCAAACCTTGATCTCCAGAGTCATAGTCCAAACTATGTATAGATTTGTCATACGTTTTCTTTTCCTTGAGCAAAGTGTCCTTTCAGACTCATTTTAAGATTACTAGCATCAGTTCTTATGTACTAAAAATGTCCAAAGTATCTCTTTCAAGTTAATCTGTGAAAGAGACCAACAAACAAGGACTACGACATGTAGCCTACAAAAAAAACATGTAGATATGAGATAAAGTAGTATTCACTTGGAATGCAATTTGGAGCCATTAGGCTGTATTCAGACTTATGCTACCTCTTCTTGTTCCTAATATATTTTTATATTTTAAAATAAAAATCCCTGCCTTCTTGGTGGCTGCTCCCAACCTCTGGAACTCCCTTCCCCAGGAAGCTAGGTTGGCTTCCTCCTGCTTTCATTTCGCTGGTGGGCTTATTCAATATGTAATCATCTTCAGGGAGGCTTTTATGTGGTGTACGTGTGTTTTCTTTATGTTTGTTAACTTTTGTATATTTTAGGCAATTTTATATTGTTTTAGTGAGATTATTTTCATTCTTTTAAATTTTTTATTGTAACGTTTTTAACTGTTTTTATCTGTGAGCTGACTTGGGTCCCTTTCCAGGAGAAAGGTGGGTTATAAACAAAGAAAGAAATTCCTTGACATCAGGGGAATTTATCTCATTCTGTTAAAAACTGCCAAATAGTCACTTGTAGAGCCACCATGATGTGTCAGAGAAGCTTCTTGTTGTTTAGCTCTTTGATCAAATTCAGCTCAGCAGTAGTTATATTTTGCACATACGGTGTATATTGCTCAGCATAAGGGAATATCTGAATCTCTCATCAGTAGCTGACAACTGACCTCTATTTGGAATCCTTTGTTATGGATTTTGAGGCAATCGTCTACACACACACAAGGAGCTCTCTGGATGATAATCTGGGTTTCTTCATGTCCCAGTGGGTTTGCTTGCTTCTGTAACAATAAACATTCAGCTCTGCCCTTAAAACACTCAGCAACTGACCTTAGACCAATGGCAGGACCCTAATGTCCAACAGGATTCTTAGCTTTGCATTTTAATTCTTAATTGCAGATAATGAGCAGCAAAGTCAGCACTAAGAAGGTCCCAGTACTTGTGCATCTCTTTGTCATAACCCGTCCTTTAACTCAGGACTTGCTGACAAGGACAACATGCTGCTTGATCTTTTATTATTTGTTCCACCCTTCATTAAATTAGCTTTAAAGTCATAAGGAGTTTAGGAACTTTACAGTCCTTGCCTTGAAAAATACAAGGGTGATGCAGGCATGGCACGTTATTACTTTTGAGAAAAGTACACAAAGATGTTTGCGCAGCAGAGGTTAATAAAGTAAAGAAAGTCAAAAATAAGATAGAGAGCAGTAATAACTTTGGGAAGAAATCTCAGGAAGCTGAACTTGTTCAAAGGAAACCAGGAAAAGAGGGGGAGTGGGTGGAATGAGGACACTGCCTCCAAATAAGAATTCTTTTCCTTAAATAAAATGCCCCTTCAGTCCTGAAATTTCCAGCATTGCACTAGCTTAAAAATGGAGTGGAATATTTACAAATACAGTTTAGACATCCAAGAGCTTAGTGCACAAGGCCAGTGAATCACGTTTGCATCTATAGCATCTTCTGTTGGGGCTTACTGCATGATGTTGTGGCTACTCTGTTGTGGATATGGTTTTTTTACTAACAAACATCTGCTCCTTCTGTTGCAAAGGCTGGGTGACTGATCCCTGGGTGAAGATCCTGGCCAAAAGAACGAGATCAAGGCAGAGGAAAGGTTTGCAGGTGGCTGTCTCTCCAGATTATGTCCCCCTGGAAAGCCTCTGTAGGCCATTCAGCTTCTGTAGGAATGCGTCTCCTCCACCCTCATCAGCCATTCCCATCTCTCTCCCATCCAAACTTCCACTGGAACTGAGAGACAAGAAGGAAGCGAAGGCTGGGGACTTTTGCAAAGGTTACACTTCTCAAGCACAGTGTATATGCATGAGGGACAAGAAAAATGTCTTGAAAGAGGTAGTGGGCAGTCGCTGTGTGCAATAACATTTTAGCACAAACAGATGCTTTAATCATGCATTGGTTACCAAGGTGCACAAGGTATGATAGCAATCCTGCTTGGAAAGTATTTTTATGGGCAACACAACTCTAGTGAGATAAGATTCTTGTGTGGTAAGACTCCCAGAGAAAGGGGCAGGCAAAGTTACCAAGAGAACGTGAACACAGCAAATACTAGAGTTCTAGGTATGAATGATTTTCAGTATCTCGCTATCTGCAGTACTAGAATGTGGTAACTGAAGGGAAAAAAT
Organism: Sceloporus undulatus; assembly: GCF_019175285.1. NCBI lineage: Eukaryota > Metazoa > Chordata > Lepidosauria > Squamata > Phrynosomatidae > Sceloporus > Sceloporus undulatus. Next base: position 216,476,329 of record NC_056524.1, read on the forward strand.
CAATTATGGGAGCAGGTTCTTATTTGGGAGCAACAATGCTTTTGTTCCTTTCCCATATAGCTACACCTCAGAAGAGAATCCCTTTCAGCCCAAGGGCCAAATACATTTTCAGATCAGTTCTTGGGGGCTGTTTTCCAGTGATCAGTTGAGCCAAAAGCAAACCCAAAATACTAGCAAAAAATTCTTACTCCAGGAACGATACCTTATGAGAAGCATTTCAGCCTTCTATAAGAAGGGGAGAGCAAACCATACAAATGATGAGAAACCACCAAACTTTTTTGTGGGTTTTTCAGGCTATGTGGCCAGATTCTAGAAGAGTTTCTGTTTCTGATGTTTCACCAGCCTCTGTGGCTGGCATCTTCAGAGCATTCTCTGAAGATGCCAGCCACAGAGCTGGCCAACAAAAAACGTCAGAAACAAACTCTTCTAGAACAGACCACATAGCCTGAAAAACCCCACAAAAAACATGGCACCAGCCATGAAATCCTTCAACTTCACAAACCACCAAACGACAGTTTAATGGGATGGAGGTATGGCCATCTGGAAGTACCAAGGACCAGATTTGGCTGAAAACTCCCCATCTCTAAGTTGATTTCAATTTTAAAATGGATGTCAGTTCATAAACTCTTTCAAGCACTGGAAATGATACATACAGCACTGGAAATGATAACATTGTATGCTAGACTAATAGGGAATGGAACCCTCTAGCCAACTTGGTGGGGAATAGCCCAAGTTCCCCCTGTGTTTGCCAGTCCTTGGCATAGCACACAAGGGATCCAGGCTGACCTCTGAAGGACCACACTCTCTCCCTTCTCTTTCACACTAGACAATTGCTGCACTTCTATACCCCTTTAACTGTCATAGCTCCATGCAATGGGATGTTGGAATCTGTAGTTTTCTGAGCTATATGGTACTGTCCATCAGAGAGCTTTAGCATCTCAACAAACTACAACTTCAAAGTTTCTGTAGGATGTAGCCATGGTAGTTAAAATAGTGTCATGGTTTATATATATATATATATGTGTGTGTGTGTGTGTGTGTGTGTGTGTGTGTGTGTGTGTGTGTGTGTGAAAGAGACATCTATTCATCCCAAACCGCTGTCAAAAATGTTGGTTTTGTGTGGCACAGTCAGGTGAGCCATGTATAGAGTTAACACTGATCTTTCTGGAGCTCCCTGTTCATGGAAACATGTTTGACAACCCTTCCATATCATTTCTGCCATAGCAGGTAAACTAATTTTACAGTGCAGACATCTTCCCTATATAATGACTTGACAATGTTTCTTACTGAAGTTTGATTATGCAGCTGCTATTTTTAGTTCTTCTTCTGCAATCTGTTTTCAGTGTTTTGATGAACAAAGAAGCCAACAAAATTTGCAGTGGGATGACAACTCATGAAACAGGATCAAGGCCAGCTCATACATTCGTGTCCACCAGTGTCTTGGTTGGGTTCCAAAGTAGCTGTAGAAATTATTAACTATCCCATTGTCCTGGCACTTAGATGCTAGTTCCTGCTGCTGTATGCAACTAACTTGATTCAGCAGCTCATAGGACTAGGCTTTATGTCATCTACTGATGGTAGAACTGAGACAAAAACAAAAACCTAAGATGATGTTTCCTGCTCAAATAAATAATAATAATAATAATAATAATAATAATAATAATAATAATAATAGCTAATGGTAAACATGATAGCCATGTTTAAATATTTAAAGGGATGTCATATTGAAGATGAAGTAAGCTTGTTTCTGCTGCTCCAGAGACTAGGACAAGGAGCAATAGATTCAAACTACAGAAAAAGGTATTCCAGTGATGTATTCAAGTTTTTCACTCCAAGTTCCATGTCAAGTCTCAAGTCTGGGAGGCAACTTTTATCAGGAAAAAAGGAGACAGAGTGCATTTCTTGGAGGGAAGCACATTAAGCAAGTGTGTTAAGCAATGGGCTTGAGATGGGGGTTGAGCTCTGCTTGGCAACCTGTCCCTACTACACATCAGAGGAGCCTTCCAAAACTTTTCAAAACCTTTAGAGAGATCCTTCTACCTCAAGCCTGCTGCTTAACACATTTGCTGTTCCCCTCCAAGAAACATGCTCCATGCTCTGAGGGCATGTTTGGCCTGCTGCTCGAAGTGAATAATGCCAGCAACTCGATAACTAAAAATATACAAGTTATGAATCGAGTCAAGTCAGTACATCATATATTGTCAAGACAAGTCCAAGTCAATCGACTTGAGTCTATGGAGCTTGTCGCATGGGCAAATAAACTGGTTTATCTCTCCCGGCTTCAGTTCTGAATCCAGGATGCCCCCCGGATGTTATCATACCTAAACTGCCACCAATCTAGCTGCGATGCTGCTGCCCGGATGCATGCTGGGTCAAATCCTTGCTCAGTCAGCACTTTTTCAAAGTTGGGGAGTTTCTGACTTCAAAAATTGGTCAGCTGAGCAAGGCCTTGACTTGAGATGCATCTGGGCAGCAGCATCGCAGCTAGATCGGTGGCAATTTAGGTTTGATAACATCCAGGGGCATCGTGGATCCAGAATTGAAGCCAGAAGAGGTAAACCAGCTTATTTGCCCAAGAGATAAGCTTCTATATCTCTAGACATGCCACCTGAACATTACAAAGAACATCCTGACAGTAAGAGTTGTTCAAGAGTGGAATATGCTCCCTTAGAGTATAGTGAAATCTCCTCCTTTAGAGGTTTTTAAACAGAGGCTACCTATCAGGGGTGCTTTGATTGTATAACTGCAAGGCAGAGGTTAGACTGGATAGTCCTTTTGGTCTCTTCCAACCCTATTATTCTATAATTTAAAGTGATATCAAATTGTTGTCACTGTGCAGTGAGGACATCCCTTGACTACCTTTCCTGTTTGGTAATGTACTTGTAAAAATACTCAGTAGAAAGAGATACTAGTTTTCTAAACCAGCTGTTCTTGCAAGTCGTTGGTGCATATTGCTCAATTTTACCTTTCAGAAAATGTCTGCAAGAAATAAATAAGTAGCTGCTGCTCAATGTAGACAGCTGGGAAAAAAATCTATTGGGGCACCTGGAGGTATATTATTCATTTATATGAGTTATTAATGACCTTGTAATTCTCCAGTGACACAGAAAATCCTGTCCACAAGCAAATGATGACAGGTCATAAATAATAGAAATAAATAATGTATCCACCAGTGAGCAATGTATGTGTTTTGCTTTAACAATGGTGGCCTTCCTTTTGTTGTTTTCCCTGATCTTAGACTGTACTTCAGTGACTGCTTTTATTTGGTCATCTGTTATGTGTCTTGGCCAGGTGTAACTGAATCTCAGTGTCAGCATAGCAGCTAACCAGAAAGGTTAACTTTTCTACAAAAGACATTATTGGGAGGGGGAAAAAATGAAAGAGCAGGACTATTTTGACTTGGACCAACAAACAAGAGTGCCCTGTAGTTATAGGAGGAACAAACTGAAGTCATTGTCCCTAATGAGAATTCTGTCCCTAAAAGTTAAATGTTCCTCCAGTCCCCACATTTCTAGTATTACAGTGACTTAAAACTTCAATTGCACATTTAGAAATACAGCTTAGGAACCCAAAGAAAAGAACCAGTGAAAGTTACCAAGCAAATACGAACACAGCAAAGATAAGTTCTCAGTATCCCACTTTGTGATGCTACAAATCTGAGGCCTGAAGGAAATTTTTGTGGTCGGGGACAACAGTCTTCTTAGGAGAACAATGCCCTCATCTTGTGGAAGTTTATGGGATGTCGTCTCAAACTGACTTCCATCTCTGATAAGATGTCAAAGTAGTACGTTGAAGACAAATAGACTAGACATTGGCCTCAATGCTACATCAGGGTTTGGGGAATGTAACACGCTACACAAACATATTTGCATGCTGCTCCTGTCCCCAGAAAGCAGCATTCAAGCCCTGGGGGCATTACTACAGGCATTTAGGGAGGGAATGGGGAAGTAAGCATGTAGCACTCAGCTGCACTTGGGGGAGTTATTATTCTCCCAGATCATCAACAACTCACTGGACATTACACAAGGAAGTAATGGATCTCTCCTTGTGCAACATTTTAAAAAGAGATGTGTGCATGTAACCCAGAGTTACCCAAAAACCTAGGTCGACCTATCCACAGGTCAATGTAAACACTGTACTTTATCTTTTATTAAAAAAGGAACCATCCTCTGGTGAAAGGCAAGAGTGCAATCTGTCCTGAAAGCACTGATCTCCCTCTACTCTCTCTTCCATCCAACCTTTAGTGTGAACCAAAAGTTATGCCTGCCATAATATTGTAGGTTCTTTGGCATTGCTTCATCATTTAACTCCTTTGTTGCATGCCCCTAAGTTTTACCTTTGCCTTATCCACGGGTCATATCAATATCCATAATTTTGTGCCCAAAACCTGCCCTTGACTTATACATGAGGTCAACTTATAATCGAGTATATACGGTACATGCATGTATTTCACCAGCCGACATCTTCATTTACACCTCATGAGAATAACTTTGATATGTTTATGGGCAATTTAGGCTGGACATTGGCAGGCCACACACACCATTTTTTTTCCAAAACCATGCTCCTCATACTGGGGGAAACCAGCATAAAAACAACAGTTGCATGTCTTGAAGCCTCCAACAGTCACATCTAACCCTTTGAATGCAGTTTTGCCCTTGCCCCAGCATGGTTTGCAGCACCTTTGAGACTAACTGTGCAAAAGATATTGTAGCATGGGCTTTTGTATACTTGATCTACTTCCTCAGATGCATGGAGTTATTTTGCTGAGCTCTTCTAAAACAAACTGAAGTATATGAAAATTTCATACTACTGCAGATTGAAAATTGGGAAGGGAAATCTAATAAATTCTCCATCTTCTTTCCCCATGCCATGACCTACCATATTTGCATCATAAGCACTATCAACCCCTCTATGGCCTCTTACTTTTGAAATGCTCCCTACTGGGGCAATGGACATTTAGAGCAAAGAAACTTCTCCCCCTCTGCATGCAGGTCAGGTCAGTGCAATGCTTAATGCACCATGCAAGAGCCATTCTGCTTTCTGGGCCTGTAGGAGCCTGGCAGCTCTGTCCAGTTTTCTTCTGTATGGACATTTAACTTTACAGTTTTAAATAAAAGAAGCAGGCAAGGCAACACACCAGACATTTTTAATATGGCTGGAAAGCCAAGGGTGCATCTATAAAGACTGGGGGCGGGGGGGGGGGGAAGCAAAATGAGAGCATTGCCAAATAAAAAGTCTGGCTCCTAAATGAAATCTTCTTTCAGTCCCCAAGTTTCTAGTACTGCAGTAAAACCTAAATTGAGCATCTAGAAATATAGGTTAGGCAACCAAAGAAGAGCATCAGGCAGTTAACCAAGGGAAAGCAAACACAGCAAATATAAGAGTTCTAGATATGGATGATTTTCAGTGTCATACTTTCTGAAGTGCTAGAAAGTGTTTGGGTAGTGAAGGAAAATGTAACTGTGGGGTAGAATTTTTATTTGGAGGTGGCAATGCCCACATATTGTCTCCTACTGTTAACCACACACCCTTGCTGGAAGGGCAAGCCCTTCCGCAATGAACCTTTGAAGACATAAAGTTTAAGCTCCTTTTCCCTGGCCCTCCCCTAGCCCTGTCCAAACTCATTTTGGTTTGCTGTCGTAACTTTTAGATAAATAAATGAATGAATGCACACATAACTCAGCTTCTCCTAATATTACAGCTGCTTGTGATTTGATAGCACTAGAACTCTTTTCAAATCATTTTTTCTGCTTGTGGAGCATAGCTCTCACTTTGATTAACAGCACAAAGGGAACAAGGACATTTATTATTGTGTAACAGATAGAAGCCAGTGCAAAATGCCTTGTGCACCAGCTCTTCAGCTAGGACAACGCACATAAGGGCTGTCATCCTAGTCATGTGTATGAAGAGATAAATCCCACAGAAAATATTGCAATGGCAAAGTTACTTTCTTTGGCTAACAAGTGCCAGAATCCCTCAGCCAGGATTGCTAATGACTAAAGGCATTGTCCACACGAGAGGCAGGATTCTGGGAAGACAGTAAATTTGCCAAGCTCTGGTTTACTTAATTAATTTTATCAGCGGGGAAGCATTCAGAGAGGGGAGAAGGATATCACTAACAATTTAACCCTCCTCCCAAAGTCTACTTTACTTACAGATAATCTCGGCTACACACACATGAACTTTTAAAAAGAGATCTTGTAAAGAGAGAGCATGTAATGAGTAAAACAACTACAGTAAAAAATTAAATGATGTAAAGCCTGACATTTGTTTTGCTTATTAAAATAAGCAAAGATAAAGCTTCAACCATTTCAGTTAATGCAAAATCAGAAACTGACTGAATGGTGCTAGCTAAATTCTTCCTAGAAGGATCCCACTAGAGTAATGCATTTATTGGGGTGTGTTCACTTCTGAATGTATACAGTTATTATATAATTATTTGAAGGATTTCAACTAACTGGACCAAAAAGTGTAAATTTTATTTCCTTTTTCTTTTCTAAAGCTCCTGAAAAATGTTCCTTCATCTTAGGATGGTGATTCCCTCTCACCGCACCCACAGACACAATCATACTTAAAAAGAATGACCACCTTTTTGGCCCTATTAGGATTCTGTTTTAGTCTAAATGTATCTTCTAGTAGATCCTGTAATGTTTCAAACTATGCTTAAAATGTAACATACTAAATATCTATCTATGGGCCCATACAGACATGCCAAAATAAAGCTGCTTCGGGTCACTTTGGAGGTATGCTGTTTAAATTATGCATGCGTAAGAGTCCAGAAGCCACACCAAAGCCACGCTCCAGTCCTTAGGAGAAAACCCACAGTATTCGTCATTGAACAGTGAGTCAACACAGAAGCTCATCCCATTGATTCAATAGATGTATTCTGGTTGGGAGTAATAATAGGATTTAGGTCTCTGGGTGCATTGTCTTCTAGGTTGTTAGAAAGACCAGGAGTGCTTGTATTACTGCCATACTGCAACCTGGCATTGCCTGAGTCTCTAGGCACAGAAGAAATCAGAAAAATGTTGATGGAGTAGCTCTATTCTCCTTTCCTCCCAACCACCTCTATCCTTATGCCTCCCATCATTGTTGATTAGATGTGCTCAGTGGGAAATGAAGCCCTCCATTAATGAAGAAAGAATTGGGCTCTTAAGAATTTCACCTGCACCCACCACTATATGCTAGGCAAACTGGGAGGGCAAGGTAGAAATGCAATTTGGAGATTGGACCTGGTCTCTCTGAGGCAGAGGAAAGTATCATCCTGAGGTGCTCCTCAAAAGTCTACTGATAAAGTTTATGTTCCACTAACAGTTTCCTCCTTTCAAGCCCTGCATGATAGGAAATCTTTGGAAATGTTTGCATTTGTCCTGATTGTATTTTAGTGGGAAACTAATGGCAAGCAAACTCATCTGATTTGGCCAAGCAAGGATGTTTTGTATCACACATATGTGCTTCTCTTTAAGGAAACAACTATGTTCTTACACACCAGTCAAATTCCACCTTGATAACAGATGAAATAGTTATCAATAGATGCCCCTCACTCCTGGAACCTTCTTCCCTCGCGAGCAAGGGCCATCACTTCATTAACCAGCTTCAAAACGGAGTTGAAGACCATCCTGTTCAGAGAAGTGTTCCCAGACATTGCGTGATTGTCACTTGCTATCTGATGTTCTTTTTGTTGCCTGTTTTATTGAACCATTTCCTGTATTGTTGTGTGATTTATTTGTATTATCCTATCATTTCTTAGATTGTACGCCATAGGCAGGTTTACTCTTTTATATTTCTTATTATTATTATTATTATTATTATTATTATTATTAACCTTTATTTATGAAGCGCTGTAAATTTACACAGCGCTGTACATGCAATCTTTTTAGTTAGACGGTTCCCTGCCCTCGGGCTTACAATCTAAAAAGACATGACACAGAAGAAGGGAGTGGTGGAGGGAAAGGGTAAGAGGTCCAGCAGTTCCTCTCTACCTCCAAGGCCTGGACCAAGGCAGATGGACTGGAGGGAGGGCTTGGCTTCATAATGGAGGGTTAATCATTTTCCAGGGAAAATATATACTCTCAAGTAGGATAATGCATATACAGTACATAGTAATACAGGAAACGGTTTGATAAACAGGCACCAAAAGAACATCAAATAGTAAGCGACAATTATGCAATGCCTGGGAAGGCTTCTCTGAACAGGATGGTTTTCAACTCTGTTTTGAAGCTGGTTAAAGAAGTGATGGCTCTTGCTTGTGGGGGAAGAAGGTTCCAGGAGTGAGGGGCAGCAAGTGAAAAGGGGCGAATCCTAGATGGGACAGAGGAAATCCTGGGCTGGGACAGCCGACTTTCACTACCAGAACGGATGGCCCTAGTGGGAAGGTGAGGAGATAGAAGGTCTGATAAATAAGGGGGGGCAGCCTATGGAGGGCTTTAAATGTCAACAACAGGAGCTTATACTGAATGCGGAAAGGGAGGGGGAGCCAGTGAAGGGATGCCAACACAGGAGAGATGTGGTCAGAGCGGTGGGTGGAAGTGATAACGCGTGCAGCTGAATGCTGGACAGAGATTAAAGGACGGAGGTGAGAAAGAGGAAGCCCAGCCAGGAGGACGTTACAGTAATCAAGTCGTGAGATCACTAGGGCATGGACCAGGATCTTGGCAGTAGAGGCGGAGAGAAATGGTCGGATTTTGGCAATATTGTACAAAAAGAATCTACAAGCCTTGGCTGTGGTCTGGATCTGAGGGATACACGACTGAGAAGAGTCAAAGATAAAACCAAGACTGTGGGCTTGCTGGACTGGTTGAATAGAAATGTTGTCCACAGAGACAGAAAAGGAGTGTTGAAGGGTGGGCTTAGGAGGAAAGACAAGAAGCTCCGTCTTGGACATGTTGAGCTTCAAACGCCGATGGCACATCCACTGTGAGACAGCTGTGAGGCAAGACGAAACTTGCTGTTCAAACCTTGGAGAAAGGTCAGGGGTGGAAAGATACAGCTGGGTGTCATCGGCATACAGATGGTAGGAAAAGCCAAAAGAGCTAATGAGTTTACCTAAGGACAGTGTGTAGAGAGAAAACAGAAGGGGACCCAGAACAGAGCCCTGGGGAACTCCAACAGATAAGGTAGCAGGAGAAGAAGTCTGGCCCCCTGCAACTACTGCAGAAGATCTGCCAGACAAGTAAGATCTAAACCAGTCGAGAACAGAGTCTGAGCTGCACAAATCTACAGTGCTATATAAAATAATAATAATAATAATAATAATAGTAATAATAATAATAATGCTACCATGATGATGCTACTAGAAACCCATGGCTTGCTGTCCAGCAAAATATAATGAAGGAATGTGATAATCTGGGCATAATGGAACCTGACTGGTTGGATCCAATGTAAACTGAACAAATGAATCAATGGCTGAAAAAACTGGGGATGGATGGGCGGATGGACAAGAGAGACAGATTACCCAGTCATTCAAGAACTATTCTGTTCTACTTTTGGGCAGATACTTTCAGATACTCACAAACAGGAATGAACCAATGAAGCTGTAATTTTCTATATAGATTGTTATTTTTATGGAATTGATATTTATGCTTGCACATTCTTCTATCAAGTGAATAGTGAAGAATGTTAACTCAAAGTTACCACTTTTGAACCTAGGCAACTGGCTCATATTTTAAGACCAGCAGCATGCACTTAACCTTCATAGAAGCAAATATGAGGAACTGTAGTCCTACCATTAGACAGAATAGAAATGGCCACTTGAGGCAACAGATGACGGAGACGGAGGAGTTGTGGCAAAGTGTTAGAGTAGTGGATATGTGTGTCACAATGTCTGTTCTGCATCCTGCCTTGCTGCCTTTATTTCAGCAGAAGACATTGCCAGTGCTCAAGGTGCAACTGCCATTCCATTCAGCTTGAAATAAGGATGTTTATCACACTATGCTCTTAAAGAGCTACTATTCCAGTGTGACTCCTCTAGCAGCCTCCTGTTGCATGCTGGGATTGGCAGTTTTAAGGAGCTGAACTTCTCTGCCTGAGAATTCTAAATACCCCTCCTTAAAACTGCCAATCCCAGCATGCAACAGGAGGCAGCTAGAGGAGTCACACTGGAATAGTACCTCTTTAAGAGCTTGTCTGATAAACACCAAGGATTGTGCATTTCCTGTACAGTGGTGCCTCGGGTTATGAAAGTAATTCGTTCCGCGGCCGCTTTCGTAACCCGAAAAGCCTTCGTAAGCCGAATTGCCATAGGCGCTAATGGGGAAAAGCCGCGTTTCGTGCGAAAAAGCCGAAAAAAGCACCAAAAATTTTCTTCGTAACCCGAAAAAACATTCGTAACCCGGAACAATGATTTCCAATGGGATTTTTTCGTATCCCGAAAATTTCGTAACCTGGGTATTTCGTATCCCGAGGTACCACTGTACTGAGGGCTAATTTTGGTAGAGATCACCAAGCTCCAATTGTCTCCCTTTTCTTTTTAATTTCCCAATTTAAATGTCATTTCCAACCACATGGAACTAATGTGGTTGCCAATTCAAAAAAAAAAAAAAAAGATTGCAAACTAGTTATGAGAGACCATTTCAACAGTGCAAGTGCTCCACCTACAGGTTATTACTGCTTCACAGTACTGTAGTTCTAAATACAATAATCTTATCAATAGAGAAGCAAAAGATGAGATGTTATTATTACCAGCTTGTAACTTCCATTCTTTTGAGACCATTCAAATGTTGTTGGATTGCAATTCCCATTATTTATTGCCATTAGCTATGCTGGCTAGGGCTGATGGGAACTAAAGCTCAAGTATAGTCAGAGGTCTGCAGATTCTGGCTGTACAGATGAACAATAAACACTGGTATTCCAATAATGGGAAGCTGATAATCAGAAAGAATCAGAAAGAAAAGATTTCAAGCCAGGTAGAATAAAAGAATCCTGTACAGTGTGCAAGCTGCAAATTCTCCCATAGCCAAAAGGGTACCATTTCTGCATAAGACGGAGACAGAAACAGGCTTGAAAGACTCCAGTTTGAAAGCTACAAAATACATAAGGTGGAAAAAGAAAATCTACTGAAAGGGACACTCCCTACACAGCTCTGTGAGGACAGAACATGGGGGACAGGTTGCTGGTGTGTGGGAAGAGCAACTAAAATGGATTATAACGGAGGAGGGAATATGAATATTGGAAGTTTCCCCCATAGTTACCGTAAGCTATACCCAATATTTTTAATGCTACACTTTAGTGCAAGTGCTTAAGTCACTTAAATGTTGGTCTCTGGAAACGCTGGTTGGTGAGACAGAGAGAGAGAGACTTGAAAGACCCTTACTGAGGTGATTAACAAGATTGAATACACATATGCACTCAATCCTGGTTTTCAATTGATATACTGTATATTGATTAACTGCATCCTTCTAGGATTCCAGGACAAACTGGAGAGAAGAGCTGTTGGCTTCCTTTTCCATCACATGCACAGAGATACACATATAAACACACACTCATTTGTGTATGTAATGTAATTTATCAAACGGCGCAAGTGAAACATTTATTTTCTATACAGAATTGTGCTTGAGGTTAAATAGGTTTATGTGCACACATGGTAACTATGTTTTGTTTGTAGTTATTAAAACTCCATGACAACCAGTGTGGTATAGTGGTGTGAGTGTTGTACTACAACTATGGAGGCCAGGCTTGGCTACTGAATCCCTGCACAGCCATGGAAACCCACTGGGTGACCTGGGGCAAGGCACTCTCTCAGCCTCAAAGGAAGATAAAGGCAAACTTCTTTCAAACAAAACTTGCCAAGAAAACCCCATGATAGGGTCACCTCAGTGTCACTACATGTCGAAAACAATTTGAAGGCACACAATGCCACCAAATATTAAGCAATGCCCCTAAGCTTTAAATAACCACAACAGTAAAACAGAGCTGTCAGCCATGTAATAAATAAAGGATACTTTATGCCAACTAGAAGTCCAAATGCATGCTACAAATAAACTATTCATTGCAATAGTTTAACTAATAGCTTAAAGGTTAATTAATAATAATTACTTCCAAGTGTTTGACACCAATGTCTTACTGCCTTCTATTGGAGGAATGTATACCTATAGCATGGTTACCTTACTGTGATTGTGTTACTTGGAGTTAGGAGCAGGCCTATTTCATGATCAAAGATTATTCTCTTCAGCCTAGTTCATGGCAATTGGGAAATCGGATTGGTTATTACAAACAATTAATTTCAAACATAACTGGGATATTAAAGCCTTACTGTACAAACAGCTCCTAAGATTAAGAAAACAACGTGTATGGTTACATTTCTCCAATCAGTTATTTGGGACTCTGGACTGCCCTTAGAAAGTGCTTAAAAATAATTCTCTCTGAATGTGAAGTGATGATTGTATTATACAGGGATCTGCAAAAATTAGCAAGAGAATTATACAAGAGTGAAAAACTATTGGGGAGAATGCAATATTGGGTAACGTTACAATGAACAAAATAAAAACTCTTGAATATTTAAATTATTTCTAGCTTTATTTCTCCACCTTTTCAACACTGGAATATATAATGGTAGCATTTAAAATAAGAAAATCATTGGTGCACATCATTCTGACAGCTGCTGTCACTGCTATCCATAATAATTAGTGTGTTTCCCCATGACTAGATGACTTTCAAAATGATTTTTTAATCACTGATAAATAATGCAATAGCACCTGCTGCTTTTAGGTCTTTCCCTTTACAAAGGTTGTTGTAAGGTCCAGGTTCCCTGAGGGAGAGACTCCTAAGCCCTAACTGAATTGGACCTTTCCAAAGAAGCCTTGATAAACTGGTGGATAGCATTAGCTGAAACGCTGACATTCCATTTCTGCCTAGATATAGAGCAATAAAAGAAGATTATTGTTGTTCTTATTTAGTCAGTTTCTATCTCCCCTCCCCCCACCTGCAAAAATTAACTTTTGGTCTTGGTTACATATGCTTGTATTAGGTTTAGTTGGGTATTATTTGCATCTAGGTGTGGTTTGTTATAACTTAATAAATTCTGTGAGGGAGCACATTGAGGTTTTGTTTTGCAGTTTTTATTTTAAATTTTAATACAGTCGGTCCTTGGTATACGTATACCAAAATCCGCGTATGCTCAAGTCCCGTAGTCCCTCAGGAGCAGCACCCGGCCTTTCCCCCGGCAATGGCAGCGGAGAGGAGGACGAACGCCTGAGGCCTCTTCAGCCTCCTCTCCGCCACCGGCGCCAACACCCCGATGCAGGGGCCGAGTGGCAGACTGGAGGCCAAGAGGCCTCCAGCCCACCACCCGGCCCTTGCACAGAGGTGCTGGTTGCGGCGGCGGCGGCAGAGAGGAGGCCGAAGAGGCCTCTGCCACTGGTCCTCCGCTGCCGCCACCGCCGAAGGGCCGGGTGGCAGGATGGAGGCTTCTTTGCCTCCAAAACCCCCACCCGGCCTTCCCCCTGCTACGACCGAGGTGGTGGTGGCGGCAGCAGCAGCAACGCAGCACCGGGGAGAAAAGGTAAGTAAGGAGGGAGGGAGCAAGGGAGGGAGGGAAGGAAGGAAGGAAAGAATTGGGGGGAGGAGAGGGCAGGGAGAGAAGGTGTCCCCAATGGCGGCGTGCGTGCACGCGCACCGCCATTAGCGACAACTTCTGGATTTGCCATGCGCGAATGCTCAAATTCGCACATAGCAAATCCGCGTATAAGGAGGGCCAACTTGTAAAATTGAATTTTAAAAATTGAGATAAAAATGTAACCTTTGAAATATTAGTAGGAAATAGCCTAAAACAGTTCTTGAAATTGCCATGGTACACATATATTTTCTGTCCACCAAGGATGTTTGGCTAAGTTGTTTTTTTACAATGTGACAATCAGAATATGCTTGGAAAATGGAGGTTAGCACCTGCAGTTCTCATTTGTGAAAACCCAACAGAGCACCATGTATCAAAATAATGGCCTAAATCTAATTGTCAATCTCAGTTTGATTAGACCCATTGAATCAATGGGATTTACTTAAATGTTGACATATAGTTTATTGAATCAGTGGATTTACTCTCTTTAGAACTAGCAATTGGATTCATGTCCAAAGTTCATGAGACAGCAAGGGGGACTAAAAGCAAATAAAGCTGATCCAGCTGTGTTGACATAAACAGGAGGGAAGTACTATTATAAGAAATCTGTGGTTACCAGAAATCTCAATTTATATATTAATTGTCCCAGTCATTATGCTAGCATGTTATTTTTCACCCTGTGAGCAGGTTTTCCTTGTTCCCCTTGTTTTGATTTTATGACTATAGTATTTGTGGATGTTTTTATAGTGTGTTGTTCTTTGATCTCTGTTTTTATGGATTTTGTGGTTTTCAATTTTACAGTTTTTGTCAACCCATGAATTTTGTTACAAGGCAACTAATAAGTGTAATAAAATAGATGTATTACTTTATCACTATGACATACCACAACCTTTGTCTAGAAGTAGCAGGCTTCAAGAAAATTTAGGCCACAGACCCCTGATTTATTTATTTGAGGAAAAGAAATGAGACTCATATTTTTAAGAGAAATGATTAAAAGGCTTTATTGTGTTCAGCAGACTTGGGAGGATAAACTGTAATCTCATTCTGTAGAAAAGGAACATTTTATACATCAGAAGGTAACAGGACTTTGGTTCAGCATGATATTATTGAATGGGATCACAGCCAGGTAAAAATTGTACGAATAAAGATTTTAGGCCCAAAAGGTATCTAACTTTTATCTATTTTGCCTCTTAAATATATGGGACAGATATGATGATGGCAAGCATGTGAAAGAAAAGGGGACAGTTATTAATTTATTTTAGGACTATCCTTTTAAATGTGTGTTGAAGAAAGCGTCAAAAAGTAGAAATGATAACAGTATAACAAAATTTGGAAGAGGGACATAATATTAAGTGTTAAGCACACTGACCAACTTGGACTGAGATTGTGTTACAGAAAAAGGTATTCTCTGTATTTTATCAGCCCTCCTTCATCCTGGCATCTCTTGGGATGTTTGGGACCACCACTTCCAGCATTCCTGACCACTGGCTGGCTGGCTGGGGATAACAGAAAGAGAAGTTCAAAACATCTGGAGGATACCACACTGGAGCACTGCTGCTCTTCCTTGATGTTATTATGGAAATAATAATTTTGCTAAGACAGCCTTCATTTTTATCCAGCTGGATTTCTTAATTATTTGTCACTGGCGTCTATTTTCAGGATTATGAAGTAAGTTTATAAATAAGTCAAATCTATGGAGTGAAAATAAAAAAAAATTAGGAGAACCTTACTTTTATGAGAAGCAGATATAGGATACCCTGCTATCACTTTTTAGTTTACAACAGACTGCACTGCATGAACAAAACTGGGATCAGCCATACATCCATATAACCTCAATGGTGGTTCCTAAACAAAGACTTCTTGAATGGTGCAACTATCCCAAGTTGTTGTTGTTGTAATATTTATTTATATCCCATCCTTCTCCCAAGGCTGGGACTCAGGGCAGCTTACAACATTAAAAAACACCATACAGTTAAAAACATACAAAAATAGTATATTAAAACAGAATTAAATTGCTACCATAAAGTCTTCTTACTTTGCCCTCCGTTGCTTTGGTTCTCCTATGTGGGATATGCTATTTATCTCACCACCATCCCAAATACCAGACTTAACTGGAATCTTTATTACCAGAACCCTCGAGTCCTTGTTTCAGCCAGTAGCTATTGTAAAGTTTCTCAGTTAAATGCTTTTAGTGGGTTTTGCCACTTAAAAGAGAATGGTATCTTAATGTTTACACTAGGCAAACAATTCTCACAAAAATGCACAGAACATCAAAAACTGCATCCTTGATTATCTTCAGCATGGTTACAGGAAAAAGGTGGTTATGAATCTGAGCAAGATGACTTGCCATCTACTTTACCATTCATTTCTCTCAGGCCTAGGTGCTGAAGTAGTAGAGACAAAATGAGATGCAATTGTACCCACAACCAATATTTCCTCTATGCTTCCATAACTCAAAGAGAACTCTGAAAAATTGTCACTGGCAAACAGTTCATTATTTATATAGCTTCAAGACCAAAAAGGCAAACCTAGGGACAGGTCATGTTAAGTTCTATACCACCCAAACTGGGACATTGTAGCTTGAACAAAAGTAAGGACAAGAGTGAGGGAAATTCTAGAAAGAAACCTGATCTCACCAGTTTGGAAAAATACTTCAATGCACATATTTCCCATTTCCATTTCTTTCATGATAAAGCTGGTAAATATGGAACACACTGGAATATATCTTTTGGTGAACTTAAAAGGATCCTCTTTATGAAGTTTAATAGTCATATAAAGCTGTCTCACTAGCTATAGCCAGTTTATTAAATAGCTTTCCAAGTACCATTAAAAAGAAACTGTACAGCAATGTTATACGTTATGCTTCATCTGGTACTACATATGTCAAGACTGCTGAACAATTTTTAAATTCAAAATTATGCTACCCATATGTTACCCATAAATAACCAGAACATTATAAATTTCGTCTCCAAAGCATTATTCACAACTAAGTCTCAGCCTATCACCCATATTAGGATACTCACACATCTTCACATTGCATTGCATGCATCAGTTAAGGTGCTAAATATATTTTCCCTTTTTTACCATCAGCCTCCTGATATTTCAATTAATTGTGCTGTACAGATAATCAATTGTTTACAGGCTCAATTTTCTTAACTGAATGCTGACAGATGTAATAATCCTGAGTCAATACAGCATGCTTTGTGATACGTATGGTCAGATATTGATTAGAAAGGCACTCTGTAGTCAAGAAAAGTAATATCTGTCCTGCGGAGCATATGGTGTGCAATTTCATCCACTTTCACAAAACTGAGAAGAGCCCTGTACTGAACAGATGCCTCATGAAAGCGAAGTGCTGCAGAGTAACACAGTGCATTCTGTATTACACAGGCCAAGTGTGGGCAAACTTCAGGCTTGTATTTTAAAACTGTATTTTTATTAAATCGCCAAGGTCCACCAACTGCATCCAAGTATGAAACAGGGAGGAGGGATAAATAGCGACAGAAGCATCCATGTATGAAACAGGGAGGAGGAAAAAATAGAGACCGAAATCAGTAGGAAGATTATGTCTGAATGCAAACTCAACTTAGTCCTCTTACACAAAAATTTACTCCTGGATTTCACCTCAAAGTTTTGTTCATGGGGAGAGTATGTTTCTAGTATGTGGGGAGACAGTACCGTCTCCATCACTGTACAATGATTAGAATGGAGACTTGAATCTAGATATCCAGTTAAGTTCCAGTTCAGCAGAGGCGTGGTATGTAGTGACTGACCTTAGGCCAGCCACTTTCATTACCTGACCTCCCCCACAGAATTTCTGGTAGGATAATGTAAAGAAAGCAAGAATCAGGTACAATGTTTTGAGCTCATTGAGGAAAATCAAGACTGAAATGTATATAATAAAATAGCAAAAAATGAAACTCCATTCCTAATAAGGAGGGAAGAAAATCAAAGGAGAAGACTCCTCAAAGCTTCTAGTGGTATGTTTCCTATATGCACAAGCCAGGGAAAGGGAGAGCCAGAGACAGGTAGAAGAGGAAGACGCTTTCTAGGCAGTTTAAAGTGTTCTTTAACAGTCCCTTTTCCTTTTCATACTCCCCCAGATGATGTTGCTGGGATAGTAGGGAAGACAGCAAATTTGAAGTGGAAATAATGGGACAAAAACTGAAGGAATAATATGCTCTTCCAGCAACAAAGACTATTCTAATAACTCACAGAAAGAATATGTTAAACAAAAATTGAGTTCAAGTAACACTTTTGAACCTGCCTGCCTCTTCCACATGTTTGAACACCATGAACATTTATTAATATCTTTCTTTGCAGATTTCATCACTTCAGGCTCCTGTATTCTTGTAGACTTTCTTTGTAAGTAGCAGGAAAAAATTGTGCAACTTTTAAAAAATATTTTAAAACAGGAGTACATTGTGATCTACAAAGTTTCACAATATTAGGTTCTTCAATAAATACCTAGGAAGCTGCTTTTAAAGTGCTATTGTTAATAGTTGCAATTATATGAACTTATAGTATTATGGACACAGAATTGGAAGTCAGTTATTATCTCATATTTACAGAAAAGAGCTGTGGGTGTATTCTTGAATATATAACATTAAGCATGAACACAGCCTTTCCTCTCTTACACAGAACCTATGGCATCCAATCAGTGGTCCGAACTATTATGGCAAGGGACATATTCATCAAAATTTTAATGTGTAAAGTTTTTATGGTGACTTGACGAGGTCACACATTTGCAAGCAGTTGTTCAACACACTGGAGCAGTTGGCTTCATATGAAGATTTTTGTGGGAAAATGGAAATATGAAGAAATTATAAGATCACTCATCCTTCAAAGGTCTTTTACCTGAAAGAAGATATTTTCTGGAGAAATCTTTGAATTTATTTTTTTTGTCAAAACAAGAGAAGCCTAGCATTCTAAGGAAAGACGGTATTAAGAAAATAAAAATAAAAGTGTCTAGAAGAGCATGGGGCTCAAGAGAAGAGAATTAGAAGAAAAGGTGTAGGAACTCTAAAGCTTTATTGACCTGACATCATTCTTTTGTTTGAGAAAAATCAAACTTGGGAAACTCAACATAATCAGAAAAAAATCCACAGATTTGCATAAACAAAAATACATTCATGAAAGCTACAGATTCAGAAAAATGCCCTATCATCTTTGCAGTTTTCAATAGTTGAGAGAAACTATCCTCTTAAGTCTGCAGTGGAAAAATGACAAAAAGTCACGTGGCACCTTTACATTACAAGACTCTTTGTTATTTTGCTATAACAGACTAATATGGCAAACCTGCTGAACATTACTACAATGGAAAAAACAGTGTTAGATGCCACACATTGTTGCATCATTAAAATATACACTTACTTGCAAATGTATATTTCTGAAGTTGGATAGACTGCTTTGTTATTTTGTTTTACAAGAGTTATTAAATGTAATATTCACAATGCATCTCATTTTAAATACAAGAACTGTGACTCTTCTACCAGGATCAAGGATATAAATGGGGAGGAGGACAGAATCCATTTGATACTCATGACAATGTCAATCAGTTCAAGGCATAAGAATCACTGTTCAAACCTGAAAGAGTTAGCTCTACCTCAGAACAATGAATGAGAAAAGTGCCTGTGTATCCTCATTGTTCCACCCTCTAAGTAGAAGCTTTTCTCTGGGCTCCTGGGAAAAAAAACAGGTGACCACAAAAATTTTGACATCCAGTGGTATACTCAGCCAAAAGCTGGATGAAGAAACTGCTGTTCTTCAACATATTTCAGTCATGACTAAATTTCTGTATTCCTCTGTGGAGTCTTCCATCTCTTGTAGATGCAAAGAAAACCAGTTACACTAATCCAAATCATCCAGGTCCTATTCCATCTGCCAAAATCAAATGCAATCTGAACACATTATCAACGTCCCTTCAGTGTCTCAACAGTTTCGCAAACATACTAGAAAAAACTAGCATTTGATAGAAAAATTGTCTATGAAATAGTCTCACTTGGTTAACACCATAGATCATAATTCCATATGTGCATTTTCTGTTGAAAAGGAAGAAAGAAAAATATGAGTTATGTGAAAATACAGATGATAACTGGTTTTTAAATAACATATTAGATTTAGGCACGTGCCTCTACCAAAAGCTTATATCAGCTTTAGACATATGTTTCTTGAAAAAAAGCAATCATTATCAGCTTATATTAGCCTTAGCACACAGATTTTACAAAATAATTTTTTTTAAAAAATTAAAAAATCACTCTTATGCCAAAAGGTCAAAATACTGAGGTACAAGCTAATACTGCTTCCACCATCATTTCCTACCTGTAAATGAGAATTATCATTTTCATTATAGTAAAATATGCATATTAAGTTATTACAATAGATAGCTGTTAAGCATAGCTAACAAGATACTTTCCATCCCAAATACAAATATTTGCAGTGGTTAGATAGCACTCATGCACTCGTTCGCTTCAAGCTCATACATGTAAATTTACGGGATAAACTGTTGAGCATCGCCAAGCAATAAAACTAAAACAAAACAAAACAAAAACCCAATGTTTCATTTCTGCTGAACTCATGTTTACATGGCTCACAACATTTTCTCCATTTTGCCTTAAAATGGTATTATATGAGTCTTTGTTTGTTAGGAAATGTAAATACAACAGCTCTAGTGTCATTCTGCACTTTCCAAATATGCACATATGACTCCAGAGTAACAGCTTTTTTTTAGAACAGTTTGAAGAGAAATAATTACCTTCTTGACTCTGTTGTTTTGTTTCATTAGTTGTTACATGTGTTCCCAATTCTTTCTCTTGCTGAAAACGGCTGTACAACTGCTTAATTTCTTGATCATAATCTTGCCACTCAGGAACAATCCTCATTGCTGCCTGCAGCTTTGGTTCTTTGGTCATTGGGTTATTGCACTGAGAGATATGACAGAGGTCAGTGCTAAGGAATTTACAGTCTTTCATACATATAGGAAAAAAACTGACTGAACAATAGTGTCTTCATAACCCAAGCCCCAAACATGACTGGTCATGAAAAGCTATACTGAGTTCTACTTAAATTTCACTATTACAGTTCTAAGGGCTACTGTTTTTTTCCCAATTGACAAAATTCATGCAATTTACCTGCAACTTCCCATAAATTAAGGAAATAGGTCTGAGGTCACTGAATACTGATCATATCCAAAGGTTCAATAATAACCCACATTGCTTAGCAATGCCAGTTTTAAAATCAAGATATAATCGTTTGCCCCAAGATTTACTTATAAGGAAAAGAAAATTGCTTACAATTGTTAAATGACAATTTTTTTTTTATACATTACTACTTCTGGGCACATATGATTCATAACTATGGAAGACTTAGCACAAGAAAGCAACAGCATTATTAAGAAGCTGAGCTAGAATGATGTAGTGGTGTGTTAGGACTCTGGAAGACCAGGGTTTGAATCTCTCCTTAGCCAAGTCATACTCTGACTGTTAGAAGAAGGCTATGACAAACTTCCTCTCAATAAATCTTGCCAAGGAAAGTGTATGCTAGGGGTGCCATTAGTTGAAGTAAACTTGAAAGCCTATAACAACAACTTTGTGTGACAACATATCTTTCTGGCCTTGAGACCATTGCTTGGAGACTACAGTGTCCCTTGAAAATATAGAAACTGGACATCTTTCAGAGTAATGTAACATTGTTGGAAAAGATAAAATCAATATGGAAAAGCATTCAAACAATATATAGAGGAACACTACCCCTACTATCTTGGTCTTTAAATAAATGCATATGCTTATTAAGAAATAGTGGAAGGAGTCCCTTTCCAGTCTATATATATGGAGAGCCTTACTAGATCAATGGTTTTTGCTCTCTTCTTTGAAGCATCATCACACCATGTTTCACACCAAAGCCACTCTTGGGGGAGTGATTTAATGGGCACCTGATGGATCATGTTGTTGGGTAAGTCCTATTGAAAAGAAAACAAAGTCATCATTCTTTCAACACAGGTAACTGGGTCCCAGACCTGCATGGCGCTGCAGGAGAGGGACCACATTTGATGCCTGCCACTCCATGTGCCTTTTTCTGTGTGTTGCTTCATAGAGACCAGACCTTGGATCTTGTTGGGCTTGTGGATCTTATTCAACTTTGTTTGGCTACATCTGGGGACCCCTGTCATTTGTTCATAGCAACCAGTGGATGAGGGGAGAATATAAGAATTTTGGTTCACACCTTGGCACATTTTGGTGTGACGTAGGGCTCTGGAACTCTTCTTCAGGTCCTGGTACCAAGATAAGAAAGGAGTCTACCTTTGAGGCATACCTGGGGTTTGCTTTCACTTGCAAAGTTCTGGGACTTGGGTGGGAGTGACCTGGGTTTACCTTCCAGTAGATGGTCAGCCTAGGATCAACATAGTGATTGGACTGTCCCAGGGATCAGCTGTTTAGCCCAAGAGAAGGCTGAGAAGGTAGTCAAGAGATGACACCTGGCTTCAGCTGAACTGTATCAGGTAGCTCCTCCTTGCTCCTTCCAGGTTTGTCACTGTGTAAGTAGGTCAATAAAGTGGCCCTAATTTAACTCAATATTATGTGGACCTATGAAGCCCTATATGGCTTGGGTTCAGGCTATTTGAAGGACCGTATCTCCCTGTATGAGCCCCTCAGAATATTACGATCATCCCAAGAGGCCTTTCTCTCTGTCCTGCCACCCTCTCATGTGTGTTTGGTGGGAACGAGAGAGACGGCTTTCTCTGTGGCTGCTCCCAAGCGTTGGAATGCCCTCCCTAGAGAGGCCAGGATTGCACCATCTTTACTATCCTTCTGACACCAGGTAAAGACGTTCCTGTGAAGTCAAGCCTTTTAAGTTGAGAAGGACTGGGTTTTTAATGATTTGTATTTTAACATGTTATATTTTAAAACTGTTTTAATTCTTAAAAAAATATTTTTAATTTTTATATTTATATATTTTAATATTGTTGTACTGTTTTTAAATTGTATTGTTTCATACTTGTTGTTCACCACCTTGAGTCTCTGTGTTGACAGAAAGAAGGGATGTAAGAAAATATAATAATAATAATAATAATGTGTCTGTGGTTTTATTGATCCATGATAGGTCATCAAATATACTTAAGGGCTTTTGAACAGTTATAATCAAATATAACCTAAAATGTGTCTAAGCACAAGATGTTTGTGTTGACCAGGACTTTAAAAGAAGTACTGGCAAGAAATTATATTACAGGATAAAACCTAGCAAATTATATTTTGGGATACAATCTATCCTGTATAATCATCCTGTATCGTTTTCAATTCATGGAACAAAAGCAAAATGTGGTGGATTATGGTTATAGTAGCATGGGATATCAGAGGACATTGGACAGACCAGAGATTGAATGTGTTACAGGTACAGTCCGCCCTTTCCTTATGCGGGGGATCCGTTCCCAGTGTGGCTTTCAGCATTTGCTGAAGGCCGCATAAGGCACGCCTGCGTATGATGCGGGTGCACTGTTAACAACATACCAGTAAAACGTTACTTTCTGGAACATAAGGACATTCCTTTTGTGAAATAAGGTAACATTGTTACTTTAAAAACAAGCAATAAGCATTCATTACTTCCAAAACCCAAGGGAAGGGATCTTTGGGTTTTGGGCCACTTTGGGGCATTCTTCTGTTTTAAAAAATGAGATGATAAGTAAATACCTGATCAAGATTAGAGAGACTGTTGGGATCCTGGCTAAGTCCTTGATATTGTCCCCTGAGCCGATCTCCAGCAGCTATCTTCCTGAATTTTTTCAGATCCACAACATAGAGAGCACTAAGAACAAAGAAAGTAGTTGAATTACTATGTGTGTGTCTGTATGTGTGTGTGTGTGTGCGCACGCGTGCCATCAAGACACCTGTCAACTTATGGTGACCTCATGAATGTCATAGAGTTTTCTTAGGCAAGGAGGTAGTTTTGCCAGTTCCTTCCTCTGAAATATAGCCTACATTCACTGGTGGTCTCCAATGTAACTAGGTCTGACCCTTCTTAGCTTCCAAAATCAGACAGGTTTGGGTATTTAGGACCCATGGGTCACTAGACCTGCATGTATATTCAGAGATGACCACCCATATTGTTCATACCGCAAAATACAACAGAATTTGAGCTACACATCACAGATACCCTTATTAAGCCAACCAAAAACCCAAGATAACAATATACAATATATAATATTTAGTGTTAACTGCCTTCAGAGAATAATATTAAAAACTATCCAGGAAAAGAAAAGTACAGTGGGTCCTTGGTATCTGCTGGAGTTTGATTCCAGGACTTCCCGTGGATACCAAAATCCATGGATGCTCAAGTCCCATTAAATACAATGGATACTAAAATGGTGTCCCCTAAATAAAATGACAAAATCATGGTTTGTCTTTTAGAATTTATACATTCTAAAAATATTTTGAAGCCGTAGATGCTTGAATCCATGGATAAAGAATTTGTGGATATAGAGGGCCAACTGTCATGGTGTTGAATTCATGACATGCCTGTATCCTTTTTTGAGATATTTGCTTAAGTTGTTTTTTAAAGGTGGTCTTGAGGGAGGGGTTGGGTGCAAGTGTGGACCACACTGCTACTTGACCATAAGGGGACTGAGGACAAAAGACAGTACAGTGGGCCCTTGGCATATGCCAGGGTTTGTTTCTAGGACACCCATGGATACCAAAATCAACTGACGCTAAGTCCCATTACATACAGTGGGGTAGTAAAACAGTGTTCTGTAAATAAAATGACAATATTTTCAAGCTATGGATGGTGGAATCCATGGATGCAGAATCAGTGAACATGGATGGCCAACTGTAAAAGCCAGGGAATACAGTTTCTGTTTCCATGCTTTAATTCTATGTCAACAGGTGAAATACAAAACTATCCTAACCAAAATAGTCATTCTATACTTGAATAATTGCAACTCCTTAAAAATTGTGAATCCTACAGTTCACACAAAAACAAAGTGCACATTTCAGCAGTACTGAACAGCCTTTTCCAAAGCAAGTGAAAATTAACTTTCGTCTTGTCACCTGATATGATATTTTCTTCCAGCCAAGTGACTTGCCCAGTATCCAGACTTCCAGAATCTGTAGCCATCCATCTCTCTGCGACTTTCACAGAATGGTGTGTAGCCATAAGGAGCCCCATCCAAGTTGAAATCTCTTAGCTCTTTCAGGTCAGTGCGTACAATCTGAAGAAAAGTAGTTCACCTTCAGTTTCTGTTTGGGGTATTTTGATGATAAGTTGGGGCTGAGATTTCCTAAAGTTATGATTACCAACTAAATGGCCATCAAGACCGAAAGGTGGGATATTAATGGGAGATAAATATCAACCCGCCCAGAAATTTCAGCGCCTTTTTCTCCTTTCCCCCCATCAGGGGAGAAGAAAGGAGTAACCAAGCATAATGCCCTGAGCTCTTCAACCTGAACCTGCCTTCAGAAGATGGTGAAAAAGCCTTGCCTATTTTCTGACTCAACTTTATCTTACAATACACTACTTGTACTAATAAAAGCCTGTTCCCACAGTACAGAACACCTATTTCATAATCAGTTATCTAGTTTAAAATATTTCCTTATCAAATTTGCAGATGACACCAAATTAGGAGGAATAGCTAATACCCCTGAGGACAGGATCAAAATTCAAGATGACCTGAATAGACTAGAAAGCTGGGCCAGAGCTAACAAAATGAAATTCAACACAGAGAAATGTAAGGTACTGCACCTAGGGCGGAAAAATGAAATGCACAGATATAGGATGGGCGACAGAGGGAGAGAAGAATACTGGACCTGATCCCCTCCCCCCCTCAACATTCCCTTCTCCTTTTGTGTCGTGTCTTTTAGATTGTAAGCCTGAGGGCAGGGAAGCATCTATTATCCCCTCTGTTGTAAGCCACCTGGATTCCCAGTGATTGGCCGGCATATAAATAAACCATATTATTATTATTATTATTATTATTATTATTATTATTATTATTATTATTAAATGAGGTGATTACAAATATTCTGTAATGCATGTCCTTCTGTCTCTATAGGACCCAGTAAATCCCATGAACCCAGAACCCAGTGACTCCCATGACAAAACAGGCTCAGGCAGTGTGTCAACATGAAAATGCAAACATTTCAAGATTTCCTTGGAATCAAAACATTCCACAAAATGTTGTCAGGCTCGTTGACTTTCCAAGTGCACAGATTTAAACTATATCTTTTCCTAACTTTTCCTTTCCTGAACTCACATAGCACTCTGTCTTTCACTTCCCTTATTCCAGCTGGTCAAAACCATAAAAAAAAAATCATCATCTTGTCATTTGCTCCAAATAATTCTTTCTTAAAACTGAGACTCTAGCACCTCCCACAACATTTCATTTGCTATGTTTGGGTTAATGCAGAGAGGGCAGGCTTTAGCCCTGTCTGTTGGATGATCATGCCAATTCTAGCAAACTAATGCTAGAAAAGATATGAGCTTTCAAGCTGCTGATATAAAAGTCAGACTTCTTCTGTTTTCCCTCCCACCAAGCAGGGTATATTTGAAAACCTGCTCCTATTCTGCATGGAGAGCAAAAGATTACCTATTTCCCAAAAGAGCATAAAGAGCTAAACTAAACTGTTAGTCCTAGTTAAATTTGATTTACTGAATGGGACTTGCATAAGGAGAATTTCACATTGATTCAATATGTCTTCTCTACTTGGGACTAAACTGCTGGATTTAGCTCAATCTGTACCACGTAGGTAGAACAAATACAACCCTGCAGATGGTGCTGAACCACAATTCCCAGCATTCCTCATTACTGGCTATGCTGGGTAGAGCTGCTGAGAGTTGCAATTAAACAGGTGAATGGTTGCACAATTCCCACTATTGCTGCAATGGTGAGGAAAAGAGACAATCTGTATTATGTCTTGTTTTATAAGTAGTATAAACCACTCGTTTATTAGTAGAGATCAAATCCTTTTTCAAGATCACTTACCTGATCAGCATCAACAAACAGGAATTTGTCAACAGCAAGGGGGAAAAGAACATCCAGAAAAAGGATTTTATAACCCCAGATGATGCGCTGCTTCTCTGTCTGTTGGTGAAGCCATCGTGGCCATTTGTACTGGACAAGCTCATACTGGAAATTGTACTTTTCAGCCATGTATGGGATAAATTCCTGGATCAAAGTAAAGATATGTACTTGACTGTAAAGGTTACTCATGGATAATGGTAGAAGTACAAGCTAAAGAGCAAGGTGGCACAAATGTGACTAAGTTTGGTTATCAATCAGGTTTGGCTTTTTCATTTCCTATTCAGAGAAGCACAAACGTTTTGAAACTCTTTTGGGGAGGAAAAGTGGGTGAAAAGCAATAAATGAAATACAGCAAAATGAAATGAATTATGAAATGTGTTAGCAAACCCCTAATTCTGACTTGTGATTCAAACAATTTATAGCTGGAAAAACAAGTATGAAAGCAAACACTATTTAACAACAAATAAGAGATTGAGTATAGTCTTGTTAACATACTCTTGGCATGAAAACAGTGTCTGCTCTCTTATGAAGTCCCTGTGTTTTCTTAATGGTGCAGCAAAATGAAATCCAAAGGTGGACAATAGTAAGTCTGTTTCTTTCCTGTGCCCTAGTCCAGAAAAACTAAAATATGGAATGTGATTCTTCACATCTCTTGATATATTGTGCAGACTGCCAGCTGAGGCAAGCTTTTGTGGAAGTAAATTATAGTAGTAAATTAATCATATCTTAAATGCAAAACATTTTACTACCATGGTTTTCTCAAGTAAGAAAAACCTGTTGGCAAGATACACCTGCAAGGCTGCCTTCTAGTCTAAATATTATCCCTTTTCTGCACTGAGAACAGTGAAACACCCTGAATCACTTAAATGGAGAAAAAGTGCCAATTGGATCCTCTCCTCCATTCTCAGAACTGTCCTCATCAGTGTCTACTCTACCTGCCTACATCAAAGAAAGAAGGAACAGGAAAACTCCTTCTCCACTGGCTTCACTAGACCAAATGTTACTCCTTCAGTGATCATTCCATGTGGATATTAAAATAACAGTCTCACTGTATAGATAAAAGAGTACCTGAAGATAGTTTTTTGTGGGTTTTTCAGGCTATGTGGCCATGTTCTAGAAGATTTTCTTGCTGACGTTTTGCCAGCATCTGTGGTTGGCATCTTCAGAGAATGCTTGCCTGGAAAAAGCCACAGATGCTGGCGAAACGTCAGGAAGAAAATCTTCTAGAACATGGACACATAGCCCGAGAAACCCACAAAAAACTATGGATGAACCATGAAAGCCTTCGAGTACCTGAAGACACTTATTTTGTTCTCTTTCCATCTCCGTCTTCTGATGTAATCTGCTCATTAGAGTATTATAATAGAAAGTCATTATAATACATTTGTTGAACTATAAAATGTTAGCCGTGTGTGTGTTAGCTTTGCTTTTTGGAATTTATATCTTTTTGAATATTTTCAAGCCATGCATGTTTGAATCTGTGGATAAAGAATATGTGGACACGGAGTGGTAAATGTATTTTGGGTTTCTTAATATTAAACTCTAACTCAGCTTTTGCACTTTCTTCATTGACTTTCCTCAACAATCATGCTGTCTCCTCTATACATAATGTCATCTGCGCATCTCAAATTATGGATGTCCTTTTCATTACCTAATTCGTTCTATATAGTATGTTCAACATATAATTTTTCCTAACAGAAACTAACCTGTTCAACAACTGGACCTTAAATTGCCAACACCAAACTCTAATAAAACAGTGGGCCCTTGGTATCCGCTGGGCTTTGGTTCCAGGACCCCTTGTGGGTACCAAAATTTGTGGATGCTCAAGTCCCATTGTATACATTGGTGTAGGAAAATGGTGTCCCTCAAATAAAATGGCAAAACCAAGGTCTGCATCTTGCATGATGATGATGACTGAGTCATGGATGGTTGAATCTGTGGATATATAACCCGTGGATACAGAGGACCAACAGTATTTCTAATCTTTTCAGATTAGTAGATTCATTTCATACACTGAGACAAATTATCCATGAATCAAGCACCCACTATTTATCTATTAATGCCTAGCCAAGCATTATGTTTATTATCAAGGCAGTCCATTTACAGTGCTAACTTGTGTATAATTACACACTACTGAAGACTACACAAGACTGAATAAGTATGCAAAGAATCATAGTGGGACTCTTCTCTTGTTGTCTGGCCAGGAAACAACTTCTGCTGGAATACAGAGTAGAATATTGTCATGGAGGGGGTCTCTGCTATAAAACACTGTAGATGCTCCCCCTGCAGTTTATGGACTATTCTACCTGGGAGATCAGACAGTCCACAATCCACTCCATTAGTTCAATAGAAAAAAAAAGCTGTAATTTGTCTCTTTTGTTCTCTAAACTGTTTCCATTCCATCTGGTCATTGTAACTATTGTTAGTTATTAGGAACTCTCTCTCAAAGGAAAAATGTAGAATACAAATTACATTAAACTCTATACATAAACCCCAGTAACCAAATGAAAGTTGAGATGAAACAAAGCTGGATGGCCATCTGTCAGGGATGCTTTGATTTGGATTTCCTGCATGGCAGGGGGTTGGACTGGATGGCCCTAGTGGTCTCTTCCAACTCTATGATTCTATGATTCTATGATTAAAGCTACATAGAGAACACTAGGTTCCAAATTCCTCGAACTGCAGAGGTGAGCCAGAGAAAGAATGGTTACATCACCTGTCTCCTGGCAGGAATATTAGTGCAAAGGAAAAAGCAACAGGGCTATGTGCAATAGCCAAAGGAGGAAAAGTTTCAGGAAGCTTGCATTGCCCTTTCCTGCCAAGAACTTTGTAACTAAGAATCCGCAAGAACTTTGTAACTAAAATCTAGTGCCCACATTTGCTTTTTTTCTCCCTCCTCTCGCCAATCCATTTTTCTTTTTGTTGTGTCTTTTAAATTACAATCTTGTGGGCAGGGACTGTCTTCTTACTATTCACTGTAAACTTGTATGGGAGCCTTTTTTGGGCAGACAAATTACATAAAAAACTTTAATAAATACAAAGATGTGAAACTTCATTTCCTGAGTTCTCTTAATGTCCATGAAACCTTCCTTAAGTATACACAGACTGAAAGCAAGAAGTTGATAGCATAAGCTTTTATAGACTTAAGTCTACTTCCTCAGATGCATGTATCTGAAGAAGTACTTAAATCTACAAAAGCTTATGCTACCAATTTCTTTCTTTCTCTCAGTTGGTCTCAAAAATGCTACAAGATCCCTTTGCATATTCACCCAGACTAACATGGCTATGTCTTTGAATTCTTTCCTTAAGTATATACTCCCATCTAGCCACCACATTGTGATTAAAATTATTTAACTTATATATAAAAAATGAAGACTATTTTGCAAGTTTCAAGTTTTAACTAATGAAAAATAAATATTTTCTTACAACAAACCTTAAATGAAGGTGACAGGTAATTCTTCAGGAACCAGAACTTCACTGGAGTGTCTGTATTTTTCAATACAGATAGCATCATTATGCTGTTAAGGTCAATAAAAGTAAAACAAACAACTCTATTAAGTATGTGGAATAAATAGCACAAATCACCAGCGGCTACCAACCATGCTCTAAAAACTTGCTCCTTTGAGCAGTTTGTAGTTATTACACACTACACACATTTCTAAATTCCTGACATTTCTAAACCCCTCTGGAGGGGTTTGATTTGCCACCGCAAATCACTGAGAGGCAATAAAACCACTCTTGCATTAAAACTAAAAGGATTAGATGATAGAGGGTGTGGTTGCACTTATTTCATACTGGTGGGATTCTTACAGACAAGTGATTGACCACTGTATGAACAGAATGTTAGATTCGATAGGCCTTCTGTTTAATCCAATATGCCTCTTTTTATATTAAACTGTGCTTCTAGAAATGGCCATTGAGAAAGGAAGCAAAACAGATAAGATACTAAGAATTTCTTACCAGCATTGCAGTACTATAACTAATGCTTTTTTGAAATTAAATGAAACACACACACACACACACACACACACACACACACACACAGTCACCCCTCCTTTTCCACAGGAGATCCATTCCAGACCCCCTCAGGAAAACAAAGTTTTGCCTATATTCAAGCCCCACTGGCTTGTATATAAGCACGGGTGCACGCCACAAGCACGCACCCCATTCATTCTCTCTCCATTCATCCCTTGTGCATAAGCGAGAGACGTGGATCCAAAGACCACAAGAACGGAGGACTGTATATATTTTAATTTTGAGAAATTCAGGAAGCTCTTCCAAATTCTCATTTACTGAAGTTGGGAACATCTGATCAGAAACTTGAGGAAAATGGAAAAGCAGACTATAGTTCCCAGATTTGGGGAGCTGGGATTCCACAAAAGTAGCTTTTCCAGGCTCTGGAACTTGTTGAATATATATGAAATAATTCTTTTGATTCATAATCTTTGGATGATATTTGCTTGCCTCAAAAATCCCTGTCTCACCAGGGTTCTCGATGCCCTGCGCATATGAAGAAGTAAACTGAAGTTTATAAAAGCTCATGCTACCAACTTCTGTCTTTTAGTTAGTCTCAAAGGTGTTACAAGAACCTTTGCATAAGAGTTCTGCTCAGTTCTTATTACTACCTATCATCCATAAAAGCAGAAGCTGTATTTTTCTAGCTTGCCTGCAAGACATGCAGAGTTAAATAGACAGGTCTTTCTTCATACATCAGCAGCCATTTATATATGAAGACTTTGTTTTTTTTTTGTGTGCCTTCAAGTCAATCTGACTTATGACAGCCCTAAGGCAAACCTATCATGGGGGTTTCTGGACAAGATTTATAACATGTCATTATTATTGCAGCATTATACGTTTGGATTCTTGACATTCTCTGGAACAGACCTTCTGTGAAATCATACTTAATGAACACTAGATACAGTCTCCCAAACTGTCATGGTGAAACAGTATTTATTCTAGACTAACCGGAGAAATCTCTCATATAGATGGCCTGATGCAACAGAAAATATGTTGATTACGTCATCCTTATCCTGTTTCACCTCTTCTTTCTTCTGTCCACCTGTAAATCCCCTAAAGAGAAACAAAATACTGGTTGTAAATGTTGCAGGTATTGAATGCCTGGACTTCATGAGTAAAGGGTGTCATTATCAAATAATCATGTACACAAATTATTCCTCAGCCCAGAAGATGTTGGCTATGGCATGAAAAAAGTAGAATCCACAATTTCAAACAGAAGACCTATCCCTTCTTGGCTGTGAAACGGTCAGTTGAAGCACATATATACAATTTCATAGCTCTTGCTTATGATAATTCATGCCATCATGCATAATTCTTCCTCAGAAAAGTACAGTTTCACAGAAAAAGTATATTATATGTATGTATGAATGTATATAAAAATGAATCCACATGCAATTAAGTACCAGGAGATTTAGAGATATGACCAGTGTTGTTGTAGCAGTTTGCCTTCAAGTCATTTCTGATTTATGGAGGCTCTAAGATGAATCTATCATGTTTTTTAAAGGCAAGGTTTATTCAGATGGAGTTTGACATTTGCTTCTTCTGATGCTGCAAGAGTGTTACTTGCCCAAGGCCACCAAGTGTGCTTCCACAGCCAAGTGGGGATTTGAATCCGGAGAGTCCTAGTCCAATGTTCAACCACTACACCATTTTGGCTCACCATTCCCAGGATTACAAGTGTTTCATTAACAGCCATAATTAAAGTATCAAGGAATCTTTTTAGATTCACAGAACTTGCTAGCACTGAAGAACAGACAAGGAAGCATACCATTTAAGAGATTCCCAAAATCCAGACTCATTTTCATTAGTTCCATCACTTAGTAAATCTTCATTTATCATATCTAATTTCTTTTGAACCTACAAAAAATAGAACAGTGAATTAGCTTAGGTTTCTTATGAAAAATTACATGATGTTACATGATTTGATGCAGTTCAAAGTAACATTCAAGCTAACTGCATTCTCCAGCCAAGAAGGGTGATCTAAAGCTCTCTAAATATATTGGGACTATGATACCAACCCCTGTCCAGCCAAGAAGGGTGATCTAAAGCCTTGAAAGGAAGGCTGAATATCCAGTAGATGTCATAGGAATTGCAAGCTATAGTAAGATAAAAAAAATTAGCTTGCAGTTCACTGAGAATTTCCTATTTAAGTAAGACTGCAATACAAGAATTAAACAATTAATAAACGAACAAACGAGCACCAGATGCAGAAAGACATGTACAATACATGGTGTGTCTGGTTGACACTGCTTTTCAATAGGTGTACACAAACTCAGAAATCCATGTCTGCCAACTAAATACAACATAAGATTATGAAATATGTCATTCATATAATATATCATATCATATATCATTCATTCATTCATTCTCATCCCCACTTCCTTCTCTTCATACATGATCTTGATGCTCTGACCTTTCTCCCTACCAACAACCCTTCCTGAGAAAAGAAAGTTCACTGGCAAAGAGAATTTTGTACATAACAGCAAGCTGAAGATTGCCTTCATTCTGCAACTAAGAGCAAATTACCAGTTCAAGAACTCCCTTGAATGGTTTTATATCTTGATCCTGTGCTGGGTTCATATCAGTTTTATGTATCCCCTGGGTTTTATTGTTTGTTAATAGTTTTATCTTGATTTTAGGACATGCTGTTTCTATTTATGGTGAACTAGTTTAATTTAACATCGTTTAATATACTGCATCATACCCAGAAAACTCTGGTAGTTTACCAGTCTAAAGTACAATAAATACACATATATGTTCTTGTACGAGACATAGGTTACCCCATCCTCCCATCATGACAGGTTTTTCAGCCACCTGAAAATGCTACACAGGGAGTTGGGAGACCTTCTGAATGGGGTCAGCTGGATTATGGAGAATCCACCCAAGGTCAAGCACAAGCAACTTCCACAGAAAAAATCCTGAATCCAACTCATTATGAATCATACTTTAATGAAAATATTATTTTTCTGTGTCAATCTCACCTTCACTTTAATAATTTTACTCTTGAAATTGTTGATAACAACGACAACATCACTGGCATCTGGAGGCGAATCTGTACCATCATGGCTAAAATTAAACAAATCAAAACATTTAATACTGTCATCACTATAGGTATAATACTATACTTTTGCCAATTCTTCCCTACTTTTTATTATGAGCTTATGTTATTAGTTAGTATGTTATTATGTCTTAGCTTATGTTATCAAAACATTGTTTCAGAAAAATACAGAAAGAACTCAGCACAGGTTTACATATTTGCATGTGAAACTACACATTTCACTTAACTGTCATACAGTTGGTTAGCTTAGAGAAATTAAGAAAAGCCAAAAGTATGACTGAACTCTCCTCTGTTGCTAGTCAATGAGGGGGCATGAATGTCATATTTATAAGCCATACTATTCCACACAGATTTTGACTAGATGCCAAAAACCAGAGGAATTATTTTTTAACTAACCCACCTGTAAATCCTATAGATATCATCAGATCTTCCCCTTCTGAGCCTCAGAAACCAGGAACCAGGATTGGCTTTTAACTGAAAATAACCCTGTGAAGTAGACAGAGAAAAGACAAACACTCTAAAGCAGACCTATGACATACAATTTATTAGTACAAAAATACCACATTCAGGTGTGAGGTGTATTAATACCAAACATCACATTCTTGCTGATCTTCATCATTTCTTGATTGCATAATGACTATGTAGCATGAGGCTGACAAGTGTATGGGGGACACCAGGTTCCAATAAACAAAGATTATTAATTCCATTCAGGTTTCACAGGATATCTACCATATTTTGGACAGAATTTTAAATTGACTTGTTATGTTTTAAGTCCCTACACCACTGGTTCTTAACCTTTGTTGTTTCACATGTATTGGCCCTCAACATCCAGAATCTATGAGCACTGATCATCTAGGCTGAAGCTTCTGGGAGACAAAGCTCAAAACGTCTGAAGGACCAAAGGCTGAGGCTATATGCGTCCTTGGTCTACATATTTTTAGGATGTCAATCTAAATGTGAAGTTCTCACTAAAATGTCAAGATGCCAGCTGCACATATGGACAGAATAAGGAGTTTTTAGTTGATCTATGAATTTCCTCCAAAAGGGACTATCTCTGTACTTTTCTTTCAAAAATGCAATGAGGTACAGATTCCAGTGCTCCTAACTTAACATTTTGTTGATCCAATACTTCTTTTGATCACAGTTTTCTACTGTAAGATAACTATTTTAAAAAATATATTTCAATTACTTATGGAAACTATTCAGGGATGCACACCAGGAATTAAGGTTAAACTCTTAAGTCTTTTCAACTTAAAATTTGTTTGCATACACTCTGAGAGAAGTAGAAGAACTGAAAGCAAGAAAATACTCCTAATACCAATAAGGCCCATGGAACATTTTATAATTGCATTTATTTCAAAGATTTATTTCCCGCCTTTCTTCCACAATGGGTTTTAAGGCAGGTTTATGTTTCTGAACAGTTTGTGCTTTCGCCTGGAATAAATGACAATGGAAAGAAAAGGCCTGTCGTCATTTGGATTTAGCGAAGACAGCTCCATTTCAAAGTACATTCTGTTTTAGGACAGTGGGTAAGGCAAGCAGTCACTTACTAAGTTGGCCATAACAATGGTGTCAACAACAACAGGATCTGTTGATGTTCCCAGTGTGAACTGCAGACCACGTGGGGGCTGCCCCGTAGTGATATCATAGCAGTGTCCCTCCAAAAGAAGGTGCTCTAACTCATACTCAGCAGCAACTACACTCTCCACCTATGGAAAAAAGACAATAAATGCATACATTACAGAGAATAATCAACCACTGACAAATGTGATCTAAACACAAGATGAATTCTGAAAAGCAAGATACAGCTCTAGTTTCATCTTGCAACATTATTTTTTAAAAGCTCATAATACAGTGGGCCCTCGGTATCCATGGGGGATCCAATCCGGATCCCCTCACAGATGCCAAAATCCATGGATGCTCAAATCCCATTGACTTCAATGGTAGCGTGGTCAATAGGCCACCCCACCATTGAAGACAATGGCACTTTGGAGGAGCTGCCTCCTCCTCCTCCTCCTAGTCTCCCCACTGCTTCTTCCTTCTCCTCCAACTCTCCCCAACACCACTTCCTCCTCCTCCTCGCTCCGCGCCTTCCTCCTCCTCCTCCCCCCACCTCGTCTTCCTTTTCCTCCTCCTCTCGCTTTATGCCTTGCCTTCCTCCTCTTCCCACCTTGTGCCCGCCTTCCTTTTCTCCCTCTTCCTCTTATTCTTCCTCCTGCCTCGTGCTTCGCCTGCCTCCTCTTCCCCCTCCTCCCGCCTTGTGGCGCACCTTCCTCCTCCTCCTGCCTTGTGCTGTGCCACAACTTCCTCCTCCTCCTCTTCTCCTGCCTCGCCTTCCTCCTCCTCCTGCCTTGTGCCACTCCCTCCTGCTCCTCTTCCTCCTGCCTTGCACCATGCCGCGCTGCACCTTCCTCTTCCTCCCCCTCCCATGGGGCTTGCCATCAGTAGATGCTCAATTCCAAAAATGGCAAGTCCGCAGATAAGGAGGGCCCACTGTCTTATCTTGGTCCAGTATCTACCTGAAACAGTCAGTATCGTACAATATCACTGTGGTTCAAACGCTCAGACAACTGTGATATTTATTGAATGACTTTGGACAACTCAAGGCTCCTCCATCTAGCTTACCTGACAGGATTAGTATGAGGAGTATGTATTAATATGAGGAGAAATATGATACAGTGTAACCTACTCAAAATGAATCTTAACCTGATCACAAATAGCTTCTCTGTAGGCTAGTATGCAATCACATTAATACATCCATGGCAGAATCTTTTAGAAATAATTTAAACTCCCACAAATATTATCGGAAAACCATATGCAAAGCCATTTTATGTTTACTGTATTAAATTAAACAATATCAGTTTCAGTATGTAGAGAGATCTTGTAGCACCTTTGAGACTAACTGAAAGAAAGAAATCAGCAGCATGAGCTTTCACAGACTTTAGTCTACTTCCTACTAAACGCATCTGAGGAAATAGACTAACATCTACAAAAGCTCATGCTGCCAATTTCTTTCTTTCAGTTAGTCTCAAAGACGCTACTAGCTCTTTCTACGTACTGATACTACAGACTAACACGGCTACATTTTTGAATATCAGTTTCAGATTCTTCTACATCTTGGCTTTCCTTGTGATGAAACAAACAAACAACATTTGGCACTGGGTAGTGAGTTAGTGCAGCTTGCCCTTCAACCATAGCCACACTATTAAGCAGATTTTACTATGCAGTTAGTTTTAATTAATTAAAAGACTTTAGCTGAAACTTTTACATTCTGACAGAATACTCTTTGCCAAATTTAGATGTAAATTAGAACTTACCTCTTCTAAATAAATATTGTCAAGATCATATGATGTTCTTACAGACTCCACCATCCAGCTCTCTGGAGTGTTTAGATTCAGAGTAAACAAGGGAGATTGAGGCATATCCAGAAATTTGGCAACTGGACCAGGAGCAAAGAGTTTGTCTGCTGTGAAAGTGATCTCTGGCTCCAAAACATAGCGATAAAAACTAAAAGGTAAAAACAGTATCACAGCCTATTAATTATTATAGCCTGTAGATACCACAATATATTTCTTCATGTTAAGCCTTTTACATTTGTAATCTTGACAGGTTCCTCTGCCCCTACTCAGTAAATCTAATAATAAAACTTTGTTTTGGGCAAGTATATTTGCATTGTCACAAGCCCTATGAATTCCAAAGTTTCAGGGGATGCTACAACTATTCTTTCTGCTACCAAAACTCAAGCCTACCAAAACTCAATTTTAGAAAATTATGGAACTTCCATTATTACTTACTCCTTTCCATCCTATCGGAAACAAGAAATAATTGGCATAAGCTAGAGACAAAAATATTGCCATGTTAACAAGTGGTACCAAACGAACAGAGCAGGTAACTTGCTTCCCTTTCAAACGGAAGTCTAATAAGCCCAAAACTGCAGGCTTTCAGCCATGCAAGAGCCTTCCCTCAAGCAAAATATAGTTATAAATTTAAACTTGGTATCTTAATATAAAACTGTGCTGTAACAGATGCCTGAGTGGGAAGACTTGTTAATCATAGCTATCTGACTGGCATTTCAAATCTCAGAAAAGGTTACCAGACTACTGACATGTTTTGTGAGCAACAAAATTGAAATTTGGGTTTTTTTCTATTCCTAGTACAATGTGCACCTGAACTGAAATCTCGTAACTTAAACTGGAATTGAGATAGTAAAAGATATGCTTTCTTGATTCTCTTTTTGCCCCTAACTAAGGAATTTAGCAAGAAGCAATAGCAAGTACATTTCTATACTGCTTATCAGTGCACTTAAGCACTCCCTAAGTGTAAGTTAATTGGCCCCAACTGTTAGCAAATTGCCCCCAACAAGCTGGGCACTCATTTTAGCAAACTTGGAAGGTTGCCAGGCTGCGTCAACCCTGGGCCCCTTGGCTGGGATTGAACTCAAAATGTTGTGGCTGTGAGAGGCTGCAGTATCAACATTTAACCACTGCTCCACCAAGGTGGAAATTTATTATTTATTACAGTATTTTAATGTGGGCAACAGAGCAGGTGACATTCAAAAGACAGTGCATTCACACATCCATGGGTGTTGTTTTTTTTTAATGCTCTCCTATCTAACAGTAGCTTCTTTGTTCCCTGAAATACTATCCTGAAGGAACCCATCATTACCATCACTGCACTACACAGGTCTAGTTCTCAGTTAGTTTATCTTGCTACTTCTACAAATCTGATTCTAAGTTGACAGAGACAGGATTCATTACAGTGATAAAGGTTATGCTAAGAAGCTGGTTTATGAACAAGTTAAGATTTACACAAAGCATATTCCTTCCAATATCAGAATCAGCAAGAAAGGAGCTTAATGCAACTTTCCTGAAGCATTTATACCTCTATTCACATTTAGCTAGAGATTCAAATTGAATCGTGATTAGACTTGCTTACAGCATTAAAAAAGTACTAGCTTTCCTATTATATATAATATATGGATCATTATTCCTCACCTTTTCAGAGGCATCTCAGAAAGCTTGGACTGACAATTCATAAATACTCTGAGGTTCATGTTTATTAGTTTGTTCAACACCTTAAAATGGAAAACATACATAGAGTTAAATTTCTAGGTAAGTGTACATTTCTTGCAATGTCCTGCTGTTTCATACCTCCAAATGACTCTTCTTATATTGGCTCATGAGGCTGAATTGCTCCTATCACTTGTTCTGGAGTAGTCTTATTAATGTTATTTTTTAGTTATGTTTTTATTGGGTTTTTGCATTACAGTGGTGCCTCGGGTTACGAAATTAATTCGTTCCGCGGCCGCTTTCGTAACCCGAAAAGCCTTCGTAAGCCGAATTGCCATAGGCGCTAATGGGGAAAAGCCGCGATTCCGTGCGAAAAAGCACCAAAAGTTTTTTCGTAACCCGAAAAAACATTCGTAACCCGGAACAATGATTCCCTATGGGATTTTTTCGTATCCCGAAAATTTCGTAACCTGGGTATTTCGTATCCCGAGGTACCACTGTAAAACATATTAAACCCAATAAAAACATAACTAAAAAATAACAATTAATTGCAGGGGTCAAGGGTATGCATCTGATGAAAAATTATTTTGCAGCAGAATCACGAGATTGGTTCTCAGCAATATTATTTTAAAACATAGAGTATAAAGGGAAAAGGGGTATGGTGGATCAAGTGGTTAAGATGCTGACTCTGTTGACTGCAAGATTGGCAGGTTGGCAGTTCGAGGCCTGGGTACTGTATGATGGGATAAGCTCTCATCACTAGCCCCAGCTTCTGCCAACCTAGCAGTTCGAAAGCATGCAAATGCAGGTAGATAAATAGGTACCACTTTGGAGGGAAGGTAAACAGTGTTCTGTGCAGTCATGTTGGCCACATGATCACAAAGTAGACTCTGACAACACTGGCTCTTTGGCTTAGTAATGGAGATGAGCACCACCTCCTATGGTCAGACACAACTTCACAACCTTGTCAACAGGGAATACCTTTCTTTGCCTTTTTATAAAGGGAAAGGCTACAAGTTTTCCTATTGAAAACAAGCCTAAATATGCAAATATTATGAGAAAAAACTAAAAGCTTATTAGAAGAGCTTGTGAAAGAGGTTAAATTTTGGTTAAGTAAAGTTTTTAAACTGTTTAAGTTTACTTCATATTAAGAAACAATTGCTTTCAGATATGAAACAATCTCAAACAACACAGGAAACTTTAACAGAAGGGAGTTCATGGACTGGAACTTAATTCTTAAAAGTTTCATATTAAGCTTAACAAAAAAGATAAAATGTTTCAGCACTGAAAGAAAATCAAGATAAGGTGACATTTGGTATCTTTTCTGAAATTTTCACTAAAAGAACACCACATTAAATACAAATTCTTTGAGAACACTTCAGTAAGATTTACTCTGTAATTGTAGGCTTCATATCCAGCCTGTAAATGATTGCCCTGTCTCCTGTAATAGAGGCGGTGAAACAAGACCAACATCCATTGTTAAGTTCAGTTGATTTCTTCAATCAAAAAATAGATTTATACCATAAGAAGTGGAGTGAGTCTTTGTGCATCTCTGGTGGCAGGGTCAACAATAGCCACAACATCAAAATATGTTTCTCCATCCTTTGGTCTCAATTTAATTGCACTGAAGAAGAGAAAAGACAATTAGTTATATGCATGACAGAATATTTTAATTAATAATAATAATAATAATAATAATAATAATAATAATAATAATTTTATTTGTATCTCACCCCTCTGAGAACAATTGGGGTGGCTAACAAAGTTAAAAATACAGCACATATAAAATCCCTGGTGCCCTCCTCCTCTTTAAAAAGTATTAAATCCAATGCAAAATTTAAAAACAAACAAACAAACAAACAAAAAACATACAAGTTAAAAACTGACCAGAAGGTCAACAACATCACTCAGCAAGCAATCAATGGGAGCAGCAGTAACTTATTCCCAGACGTTTTTCTGAGGCCGGGTTCTCTATTCTGGGAAGGCCTGCCTTCCCCTTAAGTCCATCACAGTAGTATCATCAAAAGCCCACATTAAGGAGCTATTAATATATTAATCGAAGCCTTCTTTAAACACAGATTAAATTGTCAGCACATAGGGAATAGTAATCCATAAAAATGTCTTAATACTTCATGATGTCTCATCCACAGGGTCACCATGGGTTGAGATCAATTCGAGGGTGGTAAACAACAACAAAATAAGAAATAAAGAATTCCAAATTAATGTCAAGATTTTGTTAGGGTTAATTTATGCTAAAAAGGTTAATTTTATATACATAAAGTCCAGTAAAAATTCTTTTTCACCTGTGTTTGTCTTCAAAAAAATGGTATTCAATTCTTGCTTCTCCTTTTGGCTGAGCAGACAGAAGAGCATCTACCTTCATTACAAGATCACTTGCACTAAAGAAAGAGAGGATACATCTGTTCAAATATTATTTCTAGTGCTAGCAAGCTCATCAAGGAATATTTTTATATGTTATGAAGTGATTTTTGCAAAAGACAAATTGGACTGGATTCAGTTGTGCCATGCCATTAAGCACGTGGAACAAGAGCTGCCAGTTTCTGCCAACTCTCCCACAGGATTGGCTTCAGATGGATGCAAGGGGCTACAAGTGAAGGAAGGGGTAACAAATTCTTGTTTTTCAAGAGAAAGACTGAATACAGTTCATAAGATCCATTATGAGGAGAAATTACGTAGAATTCAAACTTCCAAACAAGTTTGTCAAATGGAAGAGAGAGGGAGTTCTTTTGTTTCCTTTTCTCCTAATAGCTGAAGAAAACATATAGAGAAGCCAAATTAACATAGGCATCTAACTTCCAGTTTATAGGTTGCTCATTTTTACTTACAGATCTTCCTCAACTCCTAGCTGTTGAATATGAGATTTTATTTTCTGCCCAGACGTCTTTAAAATAATATTCTCTAGCAAGTGGAAGTCATCCTGGTTGAAAAGCTCACCATCTTCTAAAGGACCAATAATCTAAACGAAGTCAGGGTAGTAAGACAGACAACAGCAGTAAATAAAGCTACAGAGATAGATAAATTAGACACATTGTACAATATGCACAATATCCCAACTTGCATTACTGCTGAATGATTAACAACTCAAGCAGGTTAACAAGAATACACAGTCTTAACAGGTCACATTGTCCAGCAAATATATTTTATTACATTTTTATTTCACCTTGCCACTAAAAAGATAGCACTCAACAATAGCAGCTAACAATATCTGAAAGCAAATGAAATTATAAAACCACTAAATATCAATAAGAAAGAGAAGTCTAAAATCTTCCTAAAGCAGCCAGAATAAAAAGTGATTCCACCTGTAAGTGGAATATATTCCATCTTCTAAAAGGAATATAGGAGAAAGCTCTTTCCTAACCCATCAAATAGACCTCTACAGGTAGTAGCATTCTTAAGAGGACTTCTTGTAAGGATTTTCACACCTGGGCAGGGTTCAAAATGAGGCAAGAGATTCTACAGATAGGCAGGCCAAAGCTGTTTAGGGCTTTACAGTATAACACCAACATCTTGAATTATTGTATATACTCAGCTATAAGTCAACCTCATGTATACGTCGAGGACAAGTTTTGGGGCCAAAATTATGGATTTTGATATGGCCCATGAGTAAGTTGAGGGTAAAATCTAGGGTTGTGTAACCAAGGATCTAAACGGGAAGTGTGGTCCTGTTGGTACTCTTGGACCTCTCAGCGGCCTTCCATACCATAGACCATGGTATCCTTTTGAGTGCTTGAGAGAGTTAGGAATTGGAGGCTCTGCTTTGCAGTGGCTTCATTCCTACCTCTCGGGCAGATTCCAGATGGTGATGCTGAGGGACAGTTGCTCTTCTAAAAGAGAGCTGACATCTGGCGTCCCTCAGGGCACCATTCTGTCCCCCATGCTGTCCAACATTTACATGAAGCCGCTGGGTGAGATCATCTGGAGACATGGGGCGGGGTGTTATCAGTACGCTGATGACACCCAAGTTTGTTTCTCTATGTCTCAGGCTATTTCAGTGACCAAGGAGGGCATCTCCCCTCTGAATGACTATCTGAGGTCA
Organism: Sceloporus undulatus; assembly: GCF_019175285.1. Lineage (NCBI taxonomy): Eukaryota > Metazoa > Chordata > Lepidosauria > Squamata > Phrynosomatidae > Sceloporus > Sceloporus undulatus. The sequence goes on from NC_056524.1 coordinate 216,519,028, forward strand.
GTAATGGATTAGATGGAGGAAAATAGACTTAAACTGAATCCAAACAAAACCGAGGTATTCATGATAGGTAAACCCAATCCAGGTATGGAGATATGCTCACCAGTCCTGGACGGGGTCACACTTCCCCTACAGGACTGTGTTCTCAGCTTGGGGGTGCTCCTGGACTCGTCGCTTCAACTGTCATCTCAGGTGGATGCGATGGCCAGGAGTGCCTGTTAACAACTTCGGCTGATTTGCTAGCTGCGACCCTACCTGAAGTCATAGGACCTAGCAACAGTTGTACATGCACTGGTAACTTCTCGTCTCGACTTCTGCAACGCGCTCTACATGTGGCAACCTTTGTACCATGTTCGGAAGCTTCAACAAGTGCAAAATATGGCAGCCAGATTAGTCGTAGAAAAATCTAGGTTCAACCGAATTACATCTATCTTAAAATCTTTACACTGTCTGTCAGCTTCCGGGCACAATACAAGGTGTTGGTTATTACCTATAAAGCCCTACATGGCTTGGATACAGTTTACATGAAGGAACGCCTCCTCCCATATAATCCTTCCCGCACACTCAGGTCCTCCGGGAGGAACTTACTGCAGTCAGGAAAAAAGTAGACTGGTGGTGACTTCCCGGAGGGCCTATTCAGCTGCCACTCCAACAATCTGGAATGACCTGCCAAAGGAGGTTCGTCAGATCACATCTCTTGACGCTTTTAAAAAGATGATAAAAACGACCCTCTTCCAGCAGGCCTTTCCAAACTAACCTCTCCTAAAACAGAATCAACCACCCATGTTAATCAGCCCCCCCCTCATTATTGCCCATTATTGTCATATTGCTGTCACTTCTCGCCAAACTGTTTTAACTGATATTATTCCAGTTAAATGTTTTGTTATTATTTTGTATTGATGGGGGGAGGGTAGAAGGGTGGCAGTTTTCAGGGACTGTTTCCTTATTTTTTTTTCTGTGACTTTGTATTTATAATTTTCCTTGCTATTATCTACCTCAATCCTCAAATGGGAGAGGCAGGATACAAATAAATTACACTGGTACCCCGGGTTACGAAATTAATTCGTTCCGCCGCCGCTTTCGTAACCCGGGATACTTCGTAAGCCGAATAGCCCATAGGCGCTAATGGGGAAAAGCCGCGGCTGCGCCGCGGCTCCATTTGAAACAGCGCAGAGGTTTTTTCGTAACCCGAAAAAACCTTCGTAAGCCGAAGCAATAAATCCCTATGGGATTTATTCGTATCCCGAAAATTTCGTAACCTGGGTATTTCGTAACCCGGGGGACCAGTGTATTATTATTATTATTATTATTATTATTACCACCAAAGGGTGAAGCAAATGAAAGCAATGCCAAAGAACTTGCAAAATTCCATCATGTATAACTCTTTGTGCTCATACTAAAGACTGGATAGATGAGAGAATAGACAGAGGTTGGTGTTCAGATTATACTCTTGCCTTTCACCAGGGGATGGTTCCTTTTTAAATAAGAGTTAAAGTACAGTATTTACATTGACCCATGGATAAGTCGACTCAGGTTTCTTGGGTCAAATTTTTGACTAAAATTTCTAGACTTATACATGAGTATACTGTATATAGTGGGCTCTGAAAGAAACTGACAACCAATGCAAGTATGCTACAACTTGTCATTATGAACCATCATTAGTGTTTATAATGTTGTTCTGCCAGGTGAGGTGAAGTCATCACTTAACACAAGGTTGTTTGGTGGCTGCCAAATTGACTGTAAGATTGTGAAAGCTGTAGCCCCTAAAAGTAACTTTTTCCAATTCTGGAAATCAGTTAAGAAAAACAGAATTCTATGGCAAGCAGAGCAAACTGCCTCCAGTCTTCATAAACTGTACAGCTGTCTATTAAATTCTCATACTAGGAATATATCTGATTAATATAGAACATCGAAGTATAATCACAGAAATCACACCATAGTATTCTTTGGCCTACTAGGTCTCCAATATTAGAGATTAATCTAATTCATCTGGAAAAGTTTCTCCTTCAGATGACTGAAAACCATTTTGAACAGTTACCAACAAAATGAAGATGCTTGGTGCGTAACTGGATCAAAGGGTGTGATCAATTAAATTCCGGGGTCTAGTATCAAGAGACATCTAGAGGGTTTTGAATTTTGCCATGGAGGATGGGACAGGAGAACAGTTAGTTCTCAATCCCATTACATTTTGGGGGGATTCTCCATCACCTGACCAAGTTTTTAAATCTGGGTAGTACTTTACATAAAATGAGTTAGTCTTGAATACAACTCGCAAATCCATAATATAGAGGTGGGGAACCTTCCATTCTGCAAATGTTGATGCTACTTCTCCCCATCATGCCTCACTATGGATCAGATCAACTAGAGCTCAATGGAATTGAAGTTCCACAACTTCTAGAGTTGTGAAACCCTACCATAATTTCTAATAATTATATTAATAATTATAATTCCTAATAATAATAATTGATAATACATACACTGTTGATTTCAACTGTCCATTCACCACATTCAAGACCAAAGGACTGACACTCATATATATTTAACCAGTTGTCAGTTAATTTAAGTGTTTAAGCTTTCCTCAGTAAAAGGAATTCAGTGGACTAAACATGTAACTAAACATTACTACAAGTAAAACAGTATCCTCATCTCATTTTAAAAGTACAGTTTTCTCACCCTTCCATTGCTGATCACTGCCCTCTGTCCTTTCTTCAGTTTAAGAACATCCCTGGTGTACATAGCATGTGACAGGATAAAATCCACTTTAGAAGATTCAAAGGCAGCTTTAAAAATACTGATATCCATACCCTGAGAAGGAGGAGAAGAATGAAGAGACAAGGCAATGTATTTCCGCAAAATTAACTGATTATCTTAGAGCAGCCTTCCCTGACCTGGTACTTCTAGATGTGCTGGACTACAATTCACATATTCCCACAGTAAGTTTGCCCAGGGGATTCTGAGAAATGTTGTCCAGGGAATTCTGAGAAACGCTGGGAATAACCAAGCTGAGAAATCAGCCTCAGTCAGAAAAGAAAACACAAGAATGTTGCTCTTACTACCATATACAAGTGTACCTCACAGCAGAAGCCAGGACGTATGCTTACCCCAACAGCAAATTTTGTGACATCAGCTCCATCTTCCAGTGCTTTTGCATTCTCCTCTTTAGCTAGCTTTGTGATAAAATTTTTGGCATTGTTAGATGTTTGTGTCTGCAAGGCTGCCCAGATGGCCCTAGCAATAACTGTATTCTCACTGGCTGGATCTTCAGTAGGGTTGTTAATCACTCCAATCCGGACATAGTTACTGGATTTCTGCACAAAAAATGAAATGTGTGTTATAACAGCATGGTATAGTTTTGAAGCACAGTAGATGTAGAGTACTATAACAAACATGAATTTAGCATTAAATCCTAACACCACATAGATGTTCTTTTCCAAATATTAGCATGTTTCAGAAATACATACAACCAGAAGCAAAGTATGCCATTTAAAAGCAGACAGAGCAACACAAACTACTATTTATCTATATTTATTCTAAAAAAATGTGATACCAGAGAGCAACCTAACTAGTTCTGCCTTTAAGGTTAAAAATAGGTATGTAATCAAAATAATCCTTTATTTATAATCCTTTATGAGTGCCCATCTTGTTCAGGGCAATTGGCTAACACATTCTGAGCCAATTGGAGAGTGCTTAGCACTATAAAGCAGTATAGAAAAGTAAGTGCTATTGCTATTTATTTGACCAAAACAGATTCTAGCTGATATCATATTCATTAAAGAAAAAATTATGATGATGTGAGAATGCTTTCAAGTTTCCCAGAACTCTTCTTCAGATTAGATTATGAGCAAAAAGGATGAGAGAGAGGGGGGTGTTGATAAAAAGCCCCATTGTGATATCCTCTAAATGTACTGAATTTCTACTCGATCCAGCCAGCATAGCCAATAGTCAGGAATGCTGGGAACTGTAATCCAATGTTTCTGGAGGTCATCAAGTCAGAGAAGACTGCCCTAGTCTTTATTCTGCAATAGTATTAAGGAGATGTAATACTGGAGGCTTACACTAGAATCCCATGCATGTCTGCTCAGAATTCCTATGTTCTACAGGACTCATTTCTGGCATGGGTGTATAGCATTTCAACCATAATAAGGTTAGGGTGAGCCTGATGCAAAGAGATCTCAGGATGTAGCAAAATGTGCTTTTTTGAGCTGTAGCTATTCTCCTTTTAAAAGTATAAAGCATAACAGTTATATGAATCTATCTCTGAAAATCACAACACAAAAACAAGTAGTGGAACTCAGTTTTTTATGTATGTTGATGTCATGAGGTAGTACATACCTGGTGTTTGATAGCATCATATAAAAGCTGTCTTCCAGAAGGTCTGTCAAAGTCACCAACAATCCAGAAAGTTACTGGCCTTATAAAAGAATCATCTGTCCAAGGAAAAATAATCCATTAATTCAAGAAAAAGTAAAAATCTTCATCTTACCACAATGAATTATTTCATTTCATGCTGGGGACATGCAAAGCAACTTAAAGTAACACACATAAATATCCTAAAGATATTTAGTGTTTAACAGTATTTATGTTAAACTATGCTTATTTTCAAAATAATACAAAAGACGCATGCATAATTCTGTTTCTAATATTATATATTATTAAGAAATTTATTGGGAGGGGGAAAATCTCAGAGAACCTGCAAACAACTTTGCTTTCCCATCAGAGGATAATCAAACTTTTTGATATCTGTATCCCAAAATATTATATACCAAGAAATTTAAAATTAAAAATAATCCATTTTTTCCATTCTCTACAGGTTCTAAGGCCAGTAAGTAAGAGGTGTGAATCTTCCTTAAATATTCATGTTTATTAATATAAAGCAGAGAAAAGCACTGAAGATCTTTACCATAAATCTCCTTGGAAGACATTCCTGACAGAGGTAAAACAGGAAAGAGTGGGGAAAAATATAATTAATTTACAAAACAGACCTATCCAGGAGTCACAGTTGGGTTATTACAAATAACCACAAATGTTAGAGGCAGTTAAATTCTTCCCAGAAAAATTAACAGTAATTTAGATTATCATTTCATGCCGCATCTGAAGCTAAGTACACACCCTAAGCCTTATTTATTTCTCCTAGAAACATTTTGACACTGCTTTAATTGCCATGGCCCAATGCTATGGAATTGTGGGATATATGTGTACCTGATAGGCTCCTACAAGCATCCTATTTATTCCTGTCCAGCTATGCCATATGATTTCTAACTTGACATAGAAGGATCTACATCAGTTAGTATCTGCTCCACTTTAATGTCCTAAGACATACGAAATTCTGCATTTTCACAAGTGACATCTAGTGATATCCTCAAACCTATTATGCATGTATCTGTGTCCTGATTGTAAGTTTAAACTTTGTAATGACCAATGAGATGTATTAGAGGGGTCTCTTTGTGTGAACCCCTATAAAAAGAAACCATTTGCCTTTATTCAGGGCTCCAGAACCTCTTGGAATGTGAATTCCTTCTGGAGCTGCCAACTTTCTAATAAACGTCTGTGTTTTCATCTGATCTCGGTCTCCTCCTTCTCTGTTCTATCAAGCCGAAGTTGCTGTGGACTAGTGGGAGTATTTCTCAGCCTTGACCATTTTCTATAACAGTTGTCCTATTATTTGGATCTTTAAAATTATCTTCTACTTCTTAACATAACAATGCTTGTGAAGATACCTAACCCAGAGAGAATTTTTCATAGGTCCAAATCAGACTGTAGTAATAATCCAGTTTGGGATCACATTAACTGTCCTGACTCAGTGCTAGGTAATTGGGAACTGTAGCTTATTGTGATACTACAGCTCTCTGTCAGAGAAGGCTAAATATCTCACAAAACTACAGTTTCCAGAATTCCTTATCATTGAGCCAGGGCAGTTGAAGCCATCTCAAACTGGATTATTTCTGCAGTGTGTTTTGGACTCTAGTCTAAACCAGATGAAAACAAGCAGTGAGTAACAGAATCCAGGCCAAAGTTATCAAGAACAGGACCTAAGTGTAATACTAAGCAAAGCTAGAAAGAAGAACTTCTGACCAGAGACAGCATCTGAGACAAAACAAAGTGGAGTTCAAGACAACCATCAAGCTAAAAACCTATTCTTTTGTCTTTCAGGGGGAATGTAACTACTATCTAGTGCAGGTTACTCATGTACTCTCTGTTCAGGAGAGTGCCCTGTTAAGAGCTTGTTCTTACCTAGTTAAAGGTTCTAGTTTTTATTGAAATTAAAAAATACAGTATACTTTACAAAACACAATTGACAAAAACAGACTAAATAACTATAATGTATGAAAGATAATCTTCACACACAGCTTGCATATTTTACCCCCTTTCCTTGGTGGCATCTGCACTGCAGAATTAATGCAGTTTGACACTGCTTTAATTGCCATGGCTCAATGCTATGGAATTGTGGGACTTGTAGTTTTGTGAAATAAAGTGTGCCTGCGCCATATGCGGCTTTAATGATATGCAGAAGGTTAAGCCACGGGAGTTATTACGGCGTGCGCAACACACTGCACATGGGAGCACTCTCCCATTAAAACAAATGGGGTTTGAGCGTGCACATTTTCCCCCATACACGGGGGTCCGGAATGGATCCTCCGCATATGGGGAGGATCCACTATATATAGCCTTCTCTGTCAGAGAGCTCTGGTGCCACAACAAACTACAAATTTCAGGATTCCATAGGATGGTGCCATGATAGTTAAAGTGATGTCAAACTACATTAACTATGCAGAGTGACAGAAGCCCCGGTATTCCTATCAGCCTTCCAGGGGAGCATGTTCTGTAACTGTGGTACATTGTTAAAACAGTGCCAATAAATTCCTTAACATTTCTCCATAAAAAAGAACCACCCCCTGACTAGGCTTGCCATTTCACGCTGGTGGGCGGGACTTTCCCGCCCCCTGGGGGCCGTGCCCGGTCCCGTCCCGCCCCCGCCCCCGGGTGGCTGCCCAACTCTGAGCTCCCAGGGCTGCTGCCTGCCTTCTATAGAGTGCTGCTGGTGAAGCATGCCTGGAGCAGCAGCAGCAGGAGGACTGAACCCAGCAGGGGCGGGGTCTGCTGCACTGCCCTGCCTCTATTGGCCAGCCCTCTGCTTCCTTATTTGGGCAACATCCGAGCAGGGAGGAATTTACACTCAGGCGAGCTGCTCCCCCTTTCTCTTTCTCCTCCTTCTCTTATTATTGTTCCGTTTTTTTTTCTCCTCCTCCTCTTCCCCTCCTCTTCCTCCTCTGTGGTTCGGTTGCCTTATCTTTGACACCCTCCTCAGCTCTTCTTTCTCTTCTGCTGTTCTTCCTCTCTCTAGCCCCCCTCCTCGTCTCTCAGGGGTCCAGGGCTTCTCAAGGCTTTGCCCCCATTAGAAAAAGGTTTGGATCTGTCCCATAAATCCCTCCCTAAGTTGAGACATACCTGGGAAAAAGAGGGTGAGGGGTTGGGGGGGTTGGGGGGCAAGGAAAAGGTGGAAGGGGGAATTCCTAAGAGGCTTGGGGAGTGGGAAATGTGATTGCAATGCACAGGATGGTCTGCCTGGTGGTCTTGCAAATGCTATGCCTGCTTGGGAAGTGGGAAATGTTAGTTTGCACATGGCACAAGGGGTCTGAGCCTGTGGTCTTTGCAAATGGCTATGCCTGCTGGTGGAGTGGGAAATGTTCTTGTAGGAATTGGGGGGGGGGGCGGGTGTGGGTGTTTCGCAAAAGAGAAGTAACATTTCACGAGCTCTCTGTCGGTCGGAATAAGTGCCAAAAATTTCCTCCATTTGGAGCAATGCTAAAAACATGCAATTTATATACATTTGTAAAAAAAATATGCAATTTTTGCATGTAGTCCTCCATTTTTAAAAAACATGTCCACATTTGAAAGTATGGCCCGTACATTTGTCCTACATTTGTCCCATTTGTGGAGGTCCTGCCTTATGGCAACCCTCCCCGCGACTATGGGTGGGTTCACAAAAAGAAGTGAAGTAAAAATAATTGGTAGATAAACCTTTCATGTTGTAAACCAAGCAGGCAAAATGCTGGACTTCTTTGTTCATATGCGAGTTTTTCTATCAGTTTCTAGGTTGTTTTTAAATATACAGAAAGATTTAAGGATAACAGATAATAGCATGGAAGGGAGTCTCATGAGACCATCAGCTCAACCCCTGCTCAGCACAGGATCTCCTGCAAGCACACACCTCCCCAGTTGAGTAACTGTGATTTTCAAACTCTGGCCTTCCAGTGACTTTGGATTTACTTCCCAGCATCCCGAACCATTGCGCAAGGGCTGAGGCTTCTGGGAACTGAAGTCCAAAACACCTGAAGATCCAGAATTGGGAATCACTGCTGACAGCCTCTTAAGCATGGCAGTTTAACTTGATAAATACATAGAGAGATCTGTATCCTTTCAGACTAATTGAAGAGAAATTGCAGCATGACTTTCATAACTTCTTCATCACTTCCTGCGTATGTACTGTTCTACTTCTACTACACGCTATCATTGGTACCCCGGTTACGAATTTAATTCGTTCAGCGCGCGCCGCGTTCGTAACCCCAAAATCTTCGTACCGAAAAACCCCATAGCGCTAATACGAAAGCCGCGATTGTCGTGCAAAAAGCGCCGAAAAGCACCAAAAAATTTTTTCGTAACCCTGAAACAAACCTTCGTAACCCGGCAACACATTTGTTTTCACGGATTTTTTTCGTAACCGCAATTTCTTAAGGCTTCGTCATTCTTATCCCTTTTACCACTGTATCTTTGAATTCTAACCTGTATAAAATTAGTTTAAATTGTATAATATATCTGCAAAATATGCAGGAGCAATCCATTTTAACACTTAAGAATATACCTATTCAGTCTTGTTCCATGTATAGAAGACTGGGCCTTATGAATAAAAAATCAATTTCCAGGAAGAAAAGTTGATCTTGCCTGAAAATTAGATGGAAACAAGTTTTTATGCAAATATTTATATTTCAAATTGCTAACCAATCTGTACTGATTCTGTCTGGCTCCCATGCAATTGCTGTGACTGACCTTTAAATATCAAACAATAAAAACCTAGAAAAACTGGATCCTGGTGTGCTTTACCAGCAGAAGCACTTCCTGAGTCAGGATATGGTTAAAAAAACCTCACACCATCACCCCTTCAATGTTCTGAGTAGATCTTCCAAGAGAAAGGGAGTTAGGTTGGAGAAAGTATGGGCTAACAACTGCCCCTTTCAGTGCTCTATGGGCTGAACAGACCGATAGAGCAGTGTCCTGCACCCCTTTCAGGGGTGGATTGGGGCTGCAGCAACCACAGCCACACCCAATCCAGCAGTTTGCTGCTCTAAAAGAAGAAGCAAATGCCCTCCTTTTTAGAACGCAAAAAGCTGCCCTTGCTGGTTTTTTCGCATTTATGTGGTGCAGCACGCTAAACGCTACACAAAGAAATGTCATGATACTGGCTGCCATTTGGTCAGGCGTGCGGCATAACATCACATCGGACAAGTCAGGTGTGCAGCCCCCACTCCACCAGATCCTGGATTCTTGCTTGCCAGCTGTTCAGGCCCTATGATGGCAGAAATCCTCTCTACCGACCGCCATCGATAGAGCCGATGGATTCAACCTTTCTGCAGACAAAATGAGTCCAAACACTTGCACTGCTTGCATTTTGAAGGTGTAGCTATAGTATCTTCTTGCCTTACCTAACAAGCTACAGAATGGATCAAGCTAAATGGCTGCATGTTAGGAGCCAAGCAAATGGACAAAAATGAGATTCAAGCTAGCAAAAGGAAAGACTATTCACCAGTAACCTTTAAGAAAATGCTTTTCCTTTCCAATACAAAGAGACCTGAGTAGAAATAGAACAGTAAGCATGCACTTTGCATCACAGATACATCGTGGATACAGAGAAGAGTTGAAAATCTCATATCTTTACCTTTCTTGGTCAAGTAAGTCATGCGGTTGGAACAACTGCAGCTGTCTGGTTTCTTTGGAATCCAAGAATGTAAATCTAGCATAGTCATCCACATAGATTAGCGTCAAGAAAATTACACACCAAGACCCCTTCATTAAGAAAAACCTGAAAACATGAAAAAATAGGATGCTAGAATCAGATAGGGCACTTAAAGCCATACATGGTTTATATCATCATCCAAAAGTTGAATATTATTCATATCTGTATGTACTGTCTATATATTTCAAGCTTCTGAGTAGGTTATAATCCAGATTCTAGGTCAGTGATGGCGAACCTATGGCACAGGTGCCAGAGATGGCACTCAGAGCCCTCTCTGTGGGCACATGTGCCATCGTCCCAGCACAGAGTTTTGCCAGAGTATTGTTACTAGAAGAGCCAAGGAGGGTATGCCACTTTGCAATAAATAAGTGGTGGTTTGGGTTGCGGTTTGGGCACTCGGGTCGTCTAAAAGGTTCACCACTGTGCTGTATTCTATGTAGTCAGTCATGGACACACACCTTTGCCCAATATAGCTGGAATGTAAAGAGACCCTCAACACATGCCTTAACTGCTTCTATGTCACAAGGGAAGTTTACCAATTTTCCTCTTGGCAGCAAAACCCACTGAACTGCACTGGAGGCATCCAACAACCTGCAAATGTAACCTTGGCAGGTCAAGAAAGAGCCACAGTAAGTGATGAGAATGTAGGGCTCTCTCATTATATAAGTACAAGTTTCCAGTTGGAACCTAACATTCATTGAGAGCATTTATATTTTTATGCTTCTCCCAATACTGTGTGAAAAGCAGTTTCTACAATAAACTTGACTTCCACATTAAAAGAAAGGGTGTATTTTTAAACCCATTATAGAATGTGGCATTAAGAATTTTTCAGATGGGAAAAATCTGTACCTGAAGGAGATGTAGGGAGATATGAAACTAGATAGAGAAAGGGGGGGCATAGCCAAGCCACATTCTTTTTCTCCCAACTTCTTGTTCCACATGTTCTAATTCTCTATATGTCCATTTAGTCCCCCTCCTTTCCTGTGTGTCTGTCTCACTCTTTGACCATCCACACCCGTCTCCTCTTCCTACTTTCTCTCCCTTTTATGCTTTCATACAGAAAGGGGGGGGAGAGCAAGAGTGGGACAATGAGGATCATGGAAGGAATTTGTGCTTCTCTCATGCCCATTTACTTAAGCATATCTCACTCTATCATGTGCTTCTCCCTCATCACCACCACCTTAAGGTTTACACAAAACAATATGGCCTTAAAAATGATCCTAGGTTGAAGCTAACCATGTTTGCCCTTGTTTGGGCAGAGAAACAAAGCATAGAGTTTAAAACAGAAATGGATGACTCCAGTTTCATCTTCATGTCTGTCAAAAAACAAGAACAGGGACAGCAGCTCTTGCATGAACTAAATTATAGATTTTGCTTCATGCCCAAATCATGACTTAATGGCCTATCAATAAACTTCTGTATTGGTACAACAGAAAGTGTGCCTTACAGTTGCAGTCAAAATCTAGATACTCTCTCTCAGACACAAGATTCGTGAGTTGATTTCTTGGAACAACAGGGTGGTTCATTATATTTCAACTACATCTGATCATTTGACAGTTCACCCGGAAAATAAACATGTAGATTCTAAGCTAAAAGCATTATTTTAGAATCTGTGTAGAAAAACAAGAACAATTTTTAAGAGTAATTGATTCAAAAACAAAACAAACGATAGGACTTTTTCAGTCCTGCCCAGGATTTTGATGAGATATTATGGCAACCCTGGAATCTGATTTAGTCAGGAAACAGCAAGTCTCTCTGCCATAGCATTAACTATAGTGAAACCCCATCATTTCAAAAATGGTGGCTGTCTGGCGGGGGGGATTAATACTTATTGATAGTTAAAGATCACTAACACACAAACTAGCTACCTAGATTTCTATGTTTGTCCCACAGCTCAAGCTCACAGTATCTCCTTGAACGCTAAGTAAAAAGAACTAACTTACCAAATAATAAGCTCTTTGGAAATGCTAGGGGTTTCCAGTATTTATGCATTGTCACTGTTTCTAGGTCATCAGGATCAAGTGTTCTTTTTGAATGGGCATCCATTAAAAAGCACTATAGGGGAGAGGCCCACACCGTCTGTTCATAGTAACCACGTCCTTCCTGAAATATACAAATGGCACAACTAATATAATTGTTTTCCCCCAATGCTACGACTTCATGTAAACAACCTCACACACTAATATGTTGATGAATAAATCAGGTGTCAAAGTGCAATGCTTCTCACAATTAAACTTATTTAAAACACAAATGTCTGGCACCTGAAATTTCATATATGTCACATTTAAGCAGCCTTGATATATAATCTTAAAAGAGGGAAATCTTATCTTGTTCTCTACATAACTGTAATTATGTCCAGCACTTTGTATGAAACTTTAAAGCATTCTTCAGAGGTGCAGTTAATCATGCAGTCTGACCCCACTGCCTTTCTTCTTCCAACTCAGATTATTACCAAAAGATGCTATACGATATGCTTTGTCCTGTTGTGGACACTCCTCAATTGCCCATGCATGGGGCTTGAACCTTTATTTCCCATAGCTTTTCGCTAGTTCATGGAAAACTTGCATTCTTTTTTGTCAGTGTAAATCATCTCGGTTTTCTGTGAGATGGCAGTAAGCATCTAGCAAAAGCTTTTTGCCTTCTCACAAAAGTCATCAGAGACATGTTGTGCCTGTTGGTTTTTTAAAAAATTTACTGTAAATGTGTAACAAGAATGATAACGTTAACAGCAGTAGTGGGTGCAGAGGCCACTGAATAATCGGATTAACAAAAACAACGTAAAAACAAATAAAATAAACAGTAAAAATAAAACTGAAACAAACGCTACAAAATGTCTCATTATTTAGTCTCATGTACTAAGAATATTTAGATTTCACAACAGAATACAGTAAATGAACATCTAGTTTTCAATCTCAAGAAGAGCATTCCCAAAAACTCATCTAATGAGAAGATGTATTTACACCTTTACAAAAATCTAAATTCTTTATTAGCAAAAATAATAGGTTTATGATTAGCATTAACTAGAGTATTTCTTTTCCACAGCTATTTTTCTAATCAATTGATTGTCCAATCACCACCTAACCATTTTAAAATGGTACTCTGAGAGGTGTGTGTGAGTGGAATGGATGGAAGTAGAAAAAACAGCTGTAGAGTTACGAAACATTTAAGTTAGTGGCTATCCCACCTAAAATCTTGCCTGCTCTTCGGAACATCCCACGGACCTGAAATCCTTCCCTAAGAAGATTCTAGCAATAGGGATGGCAAACACGGAGCATTGCCTGGCGGATTTTAACTGTCCTGGATCGTCAGTGGGACAGAGTATCAGGTCCAGACACTTCTGGAATGTTTTTTCCCCACACTTTTTCTATTTCAGGAGAAGCCCCAAAAAAGGCTTTGTTGCTCCGAAACCAAACACTACTTCCTAGAGGTTTTTTTCATGACGGAAAAAATAAATCTAATTTTTTTGGTTGGGGGGGGGTGGGTTGGTGTTAGACAACCTCTATGAAACATCACATAATTGACAATCTTGTAGTACGCTCCCCTGCAGGCCTTGATGGGAATGGTCACTTCCAGGTAGGCTGACAGAGGAAGACAAGGGACCTTAAGGGAGTATGCATCCATTAAGAAGCCAAGCCCTCCTCCATGCCTCCAGTCCATGCCGCCTTGGTCCAGACCCTTGGAGTGGAGAGCTGCTGGACCTGATCCCATTCCTCATCACCACTCCCTTCTCCATTGTGTTGTGTCTTCTTAGATTGTAAGCCTGAGGCAGGGAACCATCTAACAGAAGATTGTATGTACAGCGCTGTGTAAATTTACAGTGCTAAAATAAAAGGTGAATAATAATGAATAATAATAAGAAATAATAATAATAATAATAATAAGAATAATTGTGTTTTGCTATAATTGAGTAGTGTTTATGCAGCCACTCTCATGTTTTCTGCTTTTTCCGGGCTGACTGCAAAGAATTCAAAACTATGCCAACATCAACAGAAGTCTTAACATGGTAGCCATAGGCACATTAGGACTATGGGATCAGCTTTGCCCATAGATGAAACAGAACAGGGAATGTTACCCTAAATGGCTTGGGCCCAGGTTACTTGAGGGAACGCCTCTTCTGGCATAATCCTCCCCGCACTCTCAGGACTACAGGAAAACTGTTACTCAATCACCCTAAGGTGAGACTGGCGACTACTCAACAAAGGGCCTTTACGGCAGTAGCGCCTTCTCTGTGGAATGGCTTACCTGAAGGGATCTGCCTTAGTGGAACAGTAGAAGCCTTTAAAAAGGCATTAAAAACCCACCTCTTCCTACAAGCCTACACTCCCAATTCCTTCTAAGATTATCTTTCCCCTATTGACTCTGACGTATTGATATTCATGATTTTAACATTATTACTGTATGTTTTTAACTATGCTTTTGGATTTAATTCGTTTTAATGTGTATTTTTAATATGTGAATTGTGGTACTGTTTTTACTGACTGTCTTTACTGACACTTGTACACCGCTTTGATCTTGGGAAAAGCGGTTAATAAATAAACAATTAATTTTATTTATTTATGTTCTTTGAAAGTGTTATGAAGTGAAATTAAGTGTTATGAAGTGAAATTCAGAAAAAAAGCATTCTGTTCTGCTCATCACTATACTGAACAGTTGACAGATATCACAGAAGGCATAAAAAGAGTTGGGGAGGGGGTCAAAAATTGCAGACAGTGTACAGAAATTTCTTACCTTCCTGTTTTGATCATACGCAGAATCAACTCCTAAGATACTATTAACTTCTACATAAGGATATTGCTTCCCAAGAACACTAACCACATGCTCCACTGTCAGTTTCTCTCCTGCATTTACTTTGTTATATATCTGTGGAGAAAAAATGAAATGCATCTGATACACAACCTCTTGTCCTCTTCTTCAAGAAATCATTAATATATCACCTATTCTCCCACTCTCACCTTTGCTGTCCCATAATACTTGCATTCACGCTACCAACAACAACTACTTGGTGCACTGTTCTCTTTCTTCTCACCTCAGCTCAAACTTGTATTAGAGGAGATGCATTGTGAGAAATTACTACAGGAATGAAAGGCCTCCTTGAGCCTTTACTGCAGTAAGTGACGGGACTCATCTTATGATGGTGAGTTTGAAAGAATCAAATTGCAGAAAGAAAAACAACTTTAGAATCCTCAACAGGAGGAACATTTATTAAGGAAATAAATTATTGGATAGAACTAACCCTTTTTAAACAAATCTAAAAGAGAAAAAGATGGTAGGGAGACATGTTGCAGCATGTCTTCCCCCATCAAAGAGCAAAAGAGCAGAGAGGTGCAGTCTAGGCCTGTTCTTTTTCTTTTACAACAGAGGGCAGTCAATTAACCCTGGCTGAACAAGACAATGTTGGCTGCTCATAACATTTTTGGGATACCTGACTGACAGAGGAAACAAAAGCAAGTAAGAAAGGAAGACAGACAGACAATCCTAATCCCTCCTTGCCTAAACTATCTCATTCCTAGTGGACAAAAGAGAGCAAGAACAAGTGCAGAAGTTCTGTTCTTCCAACAACATGACCTCTTCCAAGTCTTTGGCATATCCCAAGCCTATATGATATCATAAGCAAAACAAAATAAAAAAATCAGACAGAAGTAGGCTGTCTTTTTATAGCTACCTACCATCTATCTACCTAATGTCTTCCCCGGGTTGGAATGACAGGCAGCTTTTTAGTTTCTGTATCTACCATATTACAGCATACAATACCACTATGTCCCAGTATTTAGTGCAAAACCTATGCCTACAGCCTGACCTGAATATGTAAAACACATGGTACAGATGGCTATAGAGCGAGCATGGCATAGTAGTTTGAGCTTGGCATACAAAACTAGATACCAGGGTTCAAAACCATGCTCAGCCATGGACACTTACTGGGTGACCTTAAGCAAGTCACATTTTCTCAGCCTCAGAGAAAGGCAAAGAAAAAAATCTCTGAACAAATCTTGCCAAGAAAACCCTGTGGTAACTTTGCCATAGGACTGCCATATGTCTGAAATGACCTGAAGGCATGCAACTACAAAAATGGACATATTGAAAACTGCTTGGTTATAATTTGCACTTATTCTTGTGATGAAACATTCACTATTTGTTCTTTCAACATCTATATTTCCCAAAATATTGAAGTGCCCACTACTCCCTTAAGAAAAAAAATTAAGAGCTGAAGGTGAAATAAATAAGCCCCTACAAAACCATGACTAAGAAGAATTAACACGTGTTATGGTTTCAGGATAACTTCCTTATGTTTGTGTAGTGTAGTGTCTGCCCTTTGCTATGGTCACTAAAGGATGACACCACACCATATAAGCACAGCATATGTTGTGTCAACCTCTGTAGAACCAACCACTGCTATCCATCTCTTCTTTTAACACAAAGAACTCTTGTCCAAGGTATAAACAGCAACAGGAAAAGAACCTTTCCATTGGACATCTCAGACTTTGGAAATCTTTCGTTTTGTAACTGGCCATGCTACATGGGGCTTCTAGGAGTAAAAGCGGCTTTTGATACTATAGATCACGGCATCCTCTTGGACCGCCTGAGGGGGTTAGGTATCGGGGGCACTGCTCTGCAGTGGTTCAGGTCCTTCCTCTCGGGCAGGTCTCAAAGGGTGCTATTCGGGGACTGTAGCTCCAGTAAGAGGTACCTCACTTGTGGGGTTCCTCAGGGGGCTATTTTGTCCCCGATGTTATTTAACATCTATATGAAGCCGCTGGGTGAGATAATACGGAGTCATGGTGCTGGGTGTTATCAGTACGCTGATGACACCCAAATCTATTTCTCTGTATCTCATTCGTCGGCCTCGAATTCCGATGGCATCTCTTCTCTCAATGAATGTCTTCAGGCGGTAATGGGCTGGATGAGGAAAAACAGATTGAAACTGAATCCAGACAAGACGGAGGTGCTCATGGTAGCGTCCCTGAAACCAAGAATTGGGTTGCAACCTCCAGTCCTGGATGGGGTCACACTCTCCTCCAGCGACTGTGTTCACAGTCTGGGGGTGCTCCTTGACTCGTCGCTCCTGATGATAAATCAGGTAAATGCGACGGTCAGGAGTGCCTGTTATCAGCTTCGGCTGATACACCAGCTGCGCCCTTTTCTGGAAGTAAGGGATCTCGAGACGGTTGTGCACGCGCTGGTAACCTCACGCCTTGACTTCTGTAATGCACTCTACATGGGGCTACCCCTGTGCTTGACTCGGAAATTACAGCTGGTTCAAAATATGGCAGCCAGGCTTGTCTCAGGAACATCTAGGAGGGACCACATTACTCCGGTTTTGAGGTCCCTCCACTGGCTGCCTATCAGCTTCCGGGCCCAGTACAAGGTGTTGGTTATCACCTTTAAAGCCCTAAATGGCTTGGGTCCAAGCTATCTTAGGGACCGCCTCCTCCCGTACAATCCTCCCCGCGCTCTCCGGTCCTCTGGGAGGAACTTACTACAGCCTTTAAAATCTAGGCTTGCGGCGACCTCCCAGAGGGCGTTCTCTGCTGTCGCCCCCAAACTCTGGAACGACCTGCCGGATGAGATCCGTCAGATAACATCATTAGACAACTTTAAAAAAGCGGTCAAGACGGATCTCTTCCGGCAGGCCTTTCCAGATTAACCATCCCGGCCCAGGTTCCTGATTCCCTCATTCCTCCCGTGGCCCCATCTTAGTGATGGTTGAGGATCAACAGAGGGATATCAGGGTTTTTAGTTTTTAATTGTTGTTTTTATGCATTGACATTGTGTTTTAATATGTTATACTGTTTAATACTGTCTTAAGGGGGGGAGGGATAAAGTGTTTTTAATTGTCATATTTTATATTTTACTGTTGTTAACCGCCCGGATTGGTTTGCCAGAGGTCGGTATACAAATAATAATAATAATAATAATAATTATTATTATTATTATTATTAAAAGTACAACGATTAACTTATACAAATTCTTTGATAAGTACAAGAGCAAAACAGCAGAGAGCAAGCAAGGTGAAGACAGGAACAAGGACAGAGTAAAGTCAGCAGCCTCCTTGTAGTCCCAATATTAATCCACATTGCCCTTCTCTCGCTGATCTCACACTGCCCTCGCTTTAACTCCAGGAAGAGGAAGAGAATGCAAAATGAAGAACAGGAGTGGGGGGGGGGGGGATTTTACTTCTGGGTCCTTTACTAAGGCAGTTCTATAAAGAATGGGGGTGGGTGGGTTAAGAACTCACATCTATTATTTACATTCACTTCATTTTAATTTTTCAAAACAATTTTAAAAAATAGACACCAAGATGAAGCCAAGATGATTTATACTGTAAAGCCAAGATTCTAAAATATGATAAACTATGATGAAATAAAATCAAGAATGAAATAAAGTGGTAGTTAAAACCAGCTACTTGTAATAGGGATAAAAATAACAAAGATTTTAAAGACCTAGAAGAACAAAGGAACTAGCAATGAAATAAAAACCAGTTAATAAATATTTTAAGCTACTGATTGTTTTAATGAAATAAAAGGTTTAATAATAAAAAAATATTTTAAGCTACACTTACATTTGTAAGTTTTATTACTATTTTATTACTCTTTTTATAGAATCATAGAATCATAGAGTTGGAAAAGACCACAAGGGCCATCCAGTCCAACCCAATTCTGCCATACAGGAAATCTAAATCAAAGCATCCCTGACAGATGGCCATCCAGCCTCTGCTTAAAGACCTCCAAGGAGGGAGACCCCACTACACTCTGAGAGAATGTGTTCCACTGTCGAATAGCCCTTACCCTCAGGAAGTTCCTCTTCATGTTGAGGTGGAATCTCTTTTCCTGTAGCTTGCATCCATTGCTCCGGATCCTAGTCTCTGGAGCAGCAGAAAACAAGCTTGCTCCCTCCTCAATATGACATCCCTTCAAATATTTAAACAGGGCTATCATATCACCTCTTAACCTTCTCTTCTCATGGCTAAACATCCCCAGCTCCCTAAGTCATTCCTCATAATGTATGGTTTCCAGACCCTTCACTATTTTAGTCGCCCTCCTTTGGACACGCTCTAGTTTCTCAATGTCCTTTTTGAATTGTGGTGCCCAGAACTGGACACAATATTCCAGGTGGGGCCTGACCAGAGCAGAATAGAGTGGCACTATTACTTCCCTTCATCTAGACACTATACTTCTATTGATGCAGCCTAAAATCGCATTAGACTATTAATATTCTGAAGATGCAAAAAAACATTTCCTCTTATTGTTTCAAGACAGAGCTGAGATATACAAATATAGCTATACCAGTTATTTGAAAGTATTACTTACAGATATGACTGTCTGGAAAGCATAATTATTATCTACTTCTTGTGCAACATAATTGTAAGCCCGAAGGAGAGCAACCCCAGCATCTTGTAATCCATCAACGTCATCAGAATCTTTCACGACAAAGACTAGACCAATCCTATTTTTTTAAAAAAAAGAGTAGTACATTGTAATATATTCAGTGCATAGTTACTGGCAGTGGAAATATTTGGGCTTATGTATAGAGCCAAAATCTGGCACTGAGGCAGGTTTAATTCTGCCCATCCCTTAATCATAATGAGTCGCTCAACTGTGATCAAAGGGATTAGAAACCAGCTGTAGGATGTGCTCACTTCTTCATAACTGCCTTCTTCCTTGCCATGTTAATTTGAAAGAGCAGTAAGCAATGTGAAGTCAAAGGCTTTCACGGCCGGCATCCATAGATTTTGTGGGTTTTTCAGGCTATGTGGTCGCGTTCTGGAAGAGTTTATTCCTGACATGTCGCCAGCATTTTCAGAGAATGTTGGCATGAAAGTAAGTGGGGTATATATACTGTGTGACCCTTGGTTGACAGGAAGTGATTTACAAGTTAATTTCTGTGTTGGTCTGTTGTTGAATGGCAAGGCCTCAGGGTGTCTATTTAACTAGTGATCCATTGCTTGTTGGGAACCCTGGCTCGTTTTCATTTGCACTTGCTGGGTCTTGATTTTGGTGTTTATCAGGACTGGTAACCAAACTTTGTTTACTTTCAGTGTTTTTTCTTTCCTGTTGAAGGTGTCTAGGTGTTTGTGGATTTCAAAGGCTTCCCCATGCATTCTGACCTGATAATTGTTGGCATGGTCCAGAATTCAGTGTTTTCAAATAGTATTTTATGCCCAGGGTGGTTTATAACATGTTCTGCTACAGCTGATTTTTCTGGTTAGCCCATCTGCAGTGTCTCTTATGTTCCTTGATTTATGTTTGAACACTGCATTTGGTGGTCCCTATGTAGACTTGTCTGCTGACAAAACATCAGGAATAAACTCTTCCAGAACACGGCCACATAGCCTGAAAAACCCACAAAAAACTATAGCAGTCAGCAAGTTCTCCTGTCATCTTAATCAAGGTTAAGCTTATAATGATTTTAGCTAGCCAGGAAGCTGAACTTCCCTTTTCTCTCCCCTCAACATTGGGACTTTTGGAAGACCATCAGACCAGCAGTGAGAGGGTGTGGCCTGGAGCCTCTAGCCTTGAAAGGGCACTCCTTCACCCCACCTCCCTCTGGAAACAACAACCAACACTCAGCTGAGAGACAGAAAGACAAGATGCTGAACTTCCCTTTTTCTCTCCCCTCAACACTGGGACTTCTGGAAGAGCAGCTGACCGGCAGTGAAAGGGGCATGGCCAGAGCAACACCTGGGATGCCAAGCAGTGGCCTCTTGCCACCCCTCCCTTCCACCATCCTCAGCAACTGGGACGTTGGACAGAGGCTTCCAAAGTCATCCGTCCTTTGCTATTAGATCCCTCGTGTCTTCTGGTGGTCAAGCAATGTTATCAAGCACTGTCTGCATTTATTTTTCTGTTCTTGTCATTGCTACATTTTCTCCTGTTGATTACAAGATATTCAAACCTTTCCTTCCCATGGCACCACACATTTCTCCTAATCTGATCCCTATTTGACCTCTCACTATCTCCCACCTCCCATTCTTTTGTTCAGTCTAGAACCGTCGCTCTGTTGCTTCAAAAGCGACAGTAATTCACAATCTTTTTTCTTTCTATATCATTTCATGTTATTGCTCTTAACGAGACCTGGCTTCTGGCCCATCACACTGCTACCTCGACTGCCCTTTCTTTTGGCAGTCTTTCTTTCACCCACACAAGCTGCCCTAAGGAGGAGGGGTCAATATCTTATTATCTAATTCCTGCCTGTTTCAAGTTCTTTCTTTCCCCTCTAACTATTGTTTCTCTTTGTTTGAGTCTCACTCTATTTGACTCTTTTTTCCTCTGTGGGTGGCAGTCATCTATCACCCCCTGGCCCTGCTACCCAGTTCCTTTCAGACTTTGAGTCTTGGCTGACATTTTTTCTATTGGATGGAGTACCCACTTTGATCCTAGGTGACTTTAATATCCACCTTGACGATCCAAAAGATCCTTCAACCTCTCGCTTCAGCTCCCTTTTAGCTTCTTTTGGTCTTCAACCTCATTCCAACTCTTCAACCCATTCTCTCGGTCACTGCCTTGACTTAGTTCTTGCTGCTAAGTGTGTCATTTCTGACTACTTGGCATCTGATTTTCCATTGTCTGATCATCATTTAATTTCTTTTACTCTTACTTATATCCCATCTCCTTGACATACTAATCAATGCTATTTTTGTGATCTTCAGTCTGTTAACTGTGACCATCTCAGTCAGTCTTTGGATTCATCTCTCTCTTCTCTATCTCTTGGGGACTCTGCTGACTCAGTGATGTCTTTATTTAACTCTACTTTTTTCTTCAACTCTTGACAGCTTTGCCCGTTTCTGTGCGTGTGTCTTTCTCTACGAATAGGCCTCAGCCCTGGCTTACTCCCATTGTTAAGTTCCTCTGGTCCTGCTCTTGAGAGGCCAAACATCTTTGGAAAAAGTCCCAAGAGTGGGCCAATTTTATTCATTTTAAATCCGTCCTTTTATCCTTCCCACGCGCCCTGTCTATGGCAAAACAGAATTACTATAAATCATTGCTCTGCGCCAATGAGAGGCACCCGCAACGTTCTCCTGCTTCAACTGCTTGCTAAAACTTTCCCCTCCCCCGTCTCTTCATTATTTTCCCCTACCAACTTCACCAACTACATCATTACTACGATCACTACTATCCGATCTGAGATAGTTCTTCCTGACTTGTCTTCTATCACTAATCTTCTGGTACCTTCAACTAAAAATTATCTGTGTTTTCTCCTGTTTCTTTGGACGAACTCTCTACGCTGCTGAACTCTTCCAAACCTGCAACCTGTTCTCTTGCCTTCTAATTTCTATAGCCCCTTCTTTTCTCCCCTCGCTTCTCTTTATCTTTTATCTCTGTTTTTCTACAGGCTCCTTTCCTTCAGACATTAAACATGCTCTTGTTACCCCAATTCTGAAAAAAATCTTCTCTTGCCCCCTCTTCTTTGTCCAGCTATCGTTCAATTTCTTTTCTTCCTTTTCTTTCCAAGGTTTTGGAATGGATCATTTATTCTCACTGTCTTGAGTTTCTCAAAGCCAATTCCATTCTAGATCCCTTTCAGTCTGGTTTCTCCCCACGGCATTCTACAGAGACGGCTCTCACAAAGATCTCTAACGATCTTTTACAAGCCGAGGCAAATCGCCTTTACTCTGTTCTTATACTCCTTGATTTGTCTGCGGTCTTCAACACCGGGGATCACTGTCTCTTACTTGATACACTTTCAAGAACTCTGTTCTTGATTGGTTTAAATTTTATCTGTCAGATAGATCTTTTGCAGTAGTCACTGGTGGTCAGACTTCATCCTCTGTTCCCCTATCTGTTGGAGTTCCTCAGGGCTCTGTTTTGGGTCCCCTACTGTTCTCTCATTACACATTGTCCCTAGGAAAACTTATCAGCTCTTTTGGTTTTTCCTATCATCTGTATGCCAATGACACTCAGCTGTATCTTTCCAACCAGTCTTGAACTGCAAGTTTCATCTTGTCTTACAGCTGTCTCTCTGTTGCTGAAATTGCTATAGATATTTACAGCCTTAATTTCATATGACAGGAAAGATTATGCATGAGGGGATTATGGGACATGATACTGCAGTATTACACTTGTTCCAGTTCTCAGAGAGGAAAGCACTCTGCAGTGCTGTTGCTCTGCCTAGTACTACTGCATATACACAGAAACCACAGTCACAAGCACATGCATCTGTTGCCTTCCCACTGAATTCTCATATCTAATCTTCCAAAATTCACAAACAAATCAGAACCTCCTTAAACTTGCATTGTCACATCCTAAAAAGCTCTGTTCTTTTCCTTCTCACATGGCTGGGAAAAGGGGATGGAAAAGGTGCATGATTTGCTTACTATTCTTCCAAATGCTTAGTAAAGCTCCAGCAAGCCAAATGTTTACTTTTCTAATGACCAGGAATTTTCACAGTTGTGAATGTTATTCAGGCTCAGAGGTGAAGTTAAGAACTTTAGAAATGAAACACAGCATTACCTCAATGGTATGTGGTTACTAACGAACATTTCAGCCACACTCAGCAATTCAGCTGAGCTCTCATGGGATGGGTCTATGATGAATACCTGAAAGTTTAAAAAAAAGAAAAGAAAGAAGACAAACAAGATTTCTTTACTTCAGAACTAAAGCAATGATTCACACTTTGAAGGGGACAAGTATGTTTATCTGCAGTAAACCTTGAAGGACTACTATGACAAATCTATAAGCACAAACTCTATTTCACTTGTATCTTCTTCAAACTTGACACCAACATTGACACAGTTCTAGCTGAGATGTCCACAGCTCCATCTATTCCTGTTGTGTGGGATCAGTATCAGTCAACATAGCCTGAAAATATGGCAGATGTGTCTGGAGGGTTGTGTACAATTACTTGGATTCTTGGTCCTTCCCCATCTTGGGTATTAACAACTAGATGGGAGAACATGGGCCCATCAAATAATTATTACCTCTGTACAACAAGGAATGGTGCCAGCTGCCTTGACAAAAGATTGTGTGTGTAGGCTCCCTAACCCCTTCTGGAGACAGGATATTTTTAGCAACTATCACTCAATTCCTAATCGCACCCTTTAGAAAAAATCTTAGAGAGGGTTATGACATCTCAACTCCAGATGTTTTAGAGGAAGCAAATTATCTAGACCAATTTCAGTCTGTGTTTGCTACTGAAATTATTTTTGTTGTCCTGACAAAAGACTTTTGCTAGGAAAGAGATCAGCAGTGTGATCTTATTGATATTCTTTGTTGTCTCAAAATCAAGAGTGTTCAAAACGTGCTCCTATCTGCAGCGTATATTCAGAAAATGACAGTGGGGATTTCTTCTTGACACTATAGAACCTGAGCTGTAAGGTCCTGCAAAGATTCATTTTAGCCCCGCACCAAGGTTTTAAAAATATCTATATGAAACTACTGTGTGAAGTCATTATTGGATGTGATTATGGTAACACCTAGTACAATTTCTTCATCATCCAAATCAGATGCCAATCTAGTGTCAGTAACTGCTGGATAGGGTTTTTCCCCAATAACTAAAACTAAATCTCCACAAGATGAAGGCCCTTTGGATATAAGATTCTTGGTGCAGCAACCAAATGTGCAGCCTGTACTAAATAAGGCACTCCCCTTGAAAAAGCTTGAGAGTAACGTCTTGATCCAGCATTGCCACTTGAAGTTCAGGTGGCCTCAGGGGTTGGAATTGTTTATTAGCTTCCACTGGTTTGTCAGTTATGATCCAGACAGTGATATTCTAGTCACAGTGGTTTATGTTCTGGTATTCAGATAAGCGAAGGTCTTAACGCTGGCATTAGGACAGTACCCAGAGTAGAGGCGTCCAGAGCCTCCGTGGACTCCATTAAACTGGATCGGTTTGAGTCAGTCAGTACCGATGATGTGGACAAGATCCTTAGAAGCGTTCGGAAGACAACCTGCTCTCTCGATCCCTGTCCCTCATGGCTAGCAGCTCAGGGGGGACCGGTGGTAACTTCATTGTTACACCGGATTATAAATACATCTTTGAGGGACGGGCAATTTCCATCGAGCTTAAAATTGGTCATAGTAAAACCGCTGCTAAAAAAAGCCCTCCCTCGACCCCCTGATGCATAATAATTACCGGCCAGTCTCGCTACTGCCATTTTTAGGGAAGGTGATCGAAAGGGCAGTTGCAATCCAGCTTCAATCGATCTTGGATGAAACGGATTACCTGGACCCATTTCAAACCGGCTTTCGGGCGGGCTATGGGGTTGAGACGGCCATGGTCGCCTTGGTCGATGATCTCCGTCTGGGCATCAACAGGGGAAGCGTGTCCCTGTTGGTGCTCTTGGACATCTCAGCGGCTTTCGATACCATAGACCATGGTATCCTTCTGGAGCGCCTGGCAGAGGTGGGAATCGGGGGCACTGCGCTCCAGTGGTTCCGATCCTACCTCTCTGGGAGGTTCCAGATGGTGCAGCTGGGAGATGTGTGCTCCGATAAGAGGGCCCTTACATCTGGGGTCTCTCAAGGAGCCATTCTGTCTCCCATGCTGTTTAACATTTACATGTAACCACTGGGAGAAATCATCTGGAGACATGGGGCGCGGGGTTATCAGTACGCTGATGACACCCAAATAGTCTTCTCTATGTCTCCGACTGATGCAGTGACTGGGGATGGCATCTCTCCTCTCGTGGCCTGTCTGGAGTCGGTAATGGGCTGGATGAGGGAAAACCGACTCAGTCTGAATCCAGAGAAAACGGAGGTACTCGTGATAGGTTCCCGCGGCCCGGGGATGGCGGTGGTTCCACCTGTCCTGAATGGGATCACGCTTCCTGTGAAGGACTCGGTACGCAGTTTGGGGGTGCTCCTTGATTCATCGCTCCACCTTACATCTCAGGTGGATGCGACGGTCAGGAGCACCTGTTATCAGCTTCGGCTGATTCGCCAGCTGCGTCCCTACCTGGACCGGAGGGACCTTGAAACGGTAGTACATGCACTGGTAACCTCTCGTTTGGACTTCTGCAATGCGCTCTACATGGGGCAACCCTTGTACCATACCCGGAAGCTACAATTAGTGCAGAATATGGCAGCCAGGTTGGTTACTGGCATACCCAGAGCCAGCCACATAACACCAGTGCTGAAAGATTTGCACTGGCTGCCTATTCGCTTCCGGGCACAATACAAGGTGTTGGTTATCACCTATAAAGCCCTAAATGGCTTGGTCCCAGGATACCTTGAGGACCGCCTCTCCCCATACAATCTGCCCTGCACTCTCAGAACATCTGGGCAGCACCTATTGAGGGTCACAGGAGCCAGACTAGCCTCCACATCGAGGAGGACTTTTACCATCTCGGCCCCGACCCTCTGGAATTCTCTGCCCATTGAGCTCCGCTCAGCCACCTCCCTAGCTCAATTCAAAAAGGGGCTGAAGACCTTCTTGTTTAAATCAGCATTCCCTGATACAGGCCCCACTTAGCCCCCCCCCCCCCCCCCGTCAGCAGTGGCAAGCTGGCTAGAATGTTTTAATGTATTTGTTTTTAATGTATTGTATATGTATGTATTTTATAATGTTGTACACCGCCCTGGTTATTTAGAAGGGTGGTATATAAATAAAATTTTTATTATTTTATTTATTCAGAATAACCTCTTCTAGGGCTCAGGCTTTTCCACGACCTATACAGCTGAAAGATGAAGTCAAAAAGTTTTTGTTTCTCATTATAGCTTACCATGATTTCCCTTGCCTGAAACTTCAAAGGGAGTTTAACAGAAAAATGAAAATTTTAAAGAGAAAGAAATGACATCCAGAATTGCTCAAATTTGAGAAATCCAGTGTTCAGCAAGAGTAAAACAGGGAACGACTTACAAGATTATGAAAGTTTTTTCTTATTTGTCTGATTACACCAGGGAAAGTAGGGCGCAGCAGCTCCTGGACACTGGAAGGCCAGGAATTGTACCTGCTGTCAACTTCAAGATTATTGATCCACTAAAAAGAGAGAAAAAGATAAAAGTCCTACTGTGTGAACTGCTAAATCCTAAAATCAAATTAAATTAGGGTTACCATTCACCCAACATTTCTTTTCAGAACTCTACTATGGTAAAGCAAAGCAATGCAATAAGTAATGAATAAAATTCTATGAAAGAAGTATACAATACAGTATTACTCTTGCCACCATTTCTGTCTTAAAACATATATGCCAACACTGAAATTCTGCCTGGCCTTATCGCCACAGCTTTGGTCTTCTTATCTAACCATAAGGTTAAATTCCCTTGTCGCAGCTAGGCAACACTACTAACTCAGAAACCACCTTCAACTCCCAATTCTATTTTGCACTGGAGCATCAGCACTGACCACAATATGCTTTGACACAATGGGTGGGATTGGGCCTCAGTACTGCAGAAAGAGAATGACCAGCTCTTCCTCACTGAGCGCTGAAAGTCTTGAGCACAAAGGCTATGTTCTGTGTTCTCCATATTACATGGTATTTAGAAGAATTACATCTCTATTCTTTAGAACAAAATTATCTCTGATCTATTCAACTCCAGTTACATCTCAACAGACACCCAGAATTCCAGCTAACGTGCCAGTGAACACTGTATTGGTAAAGACCAGATTCCCTTTCATTAAACCTTCTACTATATCACTTCTTGCTTGACTTCAGCAGATCACCTGCTAAAGTGTAAATTCTCTGAGACAAATCTATGTCCTCACAGCTAAGCTGTTTTTAACACATTCCCTCGTAAGGATCCAGTAACAGATCATATTCAAAGGGAGTGAGTAGTTTTTTGTTTGTTTTGTGATGGTCATCACACCATGCAATTTAGATTGCTAGAACCCATACTCACTGAAATAGCAGTACTTCTGATATCTACAGCATAGTCAGAGTCTGATGGTTGGATGTTTAGCTTTAACACATTGTGCATGGAAAGACCCACAATTCCTAAACTGTGCAGCCCTTCCATTACGCGAGCTTCATTTCTCAGGACATCAAACAAGCTAGAAAGAGCACAGATCAGACAAAACTTTAAAATATAACTGTCAATATAAACTAGCATTTTAAAAATCATGGTACTAAATTCTAAAAGAGGAGCAATAATCAAAGAATTCATACCTAAATATGTCCTGTGTATCTAGATCTATATGTAGTCCATTGACAAAAAGGGCAGAATCCCCCAGCTGTAAGCCTAGAGTTCCTTTGAAGTACTGGTGAAACAAGTACAGCAAAGACATTAATAATAAACTAAGAACGAAAATTGGTCATTTCTAATCAAGAGCTCATAACTTCAAGAACTCTTCATGGAAGACAGCTTGCTCGATGTTTTGTACTTTAATATTGACATTTCTTACAGTATGTTTTTACCTTTTTCCATGTTTTGGAATCTATAATTCTTTTGAATAACAGTGATATGGGCATGTAGTAAAAAAATATTTTATGATTTCAATTTTAAACTGAGACAAGTTTTAAAATACAAAAATCAAGTTCTGTTGTATCAGTTATTATGTATTTGTTTAATTCTCAGAACCCTTCTCCAAAGTCACTTAACAGGTTGCTTGACACACAAAGATTAGTTATACAGCAGAGTTAAATACACACAATCAAAGTTCTTTGACCAAGAGCTCGTTAATAGATACTGAGAAATATCCAGATTAAACTAATTATGAGTCACTTTGCTCAAGATTTTGTATGTTCAGAAGCAACTTTATAAAATATTTTATTTTATACTTCTAATAGCTTTTCTTCTTTGTAATCTCCCAAGTTGTGGCAACTATAGTACAAACAGAAACTGGAGTCTACGGTTATAGGGCATTCTGTGCAAGACAAACAGGCAGAAGTGCAACTTTTTACAAAAAGCTATCCCTTCCAACTCCTACCCCTCAGAGTCTGGAAGTTTACCATATTGTGGGCCACATGAAGTGAGCATTCCCCGGCTGTCCCTATTCTAGTTGAAAAGGTCAGTCATCATAGAAAATGTAAGCAACTAAAACTGCAACTTGTCAGAGATCTCAATCCAATTCTTCAAGGATTTATTTTATACACAGCAATATAAGAAAAGAAGCGCCTTACATGAAAATCTGAATATATACAGTATCCTCAAGAGTTTAACAGAAAGCATTTGACACCACTGAGGAACATTCTTATACAAAAAGAATCATCCTATTCTTCTTAAACCTGAGCAAATTTTAAGACTGGGTACAAATTTTTAGAGACATTTTTTTAAAAAAAATGTAGACTATTACATTTTGCTACTATCATTTAATACTAATAGATATGTTTACTAGTAATCCAGTAAAATAGACGGTTGTTGTTTGCAATATTTTGTAATGGTCATTGTGTCTTATACAAATAAGTTGTTGTTGCTGATATATAAAAAGAGTGTTTTCTTCCCAGAAGGATAGAGGAAGAGGATGAGGGAAACAGGTGGTATTAGGTTAGTAGACTTGGATTTAAATCTACATTCAGCTCTGAAGTTCAAATACATGTATATCACGCATAACTACCTTTTGGTTCTCTTCAATTTCTGATCTGAGTTCTGAAGAAACAACTGTCTTTGTTATTGCCCTGCAAATATCAAATGTTTCATTTTATTACACTTTCATTTTTGCATACATATCTGTTACAAACCCTCTCAAAACAGAAACATGCCTCAGTTGACTACAGAGACTAAAACAGATAGGAAACTACAAAAATGTATTTCACTAAAACTCTGTAGAATAGCTTTCACTAGAACTTATGAAGTAAAAATAAACCTGCAATGTTTCGGCTTCAGAGACAGTGCTAAAAGTCATCGTACAGTGACCAAGTACTGTCACCTTTTCAAAATACAAGGACTATTTCAAGTACTACTTAGGAACAAACTCTAGGAGCCAACTGCATTCTTGATATATCTTACTATAAAGAAACACTTAATGTCATATTCTAATACAGTGCGCCCGCATCATACGCAGGCACATCACACACACCTTCCAAAATATGCTGGAAGCCGGAAAAAAGCCTTGCGCACCCTGGAAGAAGTAATGGGGCATGTGACCGCTGCACGTGCACAGTAAACATACAGCACTGTGTGGTGGGCACAAGCCCCATTACTTCCAATGGGGCTCGAGCTTACGCGCTTTTTCTTTTATGCAGGGGGGGGTCCGGAATGGATCCCCGCATAAAGGAAGGGCGCACTGTACTAAGAAGAATGCTAAACGCTTGATTCAGAGATTCTCATAAATCAGAGATCCCATCCCAATTAAAAAAGGAGCAGGGTAACTCCCTTTTTATTGAGGACTGGAATTCAGGTCTTCACTTTCAAAACAGTTTTGAATTGCAAAAATGTTTTGCTTCAAGTTTCATAAACCAGGATTCTCCTGTTTGTTCTGAGATCTTTAAACACTTTTACTGAACTGTGAATAGTTAACATAACACAATTTCTACATTTTACATAACAGCAGCCATGGTAGCATCAATAGACAGCAGTTACCTAGCCTTTGTGGGAAAATTCTGACTTAAATCCTTCATGACCATCAAAGCATCCACAGTGGGAGCAGCAAGAATGCGGGCAGCAGTCTGAAAACTTAGATCTAAAAATGAAAACATTTCATTCAGTTATAAAGCTGTCCATCAGCCCAAATATATTCTGGTGAAAATTCAGTTAACTTCATTGGCTCAAGATACCACACTGATCTGTATGAACAAATAATTTTAGCAAGGCACACAATCCATACAAATGCATTTTTATTCAAAACAAATTATGAAACAGAACAGAATTCACCAGATGAGAATGAAATAGATGGAACTGAGTTTCGCACCACAATCTTGTGCATGACTGGATCCATGTTTACTCAGAACTAATCCCCCATTGCATTAAAGAGTACTCCTTTGCAGTACATTTGCTTGGGACTGCAGCTTTAGTAATTTTTAATTGGAACAGGATTATGAGGCATAAAATATGCTGCTAAAAACACAGTGTGGTCCATGGGATGCTTCCCTTCCTTCTCTCTAAAGCAAATCTTTGTACAGAGGGGAAATGTACAATTGAATTGTACAAGTATGCCTGCGCTTAGCTCGGACACATTTTACGCAGCTTCCAGCTTACGCAGAAGCTGCTTGGGGAGGTAAAGATTGGCGTGCGCGCCCATGGCACGCATGTGCCGTTCCACATGCACAAGCCCCAATATTTCCTATGGAGCTCGAGCATAGGCGGATTTTCCCTTACGCAGGGGGATCCGGAACGGATCCCCAGCATAATCAGAGGGCCCACTGTATTTTATTATATTGTTGAATTTTTGTGTGGATCTATTTTAATGGGAGAGGGGATAGTGAGATTTATTTTAATGTATCGTATGGTTTTTTATTGTTGTAATGCTGCCTCGATCTCATAGGAGAGACGGGATAATAATAATAATTGTTGTTGTTGTTGTTATAAGTTTGCAAATGAAGTGTTTTAGGACCCAGAGTTTGTAACTACACTGGTACCCCGGGATACGAATGCGCCGCCTTACGAAATTTCCGGGTTACGAAAAAAATCCATTCCGGGTTACGAAGGTTATTTCGGGTTACGAAAAAAATTTTGGTGCTTTTCGGCGCTATTTCACATGAAATCGCGGCTTTTCCCCATTAGCGCCTATGGCTTTTTCGCCTTACGAAGTATTCCGGGTTACGAAAGCGGCGGCGGGACGAATTAATTTCGTAACCCGGGGTACCCCTGTAGTTCAAAGAAGATTGGTATTTATGCTTCTTCTGACACATCAGCTTCCAGTAATGGAGACACAAAGTCAATAACTATATGGTGCTTTGATTTGTTTAAACCCTTTTTTTTACATACAGTGCTAATTAATGAACGAAACTATTGTATGTACATTACCTTGTAACTGCCACACTTTTAAGGGTGCCATTTCATTGGTGCTTTCAATAAGATGTTTTCTTAATTCTTTCAATTCCTCTTTCAAACTGGGATGTAATTGCCTGAAAAGATAAAAATGAATTCAGAAAATCAGTATCAAAAAAATAATAATAATAATAACAAATGCACCACCAAATAAGGTTCTGGGATCTTTTTCCTGACATCTTGCAGGCCTCAGCTTGATAATACACTTCACGTTCTTTAAATGCTTGCTTGCAAATTATTTTCTGGCATGTTTTAGATGAGAAAGCACACAAAAAATAATCAGGTTTATCAAGATAATGATGTACCTTAGTTTTCCAAACAGAAATCCTTGCACTTCATCAATGGGATCATTTTCACCTATTACTGTTGCATTCATATCTGTACCTAAAGAAACATGAAAACCAACCTGATTATGATACTATTCAGAAGACCAGCAGCAGCAAAGGGACTGACTTTTGCAAGTCTCCAACACACATTACAGTGGGCCCTTGTTATCCTCTGGGGTTTGGTTCCAGGACCCCCCATGAATAACAAAATCCCTGGATGCTCAAGTCCCATTAAATACAATGGCATATCAAAATGGTGTTCCTTATATAAAATGGGAAAATCAAGATTTGATACTTGGAATTTTTTATTTTTGGGAGATATTTTCAAACTGTGAGTGCTTGAATCTGTGGATAAGGAGGGCCAACTGTAATACCCTCACACATACAAGAATAAGGACACCAGATTTCAGCATTGTAGGCAATCACTGTAATATCTTAAAACAAAAGGCCTTATCAAGTATCTTGCCACCCACTGCAGATTGTACTACAGTGTGCTCATGTCATACGCAGGCGCACCATATGTGGCTTCCAGCCTATGCAGAAGCCGCACGGGGGGAAAACAATAACACACATGCTTGCGCCCCATTATTTTCAATGGGGCGCAAGCATACACTCTTTTTTCCTTATGTGGGGTGTCTGGAACAGATCTCCTGCATAAAGGAAGGGTCCACTGTATTGTCTTTAATTGTTACTATCCACCCTCATTCTAGAGCAGAAGGGAGACTCCAGAACACTCAAATCCTGCACAGTTGCTCCTTCTGCTTTCTAGACCACTTCCCTACCTCACATCCATCATACTTCTGTAAGAAGCTTGTATCAAATAAATAGACAATTCAAAGTTACTTGATGCACAGAAGGGATTCAGTGGTGTAAGCCACTTTGACTCAGATAGAAGAACAGCTGAGTTACTGTACCTTTCCTTAGACAGCAAGAACACAGAAATGAGCCAACATTTAGTTTTAATTAATTTGGAGCACACCATCAAATACAACTATTAACTAGTATCTATTTTCTTTCATTTGGGAGGTTTGCTACTTATTATGAACAAGATGCTAAAGGAGGCAGTTAAACATAAGTTAGTGTCAGGCAACTTTGAGAGGAAGGCACAGCATGAAGCAGAAAAGTGTGAATCAAGCCTCTGGAACTGGGCCTTCAAAACTGCATTAGCAAATCAACACCTTAGCAGAGAACAAGTCCACACAAAGTCAAAGACTCGGATGCAGCCTTCTCATCGCTTCCTTTGACATAGAAAAATCATTATGGGCTGCCTTGGTGGATAGTCATGCTTTGAAAACAGAATATTCAGGAACTTTCTGGCTCACTACACAGGGCAGCAGAGGGCAGTTGTAAGACTTTGACACTGGCTCCTGGCTGATGCCAGGCTGATAGAAAAATCAAAAGTAACATATCTTATCAAAACTGAAGACACTGCCATTCAATAATCTTTCATATATTTCTCTTTAGTTTGTGACCAGAGACTTTCATTGCAATTTTATTTTACAACAGTTGTCCATAACTAGATCTGACTGAAATTACTGGAGCATTTTAGTCACACAGTGACAGTCATTCAGTCCTAAACAGAATAATATGACAAACTATAAGAATTAAGGAAAGTTTTGATTTACTCATGTGATGGATGAACCATTTCTACACTTAAGGGAGGGATTCACCTTTCACCTGGGTATCATCCTTGGCCTTATACTCCGTGCTTTTAATGGCCAACTCCACTCCGTAGCCTGAAAGGTAGACTTTTTCTTTACTTGGATTCTACAGTAGTACAAGAAAAATGGGGGGGGGGGGGAGATGAGGTCAAATTGCAGCAATAAGGCATATGCTAATTTTATCTTTCTCAACAGTACAAGACCATGGATTCTTGGCAAATGGATCACTCTGTTCTACATTTCCATGCGACCAAGTATCTAAAGGTGCTGTGGTTTCCCCATATCCATGCTTCTATGAGGTAAGCTTGAGCTTCTACTGGTAAGAGCTGAAAAAGTGTGGCTTTCATATACTTAACATATAGTAACTCTTTCCTCCTTGGCAGTGCCTCCCAGTAGGAAGAGATAGTGATGTCAGCTGATCTGGAATCTTGCTCCTGATGCTCTCTAGTTACTCCTTATTTTTTCTATGAGATGACATCATATGGGCCAGGAATACACTATTGCAGCAAGGGATAATTTTGTCTCCTGTAGAGTCTGTACCACTCAATTTTTTGGTCATAAATTGCCCAGAAATTGTAATGACAAATCATTTCAAGTTGATCTTCTGGGTACATTGGGGCTCAATGGGGCTGTTGGTTGTTCAGAGTAAATCCATCATTACTGGAAGTCTCCAAAAGTGGCAATACAGTTACATTCAGTCTTTTTAAGGATATTTTTCATACCCTCCATTTTTTTATCTGAGGTGCACATGCTCTGGGGTTGCATATGGTCTGTGGACCACACTTTCCTCAATCCTTGCCATAGCCACTGGGATGAAGTGTGACATGTTTCACTGGATGATATTTATAATGAAATTATAAGTTTCTCAGACAAGTGGCAAGCATGCTGAGCAAAAAGACCTCTGCTTCTCACAATTTATTCAATAACAAGTAAGGCATCCCTTGAAATAGAGTAATAAAAATTCAAGGCAGAAGGCATAAAGAATGCACAAGACTCATCAGGCAGTAATGATATAATAGTAACAAAAGAAGAACACCAATCAGTAAGACTCTAAAATATGTTGATTTTCTAAACTGAGGCTGAAAAGATTCTAGGTATATAAACACAGAAAAATATAATCTTTGTGAATATATCAAAAAAGGAAGGCCCATTTCGATATATAAATACAGCAAACAATAATCCCTATTTGACTTTAAGAAAATGGCCTTATTGCAAAAAGCACCACCTTCAGCTTTAGATCTAGATTAAACATATTCTGAACAATACACACAGTTCATACAAAACCCGCAAGAATTACATTGCCTTCTCTACATCAGATCAGTACTTACAGCAATATAATGCCTAAGGATGTAGGTGATTTCCCCTGCTCTAGCTTTTGATACAAGAAGTTTATGGAATTGAGAAAACTCTTCAGAACCAATTTGACCATACATTATAACAACAGGACTTTCTGGGTTTGAAACTGGATACTTGTGGTCTCCTTTGAACATGAAAGGCTTTGGCCTAAAGCAAGACAAACACAGAAATCCAAATGCTGTGCTTTAACAAGATTAAACGACACATAAAAAGTACCACACATACAGTATGTTATACTCTTCTGATGCTTACATAAAAATACTTGATGAAAAATATTGTAAATAAAATGGTAACATGGAGCTATAATTTCTTCTTTCTTTTATTTTTCTAAGTAAGAGAACTGAACAAATGCCTAGAATACCATTATCTCTGAACTGTTTTGAAATGTAAACTGTCACATTAGCATTTGTGTTTCCATAATGAAACAGAACCTTTGTGATATAGTAGCGCTGTAGTTCCAAGTTAGTGGAATATAAATCAAATTCTGCCCATGTTTGACTATTATTTTGTATTCAACAGGCTGAAACATTATTAACAATCCTTTTTGTGAAGCATTCTGAGCAACATCAGACATTTCATTAAATAGAATGTATACAAAGAAATCTTGCTTTGGTGTGCTACAAAGGGGAAAGCCAATAAGCAGTTTTGGTTGCTAAAGCAAACAGGCTGATGATTTATGAACAAGGAACTTGAAAGAAAGGATTCATTTTAGAACTACTCTATCAACAGTTTCCTCTTTGAACAAGCCTCAAATATCAGTATGATATACTGAGCTTTCCTAACACTATTAGACATATATTTCCCCATTACTTTCTATATCCTTTAAAACACCAATATGGCACGGCGGAAGGGACAGACAACACCAACATTCTTATTTGATAGTATAACTCTAAAATCACTGTAAACCATCTATTCCCTTCAAGGCTACTTCCACATTTTGCAAATAATTTCATCAAGACACTCAAGCTGACCAAGGTCACAAAAGCATTTGCTTAAGGAAATGCTAGAAGTAAAATGTATGTAGACAATAGCTAAGGCTTGATACAAAATAAAATGACCTTTCTGAAGCCGTCTGTAAGAGAATTTCAAGTTTGTCAGCTTCACAAGTCTTCTCTTCATGGACAACAAAGAATGCATTGCATCTGTCTGGTGGGGGCTCATCCGCTGCTATCTGTATTAAAATGTATCTGTTATAATATGATGATAACTTCCATTAGGGAGAAAACAAATCACCTCTTAATCATAGCAACAGCTATGCTACTAACATTAATCTGTGCAGCAACATTTGACCATATAAAGCAATAGTAGCAGAGCTACTGAGACGTGTTTAAAAAACTGGATCTTTGCAAATCCCCCCCCTATTTCAGCCTAGATCAGTGGTCCCTAAACTGTGCCCTTCAAGAGATTTTGGACTTCATCTCCCAGAAGCCTCGGCCATGTTGGCCAATAGTACGGGATTCTGGGAGCTGAAGTCCAAACTCCCTTAAAGAATACAGTTTGGGGACCACTGGCCTAGATGGACACCAGTAAGAAGGCAAGTTAATTCCTTAGATTCTTCAAAGGATATTTATCATACTAAGTAAAAAATCCTCTTAAGTTACAGTCAGTCAAGGAAGCACATTTGCCTTAGAGTGCATAACAAATGGTGAGATGATCTTGTAGTAACTTTTGTTCCTTTACCTTACCACTAACCCTCACAAATTTACCTTCTCTCCAACTCTTATTTTATGTTTACCTGTAAAGTGACATTAGTAAATATCAACTGCTAACAGGATGTTAGAGAAATTCTCTTTGCAATCCAAAACTGAAAAATAATGTATTAAATGCATTCTTATAAAAGTGTGTGTGTATATATATATATATATATATATATATATATATATATTAATGATGTGGATTTTTTGCAGCACTTACATTTACAGTCATCTCTCCATATGTGCGGACTTGGAGTCTGCGTTCTCACTCTTCACATGAGGGAAGAGCTGATATCTTTAAAATGGGAATGTGCACACCATTATTCTCTATGGGACTCGCATATGTGCAAGTCGCCATTTTCAAAGGGGGGGGGGGTCCAAGAACGGATCCCCACAAATTGGGAGGGTTGACTGCATTAATTACATTTATATCCTATTTTTTTCCTCCAGTGATCTCAAGGCAACATATGTGGTTTTCTCCCTTTCCATTTTATGATATGCCCAATATGCCCCCAGGCTGACCAGCAAAAAGCAAGAAGAATCAGAGTAGTCTGACTGGGTGGCAGGAGAACATCACTCAATAACTCAGTGTGATACAATAGCAATATCATCAACCCCAATATAAGATTTAGTAACTATCAACAAAATTACAGAATCAGGTGCAAGATGTGGGTTCCAGTTCAAAAGGACAAGGTATCTGCCACTTCCTTTCACATTACCACATGTGTATCATTCACAAGTATCTGAAAGCTTCCCAAAAGTTTTGTACTAACCTGTTGAAAGGCTTGAACCGTAGCTGAATAAGAACGTAAAGACAAGGCAAATTTCAACAAGTTCTGTTGCAAAGGTGAAAGATGCTGGGAAGCTGCTTGCAGTATTGTATTGTAAGAGGAATAATCAGTACCTGCCAATCCACAATGTAAACTAATTAGTTTTTTATTGGAAAAGGACAGGGATTTTAAAAACATATTGAACTGTCTTTGTTCTCTCTTCAACCATCTGTAATAAACAAAATAATACAGTTCCACAAGTACCACACAGCAACCTGCTTAATGCTCATAGTCCCATCAATAAAATTACAAAGCTGCCGGTCAATAAATCGCTTCCAAAACTACTTTAGTTCTACACTACCTTCCGTCAGCCTTTCACAGAAACTCTGTTTTAACCTGATCATTCAGACTCTCTAGAGATAACAGTCATGCGTGTAAGCACTTGTAAGATCTATTCAGTGTTTGGGAAACATCTTTTTCAAAGGTGACATTATTCACCAGTAATATTTTAGCAAACTGCTTGAACATTAAACAGTTAGGCAGCATTACATTATTACTTAGGGGGACCTTGAAACAGTGGTACACGCACTGGTAACCTCTCATTTAGATTTCTGCAATGCACTCTACATGGGGCTACCTTTGTATCAAGTTCAGAAGCTTCAATTGATCCAAAATGCTGCAGCCAGATTGGTCACAGGTACATCTAAATCTGACCATATTACTCCAATATTAAAATCATTACATTGGCTGCCGATCAGCTTCCGGGCCCAATACAAAGTGTTGGTGCTCATTTCCTTTAAAGCCCTACATGGCTTGGGTCAAAGTTACTTAAGGGAACACCTCTCCCTACACAATCCGCCCTGCGCTCTCAGAACATTGGGGAAGATTATGAAAACAAATGGAAAGAAGTTGAGAAACTATGGTTTTACGTTTGTGTTATACCAATTAGAAAATAAGTGTCTTTATTATAAAGAGTTATAATAATACTACTGTTGACTCTAAGATAAGAATGCTGATATTGTTCTCTTAGATGGATTGATTTAGATTGATATTTCTAATTTATATCTATAATTGAAAATGTACTTATAACGAATGTAACTGTAAATACGTATGTATCCCCCTCCTCTCTCCAATTTCTCCCACCTATTTCCTTTTCTTGTCATTCCCTGGTTACCCCTGCTCAACTTCGCTTTTCTTCTTCTTCTTCTTCTTCTTCTTCTTCCCTTTCTTTTCTCCCTTCCCTGTTTCCTTTTCTCCCCCTTTTCCCACCTTTATTATGATATTTTCCTGCTTGTATACTGATATATTTGTTAATTTTTTTATTTAAAGAAAAAATTAAAAATTAAAAAAAGAACATTGGGGAAGAAAATATTGGAATATACAAAGACCAGACTAATCACAACTTCCCATAAAGCGTTCACAGCTGCGGCCCCCACACTTTGGAACAACTTATCAGAAGAGATCCATCACCACCTTAGATGCCTTTAAGAAGGCACTTAAGACGGATCATTTCCGGCAGGCCTACCCATCTGATCTTCTATAACTGATCTTAAAGAATCTTCCACATTTGATTCAATAGTACAGAAACAGATGACAATTTGGCTATTTTAATGACTATGCATGTATTTTTGTGTGCTTTTATTGACATTTTGCAACTGTATTGTTCGATTTTATCTGTTGTAATCCCACCTCGATCCGCAGGGAGAGGCGGGAAATATAAATAAAATTTATTATTATTATTATTATTATTATTATTACTTATTTTAGCAATGGCATGATTCTAAGAACTACAGCGTGCTAGCCTTTTGAAAATATATGTACAAATTAGTCTTTGGCTGGTAAACTCTAATGAAGTTGTTACATTACCAAACAAATCCATATTTCAGTAATTCTGATGCTATGCTGTCCATTTCAGTCAGTGAACCAGTGTGCATAATTGCCCAAAGCTTCATTAACCACCCACCCTGAGTGCACCCTCCCCTCATGTAATGTGCCAACTTTACATGACATGAGCAGAGAGCTCAGCTTCTATTAAGTGGAGCTTCCCAACACATCTGAACTGAAGAACTCTACCAGAACCATAACTTTCCATCTGTCATCTTTATACTACCACCACCCATACAAAGCGAACATCCAAACTTGTGAAACATCGTTCATTCATGTGCTTTATGCTGTTGCACAGATAAAACTGTCCAGTGTTTTAAACACATTATTAGTCTGCTATAGGCAGCAACCAGATAAATAAACTGTAAAACATTATTTCCACATATGGGCCTGATTACACAATAACAGCTAGAAATTATTCAAACGCTGGTGCAAATGTAAAGAGGAGCTCATAATACTAAATTAATAATAAAAATATAAATAATAATAATAATAATAATAATAATAGTTTATTTATATCCCGGCTTGAGGTCAATCGGGGCAGCTAACAACGATAAAATACAAACATTGTAGATCAAAATTCCCTCCCCCCCTTAAAAATATTAAATCAATTATAATTAAAACCAACTAATTAAACAACATTAACGCATACACATTATTACAAGACAAAAACAAAACAGAACAAAACAAATAAAACAGTAAACTACGGTAGCATTTCCAAGGAGGACCTTGCGGACTCTCATAAAAACAGGGTTCCTGAGTCCAGGGTTATCTATTCCGGAAAGGCCTGCCGGAAGAGATCCGTCTTGACAGCCTTTTTAAAGCTGTCTAAAGATGTCAATTGACGGATCTCATCCGGCAGGTCGTTCCAAAAAGCCCTCTGGAAGGTAGCCAAAAGCCTAGCTCTTTGAGGCTGCAGCAAATTCCTCCCAGAGGACCGGAGTGTGCGGGGAGGATTATATGGGAGGAGGCGGTCCCTGAGATAGTTTGGACCCAAGCCATTTAGGGCTTTAAAGGTGATAACCAACACCTTGTACTGGGCCCGGAAACTAATAGGCAGCCAGTGGAGGGACTTCAATACCGGAGTAATATGGTCCCTCCTTGATGTTCCTGACACTATTCTGGCCGCCATGTTCTGCACTAATTGCAGTTTCCGAATCAAGTACAAGGGTAGCCCCATGTAGAGCGCATTACAGAAATCTAGACGTGAGATTACCAGCGCATGTACAACTGTCTCGAGATCCCTTACTTCCAGAAAAGGGCGCTGTTGGCGTATCAGCCGAAGCTGATAACAGGCACTCTTGACTGTCGCATTTACCTGATTTATCATCAGGAGCGATGAGTCAAGGAGCACCCCCAGACTGCGAACACAGTCACTAGAGGAGAGTGTGACCCCATCCAGGACTGGAGGTTGCAACCCAATTCTTGGTTTTGGAGTCGCTACCGTGAGCACCTCTGTCTTGTCCGGATTCAGTTTCAATCTGTTTTTCCTCATCCAGCCCATTACTGCTTGGAGACATTCATTGAGAGAGGAGATGCCATTAGAATTCGAGGCCGACGAGCGAGACAAGGAGAAATAGATCTGGGTGTCATCAGCGTACTGATAACACCCAGCTCCATAACTCCGAATAATCTCACCCAGCGGCTTCATATAGATGTTAAATAACATCAGGGACAGTATAGCACCCTGTGGAATCCCACAGGTGAGCTCCCTTTTACTGGAGCAGCTGTCCCCGAGCAGCACCCTCTGGGATCTGCCCAGAGGGTGATTCTATGTGAGAAGGAAAGAGGTAGCACCTTATACAGCCCAAGTAGGCTCATACTCAGAACGTTAACTGCAGCAACGTAGCATGGCCTGCCAATGACTGTGCAATTTCCTGTTACTGCAGTACTTGGTGGGCAGCAAGACAGAGGGGTTCACTGAGCTTCTTGAATACATGACAAGTGGGTTTTGGTTGGCTTATTCAATGACCAACCCTGTCTGGTTACCATTTTGTAGCTTTTAAAATAGGGATGAGGAATCTCTAGCCTGCTGGATAGATGTGGCATGTGGATGTTCCAGTGAGCACCAAGGTTCTTTTGCTGTCATCTCCAACCAGTCAACAGAGATTAGAAGGTACGGAAGGTACAGAACAGAGCTGTACTGTGTAGGCAAGAAGCTGTTGTACTGGCGCCTTTCCTGAGCAGACATACATAG
The DNA here is from genome assembly GCF_019175285.1 of Sceloporus undulatus. Taxonomy (NCBI): domain Eukaryota; kingdom Metazoa; phylum Chordata; class Lepidosauria; order Squamata; family Phrynosomatidae; genus Sceloporus; species Sceloporus undulatus. The sequence continues at coordinate 216,560,719 of NC_056524.1, forward strand.
AAATTAACTGTGCTTTGTATGGCTGATGGGAAAATATTCCAATTGCTAAAAATTACATCAGGCCACAAAATTACATCTTGGCTGCACCCCATGCCTTCCTCTCTGTTCACTGATGGAATGGAGCTCCAAGATTCTTTCCAAATTAGATCGCAGACCCTGAGTGCACTGATTCTCTACCTAAACTGGGAGAGATGATTTCAGAACATAAGAAAAATGTTTACAATTGTTGTTTCTGATATTATAGTACAAACAAAAACATAAAAAACAATTTATTGTTTATCATTATACTAAGTCATCTTTACAACTAATTCCAACATTCAGCATGAATTTCTGTAGCTAAGTAACAAAGCAAAGGATAATTACCATCATGATCAGATGATCCAAAGTCTTGACAGGTTTCAATAAACTTCCAGAATTTCTCTTGACCTTCTTCGGCTAAAAATTCACTGAAGAGGGCGAGGAAGCATTAATTAAAAAAAAAACCTCTTGCAGCAGAATTGTTAATAGAATTCACTGTACCTCAGAGGCTCCTGTTTCAAATACCATTTACATATAAATACATTGGGAAATCTTAACAAATCACTATTTCTTAACAGTAACTCCCCACCACCACCAAAAATATGCAATACTAGGAATATTCATCTAACAGTATTGCTGTATGAATCACCAGAATTGTATATTTAAAGTGAGCCGCTTGGGGAAGCACCAATTCTCCTTTGTTTCTTGCTAGCAGCAGAAATCAAGGGAGACCTCCTCTCTCCTCTACTCCTATGGCAATCCATAGGGGGAATCCAGAGAAAATATGAAGAGAGTCATTTCATTGGACATCCGCCCACAAGCATTGAGAGCTTGATAGGGTAGCAGAGGTGGGAAGTGCTCATAATTTTTTTCTTTTTAGGCAAAGATTGTGGTGCGAAGAGGTTTATATGGGACATCAGGATGGTGGCTTCTTTTAATCTGCTGTGACCATACTGCACTGCAAGCATGGGGGCTTCCACATCTACCTTCTGCTGTTTCTTTCTGCATCAGACCAGAGGACTCTAAAAAAAAACAGCAACTAAGAAACTGATGAAGCCATCACTGGAAACTGATAAGAATCATTTGATGTTTCTACCTACAAGGACCTGCAGCATCACAAGTGTACCTCTTAACGCTTCTGTGGATTTTGATGTTTTGTTTTCAAAACTGAGATTGGCACAGCCATCATCAGGAAGATTATCACCTAGGCACTGAATCAGATGTGAAAACACAAAAAATAAATTCTGATAATGAAGCATCTAAAGTACTTTGAGAAAAGCTGCCAAGACAACATTTTTACCTTGCTTCAAGTAATAATGGTGTGGAATGCCATTTAGTAGTCAAGGATGTTGTAACTGCTTTTGAATCTGCTTTCACAAATGAAAAGCTCATCCAGATTCCAATAAGTATAATTAGAGATCCCATCATATAAAAGAACACCTAAAATAAAAATAAAGACTTTTATCTTAAGTTTTTTGTTTAATTTAATACAGAAGTATACACTGGCTGTGTGCTGAACCTTAAATCAATGCTTTTCCAATCATTTACAAGATATCTAAGGAAATAAAAGCCCTTCTAAGAGTAGTTTGGTGAAAATCATAGATTATCTCTTCCCTTCTCTTTCATGTGCAAACAGGAACTCAGTGAAAGCTTTTACTTTCACTTCTGACTAACCCATATTTTCCTCAGAGAAACAAAGCACATGAAAAAGGGTAGTTTATATGTTTGTTGGAAGGCTCTACATTTGATGTTAATTTTAAGTTAGAGAAGTGAAATTTAACCAACTGAAACTGCCTCAACTTCAATATCTAAAAACTTTTACTTATTTATTTATTGTTTAAGCCTCCATTAAGGGGCTCAAGGCAACTTACAAAATAAAATAGTAATTGCCTAAAATGTGCATTATAAAAGTCAGACCGATAATGAGATATGGTTCTACAAAAAATAATTTTGAGTGTATTGGACACTATTAAACCTTGTTACAAAAAAATGTTAGTGATGTAATGTAGATAATGCTGCCTTGTGGCATACGATGAAAGTTTGCTTATGCGGAGTTCAGAAATGACTCTTTTCTGTGCAAGTCCAGGAAGCCCTGTTCATAAACAGACACTTGCCAGCCTTACCTTTTTGATATACAAAGGGATCTTGTAGCACCTTTGAGACTAAAGTCCAAAATATACTGTGGAAACAATCCAGTTTGAGATTGCTTTAACTACCCTGGCTCAGTGCTAAGGAATCCTGGGAATTGTAATTTGTTGAGGCACCAGAGCTCCCTGACAGAGAAGGCTAAATATCGCTACTACAATTCCCAGGATTCTCTAGCACTGAGCCAGGTCAGTTAAAGCATTCTCAAACTGGATTGTTTCCGCAGTGTGTTTTGGACCTAACTGAAAGAGAGAAGTTGGTAGCAGGAGCTTTGGTAGACTTCAGCTGACTTCCTCACCACAAAGTGACCAGACGTCCTCCTTTTTCTAAGACACCTCCTACATTCCAACCTTCTGTCCAGGAGGAATCCCAAAATGTCCTCCATTTGGAGCAGGACTAAGAAACATGGGTTTATATGTGTTTTTAGTTTTTATTTGGTCATGTCCTACATTCTTTCCTGAGTGTCCTATATTTTGGCAGTGCCTTGTCCTCCTTGGTGGTGAGGACATCTGGTAACTTCTTTACTCCAGTGCGTTTCCAAAGGGCTACAAGATCCCTTTCCAGACTTATTTTCCCAGACTAACACTGCTATACCTTATCCTTTTTGTAAGGAAATGAAGGAGCAAGTCCAGTTTTAACAACAGTAAAAATTGGACTTGCTGCTTCATTTCCACATACAAAGGATTTTGAATTTGAACTGACATTCTCACATACCAATGGCATATATATCTGTCCCTGGTTTCCACTTCACTAAATGCATCTGAGGAAGTAGACTGAAGTCTGTGAAAGCTCATGCTGCCAACTTCTTTCTTTTAGTCAGTCTAAAAGATGCTACAAGCTCTCCCTACATACTGATTCTAGAGACTAACACGGGTACATCTGAATTTTGCTGCAGTACCTTACCTTTTTGGGTAAGCTGGAATAAAAGGAGCCCAGCAACGCCACCAGGCCCCCAAAATGTATCACGATTGTATGGAAACGAAGGAGTATTTATTATTAATGTATTTTAAACATTTTTATCTTTTTAAAATATTTGATATTTTAACATGTTATTTGTTTTAATTATTATAGTAATTTAATTCTGTTTTTATGTACTATTTATGTATGTTTTTTAAATATATTGTTTGTTTTTAATATTGTAAGCCGCCTCGAATCCTAGTCCTGGGAGAAGAGCAGGATATAAACAAATAATAATAATAATTTAATTCTTCACATACCAATGTCATATATATGTATGTCCCTGGTTTCCACTCCACTAAGTGCACCTGAAGAAGTAAACTGAAGCCTTTGGAAGCTCATGATGCCAATTTCTTTCTTGCAGTCAGTCTCAAAGGTGCTACAAGATCTCTCTACATACTGATTCTACAGACTAAGGTGGGTTCGGCCAGTCGGCCAATCACAAATCCATGTAAGAGTTGCCTTGTCTAGCCCACATTCTACAAGCTTGTTTGCAAGAATGCCATGGGGAACCCTGTCAAAAGCCTCACTGAAATCAAGATATACTATATCCACAGCATTCCCTTCATCTACCAAGCTGGTAATTTTATCAAAGAAAGAGATTAGGTTTGTCTGGCATGACTTCTTTCTCTGAAACCCGTGTTGACTTTTTGTGATTATGGCATTGCCTTCTAGATGTTCACAGACTCTCTGTTTAATGATCTGCTCCAGAATCTTTCCTAGTACTGATGTCAGACTAACTGGATGATAATTGTTGGGATCCTCTTTTTTCCCCTTTTTGAAGATGGGAACAACGCTGGCCCTCCTCCATTCTGCTGGGATCTCTCCTGTTTTCCAGGAGTTCTCAAATATTATTGCCAATGGCTCCGATATTACATTGCCAGTTCTTTTAATATCCTTGGATGTAGTCCATCTGGTCCTGGAGATTAACCAGGTATTCTTCTACTATCTCCTTACTTATTCTGTGCTGAAATTCCCCTATTCTGCCCGCTCTTCCTTTATCCTTAGGTTGAGCGCTCTTGAGAAAGAGATCTGGGCCTGAAGGAGTGGAGTTCTTCCTCCATGGGGACCCTCAGGATCCCTTCAAGCAGTGGTCCCCCAAACTGTGTTCTTGGTTTTTCATCTCCCAGAATCCCAGACCATTGGCCAACATGGCTGAGGCTTCTGGGAGATGAAGTCCAAAAAACTCTTAAAAGGCCCAGTTTGGGGACCACTGCAAACTTTTTTATATAGTCCCCAAGAGATTTTGGACTTCAGCTCCCAGAATCCCATAGTATTGGCCAACATGGCTGAGGCTTCTGGGAGATGGAGTCCACAATCTCTTAAAGGCCACAGTCTGGGGACCACTACTAACCTTTATATACAGAGGTCCCCCCAACTGTGTTCCCTAAGGGGTTTTTTTGGACTTCATCTCCCAGAATCCCACACCATTGGCCAACATGGCCGAGGCTTCTGGGAGATGAAGTCCACAATCTCTTAAAGGGCACAGTTTGGGGACCACTGAAACCCTCTTCCCGCCTTCGCGAGCCCCGCCGCCCTCTGAGGAAGCAGCTCTAGCGCCGAGTCTCCCCGCTCACCGTTCCTTATGGCTTCTCCGGAGGCGGAGGTGGCTGCGGAGTCTTACACCTGTAAGCGGCTGCCACGCTCCTTTCCTGCTCTCGCCCGCCGCGGCTGCTTCAGTTTCCTGACAGCTCGCTTCCGCTTCCGGTCCCTTGCCGGCCGCCGGCATAGAGACGACGACGACGACGATCGCTATGGATGGAAGCTGCCGCCGCCATTTTGTTTGAGGGCATATCTTCCCTCAGGCTGGAGACCAAACTGTTTCTTAGGCGCTGAGTGAAAAAGACCGCGGAAAGCGATAGGGAGGAGAAATGGACCGTACCAAGTGGCAACCTAAAAAGGGGGGCGGAGGGAGGTGAGGGACTGTACCAAGTGACACCCTAAATGCGGGGGTGGGCGATCCCAATACTCCCCCATATTTAATGATTTCATTTTTTAAATGCCGCCTTTCTCAAAAAATGTGGACTCAAGGCGGCTCACAAGATAGAAGGATTTATTTTAAATTTTTAAATTTATTTATTTGTATTATTTTAATATTATTTATTATTTTAATTTTATTTTTAAACATTTTAAAAGTGTTTTAAATTAAAATTAAAATAATAATTAAATAATAAATAAAATAACCTAGAATAAAACAAAATTAAGATTAGTTAATCAAGATTAAAATTAAGATTAATGTTTTAAAAAAATTGGGCAGAGAGAGTTTGTGGAGTTGGGATATTTCAAATTTAATTCAATTCAAGCAATTAAAACGTCTCTCTATATAAAATCACATAAAATATATCCAAATAAAATATAAATCCACATAAAATGTAGTGAAGTTAAATGAGATGGGAGTGAGGCTCAGTGGGAGGAAAAAAGAGAAGACACAAGGGGTTTTTGGTTTGTTTGTTTTAAATTAAAACTTTAATTTTTTTATTTTAAAAAAATTTACAAATTTTGTTAAAACATCAAATCTTACCAAACTTTCACTTTGACCACATGAAACTGTTTACGTGTAAATACATCTAAGCTGCACGCATTAACAGTATTGTTAAATTAAAAATATAGCTTTAATTTTGCTTGTTTTTATGTCCATATATATACATACAAACATGGGAATTACAATGTATGAATAACATTAGTATAAAATGTTAGAATTAGTGCAATGGAAAGGTATGCAGGATCTGATTAAGGAGCAAAGGCACCCCCAATGGCTCAGGCTAAGACTGCATCCACACTGCAGAAATAATCCGGTTTGACACCACTTTGAACTGCCATGGCTCAATGCTGCAGAATTCTGGGGGCTGTAGTTTGTTGAGGCATTGAATGAAGACGCAAGAATTGAGATTAATTTCTCAATATTAAATTCTCAAGGAAACTTGAACTGAGACCAGAAGATTCTCTTTGTCTAACAAAGAGATATCAAGTGTTAGATGCAGAATGCTCCATATACTATTCCATGTCTGTGAGAGACAGTTGGTTGGGATATTTCTATGTATGTATGAGGTATTCCTTTCTGCCTTTTTGCCATACCTTGTCTGGCTTTACATATATATAATGTATGTTGGATTCTGAATATAGGAATGAAGTACAGAGGCTCTGCCCTCGTGTAAAAAAGAACTTGGGAGCCTGTCATTTCTTTGCTAGGCCAATCTGAGCAACACACGTTCTGACGTAGTCGTGTTGCTCTGCAAACCAATCATAAAAACTTGTTCTCGTTTTAATCTTCAAACTCTGGACGTTGGGTATTTAATGAATAAGAGGGAATCTTTGCCTTTTTCTAAGCGATAACAGCATCAGGTGGCATTAAGCAGGAAAACGTGGCTGTCCTTTTCTGTTGCTTAGATTCCTGGCTCCTTATGCAGCTTTAACTGTTCAGCGGTGTCTGCTAGCCCTTTCTCTTAAAAATAGTCAAGATCAAGAAGATGCTGAAATGGTGAGTCAGTTTTCACTACTACAGGGCCATACTATTATGTTATGCCCCATTTCACCCCCAAGAAGTTCAAAGTGGAGTATGATCTTTTCATTCAACAACTCTGCAAGTTCTCTTAGGCCAAGTAGGAATAGTCTTGGCTCAACCAAAGGCTGTGAGGCTTTCAAGATCTTCGCTGCATCTGTATGGCAGAAATAAGCTGGTTTGACCCCACCTTAATTGCCATGGCTCAATGCTATGGAATTCTGGGAAGCATGGTTTGTTGTGGCACCAGAGCTAGCTGGTAAGGTACTGCACTTAGGCAGCAAAAATGAAATGTACAGATATAGGATGGGGAAAGCCTGGCTTAAGGAGACTTATACGTGTGAAAGGGATCTGGGAGTCAGAGTAGAGCACGAATTGAACATGAGTCAACAGTGCAATGCAGCAGCTAACAAGGCCAATGCGATTCTAGGCTGCGTCAATAGAAGTATAGTGTCTAGATAAACAAGGGAAGTAATAGTGCCACTCTATTCTGCTCTTGTGAGGCCCCACCTGGAATATTGTCTCCAGTTCTGGGCCCCACAATTTAAAAAAGGATGTGGAGAAACTGGAGCCATGTGTCCAAAGGAGGGCGACTAAATTGGCGAAAGGTCTGGAAACCTTGCCCTATGAGGAACGACTTGGGAGCTGGGGATGTTTCGCCTGGAGAAGAGAAGATTAAGAGGTGATATGATAGCCCTGTTTAAATACTTAAAGGAATGCCATATTGAGGAGAGAGCAAGCTTGTTTTCTGCTGCTCCAGAGACTACAACGCGGAACAATGGATGCAAGCTGCAGGAAAAGAGATTCAGCTCAACATCAGAGGAGCTCCCTGACAGTGAGGGCTGTTCATGTGGAGACAGTGGCTCCCACTCTCCTTTCCCGCCATCTCCTAAGGCAGCGGAGGCGCTCCTTCTCTCTCTCCGAAGCGCTCCGAAGCCTGCCAGCCAATCCGCTGCTCGGTGGGCGGAGCGAACCCGTGAACGCCCTGCCTCTTTCCGAAGAGCCAATCGCCTCGGTTTGTCTTCCCTCAACATCTCGCGACAGCAGCCTGAGGAGGCGGCTCGGGCTTCGGACTCCAACTCCCAGGAGGCCTTTCGCGGAGCCAATCGCCGGGTCCCGTGTCTCCAAGGTGGGCGGGGCTAGGTTCGGGGCCCAATCACTGCAGAGTGGGGAGGGGTGAGTCGCTGCGGCAGCTGCGGAAGCGACGCTCCCCCGGACGGAGCCGTGTCAGCGCAAGAGGCGGCGCTGGGGGGCTTTCGTGAGGGAGACTCTGCCGCGTCCTGGGCTGCAGGTAACTCAGGGAGATGAGAGAAGCACACAGCGAGACGGCGCGTGTCAGAGTCAAGCGCGCCCGCGGAGGGACCAGCACCTCCCACCTTTTTAGGTGGCCTTCAGCCAACGATCGAAAGTGACCGGGGCGGCGTCGCGACAGGGCTTTTATATCCCCCGAACATCCGGGTCCTTCGCCTTGCGCGTCTGTTTCACCTAGTGATCGGGGAGGGAAGGAAGGGAGGAGGAGGAGGAGGCGGGCCCCGGACGATCGCGAGGAGCCTTCCTATTGGCCGCCTCGGCGGGCTCCCTCATTGGTTGGCAAGTCGCCTTTGATTGGCCATTTTGGCCAGAGGGGCGCTGCCTATTGGACTTCAGCTTCCTGAAGGAGGGGGCGGGGCTTGCCGAGGAGGAGAGAGGGAGACGCCCCTGACAGACCTCCGCCGACGCCAGAGACTCTCAGAGGCCTCGGGAGGAAGAAGCAGGGAGCGGCATCTGGTGAAGAGGCTGCTGGTCCCTTCCTCATGCTCCCGGGCGAACATGAGGAGTGTGCGGCCGAAGAAGGGGAGGAGAGCTTGACACGTAAGGAAGGGAAGGAGCTGATCCCGCGAAGATCAGTCGTCCCCCAAACTGTGCTCTTTAAGAGATTTTGGACCTCAGTTCCCAGAATCCCAGGATATTGGCCAGTGTGGCTGAGGCTGCTGGGAGATGAAGTCCAAAGTCTCTTAAAGGGCACAGTCTGGGGGCCACTGCAACCATTTATATACAGTGATCCCCCAAACTGTGTTCCTTAAGGGTTTTTTGGACTTCAGCTCCCAGCCTCCCAGTCCATTGGCCAACATGGCTGAGGCTTCTGGGAGATGAAGTCCAAGATCTCAGAAAGGGCACAATTTGGGAACCACTGGCTGAGATTGCGCTGGATCGCTGTGAGAGTTGGGAGTTCAAGGGCCCAAGGATCCCTATCAGAAACCCCCATCCTTCTTTGGTCATTTGGGAAAGGAAGGGAAGGGCAGAGTTAAGTTTGGAAAGTGGCAGTGGTTGTTGGGCTGTGTCTCTGGAGGACAGGGTTCAGTTCCTGGCTCAGCCCCATGGAAAGCAATCTTGCCAAGAAAACCCATGACAGGGTTGCCATAAGTCAGAAATGATGTGAAGGCACACGACGACAGAGAGTGAAGTTGGTGTCACTGTCATAAGAGTAGGATTCGGAAGTATAGCTGAGGTAGTCTGGAAGATCAGGATGCCAAGGGGTCTTGCAGCATCTCTGAGACAAACTGGAAGAGAGGAGTTGGTAGCAGGAGCTTTCCTAAACTTCATGCTTCCTCCTCCTAACCCTAGTGTGCCCCTCCACCTCAGGGGCAAAGATGAGGAAGCTGGAACCATAATCTCTGTGTTTTGATTAAGTGTTGTATTATTAAAACCACATCATTAAAGAGTTTTTTATGAAGATACTTTGGAAACAGTGTCAGATTTGCACAAGTACTTGTGTGGCAAATGCTGTTTACTGCTACTGTTAATGAGTTGCGGTCATTTCATAAGTTAAATACAGTCCAGAAGTTATTTGTTTTGTAATAGAGAAATCTATTTATAGCCAGAATTTTGGTGAGGGACAAGTTTGCTTTCAAGTTGTCAACTGTAGAGGATGTAATCAGGTTGAATTGATTGGGATTCCTTATAAACAGGTATTCAAGAGCATGCCCATATAGTTAACATTCTGTGTGTGTTCCATAGGTGGAAATGAGTTCTCAGCAGTTTCCTCGTACTGGAGCCCCTTCAACTAGTCTAGGACCAGCTCCTTCTCCAATCTCCACGAGTGGATCTACTGGATTGATAAACCCAACAACTACAGGTATGGCAATTACAGGACTTGATCTATGGAGTCTGCATAAAGTATAGACTCGTCCCTCCACATTCGCTGGGGTTAGGGGCACAGGACCCCCCGTGAATGCGGAAAAACATTCCACATATTCCAGATATTCCTAGAGAACATATTAATAAAACCCATGAATAATCAAAGCCACAAAAGTTAAAGACGCAAATGTGGAGGGATGAGTATAGTTACCTGGAGGTAAATTCCATTGACATCTGAAATAATATTTGTATATTTTCATCAGTTCCAGATTTTCCTTTCCAACATATTATACCCTTTTCTCTTTTCAGTAGTAAGTGATGAACCTAACCGAGAATTGGAAGTTGCTCCCAGAGATCACGTGGTCCCTGGTGGCTCTCTGCAGTCTCGTGAAGAGAAGCAGGAAACGGTGGTAGTTCGGCCATATCCACAGGTGCAAATGTTGACTCCTCACCATACTGTGCAGTCTGGTGTTCCTGTTACAGTGGCAGCTCCTCCAACTCATCTGACTCCAGCAGTGCCACTTTCTTTTCCTGAAGGACTTATGAAGGTAATGGAGAATCATATTCATACTGGAGATCCTGTCTAAGGGAGTCACCCATAGTGAAATTCACTTGGGCCTGACTTTAGTTTGCAACTTTCTCTTCATTTTAACATTTAATCAGGTATTTTTACATGCCTTTGAGTCCTCAGGAAAGAGAAGATTGGAAATGTTTATCTGACATTTTTATTTGGTGACATATTTGCAAATGCATGCAGCTTCACAAGTAGAATAGCCTAGTAGAATATACACTGAAAATATGTAGGAGTTCCTCTGTTACCTTGAACTAAATGTTCTAGTATTGCATCTATGCAGAGTCATCCAATGAAACAGTTTTGAGTGGAAGGTACTGTAATTTTAAACCAGTGACTTCAGTTCCTGCTTGTCCTGTTTAAACGGCTGCTTTTCAGCTTGTGTTCCTTGAGCATGTCAGTGGTATTGTAAAGCTGTGCTTAACACCTATATTCAAGATCTTTGTCCATTATGGCTAATCAAAGCTGCCAAACAGGATGGCAAATTTTGTGCTTGATGCCTCTGTTGAGCAAGTTATAAGACCATCAGGCTTCCAAGTGGTATCAAGGCCACTTGGTAAAAACCTGTCACCAGATCCAACAGGGCTAGATAATTATTGGTCAGTCTCAAATACTGTACTGGAAATGTTATAGTATCTTAGATCTTGGTTTTTCTAAATAAACTTATTTTTCTAAACCCATTTCAGTCTGGCATTCAACCTGATCATGGGACTGAATATATTTTGGTCACCTTCCTAGACGGGATTGTAACATCTTGTCATAGGATCCTTGTGGAAACTGTCCATGGGCTAAGCACTAGAACTGATGTTTTTCACAGTTCCTCTCCTTCCTGAAGTGACATTTCCTGCTTAGGTAATTTGAGAGGACTTTTAATCCTGTCACTCATACATCTGGAGTTTTAGAGTACCTACATTATGTGTACACTGATAATAGTTGGTTTTCTTTAGAGAAGGGGCTGCCTTTGAAGTTTGGAACATAATACTACAGTCAGGTTTCTCATAGAGGCTGGGTATACGGCTTATATTTTTTCCTTCTTTTGTACCAGTTGCTTAAAGTGCATGCTTATTTCAATATACAATGTAGAATTGATTATATAGAATTATAGTCTTGCCCCATGTTAGCTGCAGGACATCTTGCCACCACATAATTTTGCCTCAAATCTGACATTTTTCTCAGAAGCCCTTCTGACTGACCGCCCAGGTATTCATAAGGTGACAACACATGAAGAACTATTTTCTTGGCTGGTGCTCTGTCTCAAGAACCCCCTTTGCCAAGGCATCTGTATGGCATCTTTACTGCTTGTAATTAGGAGGACATGGGGGGATCCTTTTTTTTAATGTCAAGCTTTCAAGAATTATACCTTGGTGTGAGTTTTATTCATTGACGTTATTTATTTAATTATTGCTAATGATACTGTTCTGGTCTTTTTTGGGAGGAAGAGCAGCATATAAATAATTTTAATTAAATCAATCAGTATCGATTCTTCTCATTAAACATTTCCATGGGTTCTGATTTCAAGAACTTGTTATATGCTACTTTCAAGAGCACCGACCTCCTTTGCATCAGGAAATATTTTGTTAGTTTCCTGCTGCAAACTAACAGAGTGTTTCCTAAATAGTTTTCTAATTAAACCTGATGATATATGCACATTGGGCATGGTTGAGAGAGTGGGCGAGGTATCCCTGTGAGGTAAGGCCCTTTTCAGACCCTTTTCAGATTCATTGGAACTGAAATCACCTTCCAGGGGACGGTTCCTGGGAATCAGTCCCATGATCCCAGCAGACCTTACTTACATTTGAATAGGTATGAATAGGATTGTATTGTAAAGCTGTGAAAAACAAAAGTTAAAGCATCTCTACTCTTCCATCATCCTACCCTACTCTGAAACTGACAATGACTCCATAGTCATTAAGAATCTAGCCCCATGTCATGGAGCTGCAGTTTTGGTAAACTGTAGCTATTTTACAGCAAGTAGTGTACAATTGCATAATTAGTCTTTTTAAAAAATCATAGATTCATTTTTAAATTAGGGAGAGACTCATATGTCAAAGTAAATGCTTGTGACACAAAATCAAAGATTTCAAGGAAGTTGATGGGTTCTTTCTTTATATTTATTCTTTCCCTTGGTCAGCCAGTATTAAAGCTTTTATCCTGGTCACTCTATGTGGTTAAGGCTGTATTCCTTTTCTGAAGATCTATATTTACAACAAAATGCAAAATAGTTTTAATTATTTAGACAGTACTTACTAGTGATTATCTGTACCGAATCTATACTCCATCCTCCAAGGTAAGAGAACTGATGTATTTTTGTATAATATCTGTTTATTCATTTGACACAAATTGCAAAGAGCAAGACATTATGTCTTTATGTCCTTTTCAGCCTCCTTTGAAGCCTACGATACCCAGCCGTCCTATTGCACCAGCTCCACCCTCCACCCTTTCTGGTCCCACCAAAGTCCCTGGGCAGGTTACTGTAACAATGGAGAGCAGCATCCCCCAAGCCTCAGCTATCCCTGTAGCAACCATTAGTGGGCAACAGGTGAGCATTTTCTACAGCTAAAGTAAAATGTTTATTTGTTAAGGCAATGAAAAGAAAAGTAAAAGCTCTATAAGCTATTACTTCTTTGACTCCACTCCTAACTTTAATTTGTGTCTCCTATAGTAGTAATGCAAAACGAAGTTGTATGCAAGTCTGCCTTTAATGGTGTTAGCTGGGATTTGTGGTTGCATATGAAAAGACTTCATGTAGCCTTTCTTACACACAGGGACATCCCAGCAATGTGCACCATATCATGACAACCAATGTTCAGATGTCAATCATTCGAAGCAGTGCTCCTGGGCCACCGTTGCACATTGGCGCTTCTCATTTGCCTCGAGGTATTATATGTAGTAGTATTTCTTTGAGAACAATAATTATGTGCCAATCTGTTCTGAACAAATTTGGGACCATGGTAAATAAAGGTGCCACTCCATGCATTGAATTATCCAGAGAAGACTGGACTGGAACATGAAGTGACTCCTTGTATTTTTAGCTGTCTTGTTTTGGGAAAGACATTAAGATCTAGATAGTTACAGAATGGAATATATTACACCCATATATTTTCAGATATGTTGTGAATTATGTACTTTCTCCAGTTGCTTACCTCCTAGATGGGGATGGAAAACCATAGTAAGGAAGAAGGGTAATTTTTGCTCCAGCAGTTGGCTGCAAAAGCCAAAATTTGAAGTTGCTTTTATTGGTAGGAGTAAACTATAAGGAATAAGGGTAAACCACCAATACAGGAGACAGATTTTGGCCATTTGGTTATGTCTGAGAAGTACATAAAGCTCCCTGACTGCACTTTTCTTACCATTGTTCTAAATAAATCACCTGGCCTTAACAGCAGCATCAGTACAAATTTGAGCTTTTGCTAAGACTGGCTAGATTTCTTAACTAGGTTCAATAACTGCCTTCAACAGATTAAATCTTGGTGTGGCTAATGTCAATGCCATTGTAATGTTACATTTAAATTAAAGTTAACAGTTTCTGAAGTGATAAACTGAATAGGGAGCACACAGTTCCACAGCCTCTTCATTGTTTAACCATGGTAAAGCAACTGAAAACATTGCGGTAGCCCTGTTTCATGTTACCATCTGAAGGATTAGCAAGCAGCTGGGTTTAGAAAAGAATGCTACTAGTAACTTTCCCCGTAATTCTTTGTTGTGTCTCCTGCTTGAAGCAAAGGTTGCAGCCAGTCTGACATTTTTAAAGAAGTTGAATATCTGTGTCTTTTTCTCAGTTACATTCACTTAGATATTTTCCTCTTCAGGTGCAGCAGCAGCAGCTGTGATGTCCAGTTCTAAAGTAACAACAGTGCTGAGGCCAGCTTCACAGTTGCCAAATGCAGCAACAGCTCAACCAGCAGTTCAGCACATCATTCATCAGCCCATCCAGGCAAGTAAAATTCATGGTATTTGAAGATAAGGTGTTGCTGTTTAGAGATTCTTGTGGCCTTTTCAGCGAGAAATCACTGAAAAAAAATCATTTAATTATTGCATAGTTAAATGATCTGGGAAATCTGGTGTCAGGTTTTTATGGCTGAAATTCTACTACGATAAACTTAAGCCCAATGTGCAGATGATCTCTTCTTGTTAAAATCTGGCCATTTTACTTAAAAACCTCAAGGCCACCCTTGATGGGTGACTTTCTGATTTATTTTTATGATCAAAAGATCCTGGTAATCTATATGCAGAGATAAATCTCTGAGGGGAAAAATTAGCCCTAGTAATCATAATTATAGCCTGGGGCAGACTGCCTGAAAAGGGCAGCCTGCTGGCAGCCTTTTTTCCTCTGGGGGAAAGTGGCAGCCGCCAAACTGTGCGGCTTCCCTGCGGAAGAAAAAGAGCCCGAGAAAAGCGGGTTCTTCTTAAGCTGCAGGGACGGTGTAACAAGTGCTCCACTGGCACACTCGTTATGTGAGCACTGCGCAGCAACATGCAGACGCTGAGCTGCACTTACATAACAATGGCAGCACCCGTGTAGACAGGTTGCCGCCATTGTTACGCTGCTAGTATGTTCTAGGGTTAGGGACCGTGCGGTTACCACGCAGTCCCTAACCCTAGAATCAGTGCTGGTACGCCACTTTATGGCAGTATGTACCATGCCTATGTTACACTCAGTGAAATCCCTTTTTAAAAATTGATAATTATAGTTTTGTCAAGTTGTCTGTTAACATTCAGACAGGTTTTTTTTTTTAAAGAAGAAGTCATCAGTTTAAAGCTTCAGCAATGTTACTATTTATTCCGTGTCTATACAGTCCCGGCCTGCTGTGACAACTTCAAGTACTATCCCTCCTGCTGTAGTAGCTACAGTCTCAGCAACAAGAGCCCAGTCACCTGTTATTACTACAACAACAACACATGCTACAGAATCTACTCTCAGGTAACAACCACTGATCGTGACATTGAGTAACTCAAATATCCTTTATTCCTATTAAAAATACAGTCTTGTATATGTTTACTTGAAAGTAAGTCCCATTTTGTTCAGTGAGGTAAATTCCTTCATGAATTTCAAATTATGGCCTTAGAATATAAAAAGGTATCTATGGGCAATGCATCTGAGAACTACTTTGTATAAGATGGCCACTACAGGGAGGCTTTTTAAAACCTGCTTTCTAAAAGCAGCTGCTCCATGTGGTTAGCCACTCTACGTGAACCATCTTGCTGTGCTAGTCATTAAAGCATCTTTCCTTCCATGTTGCAATCATGTAATGTCAGATAGCCCTAAGAAAGAATTTATGGGAGAAATTCTGCGCTTAACTCTTGGTACATTCATGTAACACACAACCAGACCATACTACAGTAAATTGTGGTGTTTCTCTTGTTAGGGTTCACTGACTCTTAAGCACTCAACAGCAAAATAATCTCTGGTTTTCTTCCCAGCCGGCCAACTTTGTCAATTCAGCAGCACCCACCTTCTGCACCTATCAGTATTCAGCGTCCTGCACAACCACGGGATACTGCAACCAGAATTACCCTGCCTTCTCATCCAGCCATAGGAGCACAAAAACAGCAGCTTCACTCTATGGCCCAGGTGAATCACTGCAAACGTTTTTTCCCATGCGTTTTTCTGACTTACTACCATGTCCTTTTATAGTCTATGTACACATCGACTAGGGCTTCACAGTGGACTAGAACCTTAGTGATTAGGTTCATTTCAGCAAGACATTGAAGGCTGCTAGCATGAAACATACTTGCAACAATTTCTTGACTGACATACAACTTTTTTCCTACAGAAAACAATTTTTAGTACTGGTACACCAGTGGCAGCAGCAACAGTAGCACCTATTTTAGCAACTAATAGCATTCCTTCAGCAACTACAGCTGGTGAGTATTTACAATTTAGTACTTTTTAAAATATTTATATGTAAAAATTAAGAACAGTTGTAAGGGTTGAAATATCTTGATTAAAAAAGAAACCTTTGTCTCTTAGTTGTTGACCACTACAATAAAGTGCACAGATTTTAAAGTATGTTGATTTTATGTATTATTTCAGAGAAACCCCATATGGAAAACTGAAATGCATCAGTTACCACCCAAGAGAGAGAGAAAGCTTGAGCTTCTTTGGGGGACTAAAGGCCTGAACAGACAGGCCAAAATAAAGCTGCTTTGGATCACTTTGGAGGTATGCTGTTTAAATGCCACACAAATCTTAAGAGGCCAGAAACTGCACCAAAGCTGCGCTCCAGTCCTAAGGACTGGAGCGTGGTTTTAGCGTGGCTTCCAGCCTCTTAGGATGTATGCATCATTTAAACAGCAAAGTGACCCAAAGAAGCTTTATTTTGGCCTTTCTGTTTGGGCCCTTTGTTTCCAAGAGAAGAGGAGAATGGGGTGTTTTTGACTGGGCATTTTATCTATTTGTGATCTACCTTTTCTTCATTTTTAAAAAACATAGATATTGAAGAAGATTAAACTATATAATATCCTTTTTCCTTTCAGGTTCTGTATCTCACACTCAAGCACCTACAAGTACAATTGTCACCGTTACTATGCCCTCGCATTCATCCCATGCAACTGCTGTGACCACCTCAAACATCCCCGTTGGTGAGAGAGTACTGACTGGTTCACATTATCTTAACATTTAATCTTTTATTTTTGAGGGTTGGGGCGAGATGGATTGGATATATCCCATTTTCAATCCATTCAGAAATCCTTAAGTTTCCAAATATGAATTTCTCTGAACTGTGGTTTTGTAAAAGAAAATAATACAGAGGGGTTTGGCTTCCTGACCTGCTCTTGGTTACTGGTATCATTTGCTTAGCTTGCATTGAAATGACGAGGATGTCCTTTCTCATTGTGCAGCAAAAGTGGTCCCTCAGCAAATCACACACACTTCTCCTCGCATCCAGTCTGACTACACTGCGGAGAGGAGTAATCTCATTCCTATATCTGGTCATCGTGCATCTCCAAATCCAGTTGCAATGGAAGCTAGAAATGATAACAGGTAACTGTTTATATCCCACAAGCTAGGCTCTGATTTA
Source organism: Sceloporus undulatus (assembly GCF_019175285.1). Taxonomy (NCBI): domain Eukaryota; kingdom Metazoa; phylum Chordata; class Lepidosauria; order Squamata; family Phrynosomatidae; genus Sceloporus; species Sceloporus undulatus. The sequence continues at coordinate 216,578,045 of NC_056524.1, forward strand.
AGTACAAGTTCTTGCATATTCCTGTTGCAAAGTACTTGCAGATTTTGGAAATGTTGAACCTATCTGCTCATAAAGCTGCCTTTGGTGGCCAAGACACCGATGATTCTTTTCTTTCGGTTATGGATAGAGTACCTTGAATTCTGCAGTTTAATTCAGAAGTTTCAGTTAAGGGAAATTACTGAAGAGTGGACTGTGCTATCTGTCAACTCCTTTTGTATTCAAAGATTCATTGTGAAGGAATTGCAGAGAGAAGGCAAAGATGATATATTGGTATGCAGGGTATAAGTATGATATAAGAGAAAGATGATATTGCTATGCATTTGGCAAATATGCCCATTTCACCGAGAAGGTTGTAAAAGTATAAAACTGTTTCTAACAATTATTTTCACCTCTGTAGACAGTCAGTACCTGTTCAGTTCCAATACTTCTTACCAACATATCCGCCTTCTTACCCTTTGGCTGCCCATACTTACACACCTATTACCAGCTCTGTGTCTACTATCCGCCAATATCCTGGTAAGAAAACACTAAGTTTACTGATTTACAGGCTGCTTTAGAGCAGCAGCATAAATGAAGCTTACTCATGAATAGTTGGTTTTTAAGGGGAATATGTGGATTTGTACTGTTGTGGAAAATTACAAGCAAGAACCAAAGGCAAATAGTGCAGTGACATATTTTTGGCAAACTTTTTTCTAGTTCATTGTACTTACTGATGATACAAAACCCAAATGTTTTCAGTTTGTGAAACAAATGTCTTTCATTTGTATTATTTATTTATTTGGAATTGGAGAATGTCTAGTCCAAGTTTCTGTGCATTTTAAGTGTAGTGTAAATATATGCCAATTCATATGCGAGTTCATCTATTTTGCAACAGTCAATTAGTTCCCCATCCACAAGGTTAAGAATGAGAGTGGGAACTGTGTATGTGCTTGTGGAATGATTTGCTGCTCTACATTATGCTACCTCTGAGAAAGTGCAGCCATTGAGCCACTACTTTTACATTGTCTTAGTTACTACTCGTCACTTTATTAAAATTCAAAAATGTGTTATCTACTTGAAAAATATGTTTAGGTGGATTATTTCTATAATCCATAGCTTTGTAAGGGGCCGGTATTTTTATTTGCACATTGCAGAAAAGAATACCGAGGCAGTGAGATTGGATCAATTCACATGTGCTTGCTCACTCCCTTTTCTTCTTTCATGCCTTACTTTGATATGCTGCTTTGTTAGAAATGGCTTTACTGTTTCATTTCAACTAGCAGATTGTAGTTAGGGTAAGAACTTTACACTTAAGACTCTACTGATTTTGCATTACAAATGGATTAGCTCAGAATGGCTTGCCTAAGACAGTTTGGTGAATACAACGCTAAAGTGCAGTTTAAATTAATTCCTAAATTAGTCTATTCTATGGTACTTCATCTAATTGGAAAAACTATGAAAGCTTTTTGTTTGAGTTCATTCTCTTGAAACTTAGTGTTTCTTTTGAGGAGTATAATGCCAATAATTCCCACATAATGCAGTTTTAACAATATGAAGCTGCCTTAGTTTACTGCAGATATCCAAAATTTTAAGAATTATCTTATGAATCTTATTTAAAAGCTTGGCATTTTCAGCAGGACCACAGATGTGTAAATAGACTATTGAGGTTTAAATATTGCTTGGCATCACAGCATAATGAATTGCTTTTTTTTTTTGTGTAGACCTAATTAAATATGTTGCTCTAGTTTCAGCTCAGGCTCCCAATTCCGCTATAGCAGCTCAGACCGGAGTAGGAGTAGCCTCCACAGTCCATCTGAATCCTATGCAGCTCATGACAGTGGATGCATCTCATGCCCGCCATATACAGGGCATCCAGTCTGCACCAATTGGTGCTCAGGGTATACAGCCAGCACCCATCAGTGCACAAGGAATACAGTCAGCACCAATTGGAACCCAAGGGCTACATCCAGCTGCACCAATTGGCACACAAGGTCTTCAGACTGCACCACTGAACACTCAGCAGGCACAAACTGAAAACAAGGCATCAGGTATTCATTTATTTTATTTAAAATATTTATGTAGCACCCAGTAATTAAGGTTTGTTGGTTTATTAAAATATTTGTGTCTTACTTACAATAAAATAAATTTAAAACATAAAATAAGAATTTAAAATATTAAAACGTATTAAATAGATTACCATCTAGAAACAAAACAACTTGAAAACTGGTTTAAACAATTTTAAATAATATAACCATAGGACATGCACAGCCTGGATGAAATCAGTTGAGCTCAAAAGCTATTTAAAAAGCTAGGTTTTGATTTGGTGCCAAAATGATCCCACTTTTGGTATCAGTTGGGCCTCAAAGGGGAGGGAATTCCACTGCAGAGATGGCCCTCTCCCATGTCATCCTGCAGTGTATTTCACCTAGTTAGACACAGAGCAGGGCCTCTATAATAAATCTCAATTCCTGGGCTGGCAAATAGAGAAAAAAGTGCTCCCCCGAGTAAAGTGAGCCTCTGTGAAAAGCATTCTCTCACCAGGACACCAAAACTGAAAAGGCTCCCTCTTGAGTAGACACCCACCACATCTCATTTGATAGGGCATATGGAAAAGGAGTAGCCAACAATGTTCACATTGCAGGGTAAAGAATCATAAACTGTTCCATTTGCCTTATTAATTGCATAATTGTAACTGCAGTAGTGTGTACACTTACCTGGACAAAATGTATGTTTAGTCTGTTGGGATTCTTGATGAAACGTGGAAAGTATCAGGCTTTTGAGGTGTTGCTGTTTCAGTGTGCAAATGAAACACAGTAATGTGTCACACGGGTTTTTAGCCGAAACATGAATTGCAAGATTTACAGAGTATCCTAAAGCAGCATCTCTTCACTTGGAGTTGGACAACTGTGCCCCTCTGTTTGTTTTTGGCCTACAACTTTCATTAGTCCTAGTCAGCACAGACGTTGTTGAAAGATTATTGACCTGTAGCAAAACTACAAGAAGAACACAGTTGTGTACCATTCTGTTTAGCAAAAGTTGTCTGCTGTCTTTCATCTTCCATAAAAAGCATCTGTGATGAACTTAATGGATTTTTCAAAAGCAAGTGCTAATTAGAGCGGCTATAAAATAGTGGCTTTTTAAATGAAACACCCATTGAACACCGTCAGATGTACCTCTGAGTAAAGATGCATAGGACTGAGCTGTAGCTTGTAAGAAACAAAAGAGTTGGTGGAAGAAGCACAGAATGAAAAGCAATATCCAGACAAGAATTTATTTTAATGGTATCAGCTTTGAGTTTATCTTGCGTTGCTTCTGCTAATTTTGTATGTTTGTTCCCCTCACTAGTGGTCTTGGCAGATGGAGCCACTATAATGGCCAATCCAATTAGCAATACATTCAACACTGCCGCAGCTTCAACTACAGTGGTACAAACCCATAGCCAGAGTTCTAATTCTAGCACACCAGCTCAAGGTTCATCCCCTCGCCCAAGCATTCTCCGGAAGAAGCCCACTACAGATGGGTGAGTAAAATTCCTGTTGCAATAGTCCTTATGACTTGTGCACCATTGTACAACAAACAGCTTCATACTGCTTATCACACATATTGGATGTGACTGACATATAAAGGAAATCATGAAGTAATCGTTCATCTTCTGTTTCTTTAATTTGCCTCATTTTAAACAATAACCAGAAAAACTCAACACCCACCTCAATTGCAGTATCCCAAATAATAGAGCAGTAAGATATTGCTGACAAAACTCCTTGCGTACTTACAAAATTATATTACAAATTTCGATACACGTTCAAACAGCCCCCAGTTTTTGTATCATTAATGTTACAATACAACCAATTGCTGTTGCAAAGTCTTGAAATAGTCCTTCACATATGCAGTTGACATAAGCGAGATGTGTGACAAGGGATTCTTTATAGTCTATACATCATACGGATATGGAAACGGCAAATCCGGAATTATTCAAGTGTTTTGTTCTTCTTTAGACCTTATTTATAAATAAATTCTCTTAGTTAGCTCAGTATAATACCATATCTCCTTAAATTGTGTATGCCAATGGACAAAATTACTACTTAAACAAACCACTTACCAACAGTTTTTGATGCCAACAGCATTAACCTTCTTTATCAGTATTATTCTTTGTTCTACAAACAAAATCTCTTCATTAAAATTTCTCATTGAATATGATTAAACCAAAATAATATTTATACAAATAAATAACTTACCACAACATATTTTACATTTATCACAGATGTATATTTTCTTAGTTCCAGTCTGTACTATATGACTCCTGTGATGGCTTTTTGTATGCTGTTATAGCTCTAATGAGGCAGTTAGGCACAGGAGCAATGTTGATTAACTTCAGTTAACACCACATGGCAATTAATTAACTAAATAAAACATTCTAAAGGACAGCTTTTCATTTAAACCTTTAGATATTAGGCTGTCCAGTAGGTGGCACCAAAATGCTTCCTTTTGTAAAAGCATGGTGTTTTTGTCCTGATGTGTTTTTAATTGTAGTACCTCCAAAGCACAAAATTTGAAAGCACTGGCTCCATGATTGAGAATATATCGGTCATATAAAGATGTGTTCCTACTTTTATTTATAATTATCTTAATGTGCTCCAAAATATGTACTTTCAGAGGACAACTGTTCTTGCCTATGTAAATCTTTTGTTATGGAAAGATACTGATATAAACAACACCTGATGTTTGACAAGTAGAAAAACCTCTCAGTTTGTATCTTCTCTGTGTTCTGAGGTGAATAAATTCCTTAATGTTAAAACTACATTTACAAACCGAACACTGACCACACTGAAAATGACCAGACAGTACTGGAGATATCCTGGGTTTTAAACAAATATCTGTATGTACCATCTGATCTTTCAGATTGGAAGTTCTAGTGTAGCCTATTAATGGAGGCTGTCTGCAAACCTCAATGTGCTTCAAAATGTGCCAGTGTTTGAAAATAATATGTTTCATGTGACTGACTAAGGGATCAAAAATAGTACTACTACTAATCCTGTCTTCAGTTGTTTATTATTATTATTATTATTATTATTATTATTATTATTATTATGTTGGGATGTTAAGAGTGAGACCTTGTCTTGCTCTTTTTAAAGAAATATTGAAAATAAGTTCAGGATATCCTCTTTGATAACTTTAAAAAAATACCTGCAAGCTTTCTGTAAAAACTGTTATTGTTCAACTTTACCCTGTTTACAGACATCTGAAAACTAAAACAATAAATGAGCTAGAAACGCAGGAGAATTGAATAGCTAAAATACCTGGAGTTTAATAGTTTAGGGCTGGATCCATATTTGTTTATACTTAGAGTAGACAGATTAGAATCTGTGGCACTTGTACGTCATGCCTAACTTTAGTCCCATTGCTCTGATTGGTACTACATTTATTGTGAGTAAATCTGAATCTAACTACATTTTTAAGGAAAAGGGATCAATTTTGTTTACACGAGGAAGTGCTAATTCTGTGATATTCAGCTTTGTATGCTTATTACATGTGTCATGTTTTTGTTTGTTTGTTTGTTTTTGTTTTGCAGGTTGGCTATTAGGAAAAACCTCATTCCTCCTCAGCCATCTGAGGTGGCTGGCACCCGAGTAGAAAGCTCCATGAGGAGTGCCTCTGGATCACCAAGACCAGCCAGGTAAGATCTCACAGTGATACTCATGAGAAAGGAAATGACATCCTAGAAAAATGTATGACATGCAAGTACTTGGTGAGGAGGAAATTAACAAGAACAAAGTTGTGAAACTTCAGCAATCAAGAATGCCCCTTACACATTTTCGTGAACATTTATACTCGTCTATACTCCCTAGCAGTAGCAATAACAAGTACAATGATTCATAAAAGATTGAAGGCTTTTGAGAGCTGCTGGCTTTCATGCACTGCAAAAAGACATCTACAATTCCAATTACATATACAACAATTACATATTTTTCAAGGGAATTGTGTTGGCACAGTGGATAAATGCTGGCACTGCAGCCACAAGGTTGTGAGTTTGATCCTGCAGGGCTCCAAAGTTCACTGAGTCTTCCACCCTTTTGTAGGTTTGGTAAAATGAGTATCCAGCTTGTTGAGGGAAATTGGCTTACAGATTGTAAATCACTTAAGGAGTGCTAGTTCACTGATAAGTGGTATAGAAATGTACTTGCTATTGCTAGGGATTATGGAAGCTCAGCAAATAAATGTTCACTGAAATGTGTAAGGTGCATTCTTGATTGCTGAAGTTTCACAACTTGGTTCTCGTTCTTGTTAGTTTCCTCCTCACCAATAGGAAATGTAAAATTTGCAACAAAATGTTGTAGAGTAGAACACTCCCCTTTCTGGTAATAGCCAGCCATGACATATTTCAGGATACTACATTCCATTCATCCTTGATTTCTGTTTCTTTCCCCAGCAGTCATTCAGTTTGTTCTGTGGTCAGCCCCACTGAGAACATTCTTCTTTGAACTGTTTTAAGGTGTTCTTACCCCTAAAGAGTTGTCATACTTATTCAAAGTTTTGGGTTTTATACTTATTCAAAGCCTGCTGTTTCCTGTTTGCATGGCTTTAACCAGAAACCACTACTTGTATGTATTACTGGGATGGAGGAGTGTCATAGAACTTGTCACTAAGAGGATGCAGAGTTATAAAACTCAAATCTATATTTGTACTACAGCATACAAAATGTGCATGAGAAATTATTTTGTTTGACATCTGTTCATGGGATTTTGGGACAGGCTGGAACTTTTTCTGCAGTGTCTCCTAAATATACTGTAAAAAGTAACACTTGTGGAACATAAACAAGTCAGATTTACTTGCATGGAACAGCTGTGTTGCTTTCAGCAAAAGAAAAAAATGTTTTTATGGAGGCTCTTTGATGTTTCTACAATGTTTCTAAATGTTTTAATTGTAAGATCTTAAATAAAGGAACTGCCTAATTTTTTCTTCTGTGTCTAGTGCCAAACCTAAACCAGAAATTCATGTATCAATGGCCGCTCCGGTAACTGTGTCTGTGGAAGCAGTGTCTATGCAGAGCAATGAGCAACCTCCTATTTCAGTCCCTACTTCTCAGCAGCCACCATCTGCCATTCCAACAATCATCACAGCAGCTAGTCCACCCTCTCAGCCCACAACAGCCCTATCAACCATTCCAGGAACTGTTCCAGTTCCTCCGCCTACTTCAGCCACAATTGTAACTGCTCCTCCCCCTTCATCAACAATAAGTGGTGTCCTCTCTACAGTACTGGGCCCTGTTGTGCCAGAGATAAAAATAAAAGAGGAAGTGGAGCCTATGGACATAATGCGACCAGTCTCAGGTAATTTTCTGCTTAAGTAGTTACAAAAGGGAGATGTCTGAATTGTTTTCAAAAACCAGTTAGAACATTCCTGTAAACTAGCATATCACAGTGAAAATTGTTACATGTATCTTTAAAACTACCATGCTAGACTATTTGATTTTAGAACAGAGATTAATAGTCTAGTAGCATGGCCATAGATTAGCCTGCCAGTGAAAACGAGAGTAAAAAGACTGTGTGGGGGAAGTGATTTGGTTGGCTGTAAGAATGTTAATTGCAAATGGTTGTGGCGACACAAAAAGGTTAAATGTTCATTCAGTTTTGTGGGAAAGGTTGTTGTGTAGTCTTACACTGAGGAGCCCCATTCAAGGCTTTTGTTCCTGAATATGAGTCTCTCTTTCTGACCTAAGGAAATTTGCAGTTAGTTAGTTAGTTTTGATATAGCAGTTTGTTGGTCAGTTGTGAATAGCTGTTTTATTCCACTGTGAGTAGCTGTAATTTTCCCTGAGAAAACTGTGATAAAGATGTCCAAATGCTATGAACTTTAAGCTCCAAAACCCAATTTATACTTTCTCAGTGTAAACAAAGATAAAAGGATATGGATTGCTTGTGTGTGAAGATTCTTATTCTTAGTTGAAGGTTAAACTGTTCAGAAAAATAATCAGGTGGGATATGACACACTTGGGAGACTTCCAACATCCCTGAGAGGCCCCATAGAGTATTGTATAAATACATAGCATGAGCAGTGAGCACAAGTGGCAAAGCATACAGCATCTATTACTTCTTGAGAAGGGGAAATATCTAGAGCTTTCCTACTGTGTGTCTCCTAAACATGTCCTGCCTTTTGCCTTTCAGCAGTTCCTCCACTGACTACAAATACTGTGTCTCCATCTCTTACATTGTTGGCCAACAACCTTTCAGTGCCCCCAAGTGACTTACCACCTGGTGCCTCCCCAAGGAAAAAGCCACGGAAACAACAACATGTCATCTCTACAGAGGAAGGGGATATGATGGAGACCAATAGCACTGATGATGAGAAATCTACTACCAAAAGTTTGATATTAAAGGCAGAAAAGCGCAAGTCACCTCCAAAAGAATATATAGGTGATTACTTCTGTCTTCTGGACAGCACTTTATTCTCTGGTTAGGCACCATCTTCTCCAGTTGATGGAGATCCATCTTCTCCACATCAGTGTTCATGTCATTATATTACAAATTAATGTGGGGGGGAAATTAAATGTTGGAGCTGATCAACCTTCCCCAAGCTGGTCCCCTCTTGATCTTTGGGACTCCAGACAACATGCTGTAGTTCAGAATATATGGTCCTGTCGTGGGATTACATTTGTCTTTCCTGGTTCAAAATAAACACATATTAAACAGATCTGTATCATTTTCTTAATCCTTTCTTAGATGAAGAAGGTGTAAGGTATGTGCCTGTACGTCCACGACCACCCATAACGCTCCTTCGCCACTATCGCAATCCATGGAAAGCTGCCTATCATCACTTCCAGCGGTACAGTGATGTCAGGGTAAAAGGTATATCTTCCTGCCATTACATTTTATATGATGTTTTTATGATATGCTAAAGACACACCCAAGTGGTAACTTTAAAATAATGCCTACAGGATGTAAAACTTGTCTACAAAAATGTCTGCCATCTCAAACCAACCAATCTTTCTACTGCAGATGTAGTTATAGAGTAAATCAGTTTTCCAGTTACTGGGTTTCAGTGATACTTAAGGTAATGCAAAAAATGTAATGTTCAGGAAGTGGGCTTTAAGATATCTGTAGTTACTTGCTCCTGTCAGCAGAAGTTTTATAAATTATGCCATAATAGGTCAAAGATTTTCTACTTTGCAATTATGTTTTGAATCACAGAAATTGACTTTTGAGTTCAGTGTGTACAGCCTATGGCTATAGAAATTATATTTATCATTTTAAAGATTTAAAACAAAAATAACCTATCCAGATCTATCCCCATGTTACTCAGATCACAGAATGGAGCTTTTAGGGATTTTGGTTTTTTTACATATCTGACACTTGGTCCCTATTTCAACATTTCACCTACATGTGTTGTCAAATTTTGTATACACAAAGGATGAACTATCCCTGAAAAGATTACTGAATGATCCATGTATTCTCATTATTTTAGTGAAAAGAGGACTAAAATACTTTTTACTTTTCTCCCTATTTCATCATGAGACATTTTCTTCTCATCTTTGACTTTCATTCTAGAAGAGAAGAAAGCTATGCTACAAGAGATAGCTAATCAGAAAGGAGTATCGTGCCGTGCACAGGGATGGAAAGTCCATCTTTGTGCAGCACAGTTATTACAGCTGGTAAGTGGGAAAGTCATGTTGGTTTCATAGAAAATGGGTGAGAAAGTACTCTGGGACAGACATTAGCCCAGCAAGTCTTCTGAAAATTGATAAATCTAAGTGTGTGTGTGTATTAAGAGTTGCCACTAGGTTGGCACACTGTTGAGGTTAAATACCTCATCAAAAATAAAGTGTTGCAGTCGGGTATACTGGAAGCAAGTAAACCTGAAGCTGTAGTATAGATGGAGGCATTGATCCAGGCATAAGAGCTGGTGCAGTGTATACAGATGCTCAAAACTGGCAAATCCCTCCCTTGGTGCACAGGTCTGAAGAAGTGTCCGGGATGGTGCCGCTGACTTGAGGAGGCAGCACTGCTCCACATTCCTGGATGCTTCTCTTTCAGGTGGGGGTGAGGTAGGTGCTTTGTATTTTAGCACCAAACTCCCCAAGCCTTTACAGTTCCAGAGGAGTAATATGGAATCTGGTTACGTTGCATATTTAGGAGTACTGGGGCTGTTAGCAGTTTGTGAATAGAACCTTTAGTATGGATCATTGTTTGGATCCAGGCAAAAATGATAAAGAAGATGGAATATTCAGCGCATTTATTCAACAAGCACAAAATAAGAATTAGTTGTGTGTTGGGGGGGGGGTTATTGTTGTGCTCTGCAAGAGTCAAAAACTAGGATCTGTATTTTCCCATCCTGTAGTGTGGCAGTCCTATTTTATTTTGAAACATATTTAGAGAGCATCATATGACAGTTGCAATAAAGAGATTGTGATCTCAAAAAGAAAATTGTGTTCTTTCAGCTTTGAAAAGTAGTACTGGATCAGCTAAAGGCAGTTTTAAAATGATAGGAGATGGAATTTCTGTAATTTATGCAGACCAAAATATGAAGTAAAAATGTGAGGTGTTCTTGAAAAATTCTAATATCTTTTAGACCAACCTGGAACATGATGTGTATGAACGACTCACCTCCCTACAAGAAGGAATCATTCCCAAGAAAAAGGCAGCAACAGATGATGACTTGCATCGAATAAATGAACTGATACAGGTAAGGATTTATTATCCATTCCTTTTCTGTAATGCCTATTACAGTTTTTTTCCCTCCCTCTGCAGAATATGTTAAATGGTTTAAATTTTTGTTTGTTTATTTATTTTATAGGCCACCTTTCTCCCAAATTGGACCCAAGACATGCCTAAAAACAATAATTAAACAGTACAGCTTTAAAATACAATTAAAATACCACATTAATATAACAATATATTATAGCAAGTTAAAATTAATATTATTATAGTTTCTTTATTAACAATCAACAGATCAGAAAAGTCCTTAAAATACTAAGTTTAAAATGTTTAGAGGAGGAAGGGAATGGTGAAACAGACTAAACAAACCACACCATACTCAGAGTAGGAATTGAAGAAAGTTTTGTTTGGTCTGCTTTTTGAAACTGAACTGACTAACTGAACTAATATGAAGATCAGAACGTTCTCGTCCTTCAAATTCCAGAATTCAGTAAAGCATGCATAGCAGTTATTCTGAGGCTCAAAAAATCCACAGAGAAATTCCATGCAAAAATATACAGTATTACGAAACATTATGTACGTAAATGAAACTGTCTGTACATTTGAAAAAATAAATTGTAAACTGGTGAAGAAATTGGATGGAACAACTGTGATCAAGTCTGCAAAATAAATGTGGATCAGATACAACTTGAGTCATCCATTCATTCCTAACTTAGGTTTATCCAATCAGACTAATTATTATAAAACTGAATAATCTTATAGTTCCTTTAAAAATGAATTATCAGGATTGTATTTAAATGTCACACACTGAAATTGGAGTGTGCTACTTAATACATCAAAGCAATCTTGTTCACATGCATGAACTTTACAAAGTAAATCTAAAGAAATAGTTACATGGTCTCAAATTTATCCTTGAAGTTTTGATGGGAGTTTAGTTCACTAATACATTACATATGTATGGAAATCATTCATTCAGAGCATACAAGTACTAAAAGTTCACAGATCTTTAGTTTTCTACACTTACAGCTACTTTAAATCGAGGGAAAACTATATATTGGTGTGGTTACACTTGGTAAAATGTGGTTTAATGTTATGTGTATGAACCTCATGCTGAAATGTCTCATCCTTCCCTTTGCAGTGCAGTGATAAGGAATCTTCCATTTGCAATTACCTTAGTTGAAGGTTATGTCTAAAACCTAAAACAGAACTGGGCAACAGTCTACAGTCACATTTGTAGGCCTTCAAGAGTTCCCTTCCCCTACTTCATGAAAAAAGGAATGTTTTGCCTTTGAGAGAATTTCACTTTCAAATTAAAGGCAATGTTCTCGCCATACAAATTTCACTCTCCTAGGAGCTTCCTTGAAGCACATCTGTTTGTAAATTAGGTGTATGGGGAGCACATGCATTGATTTAAGGTAGAAATATATTTAAAGGGTGAACAATTTTGGGAGGAGAAGAACTTTAGGAAGGGTGGCAGAGGTCAGAAACTGCTCACCCCATCCCTAAGCTATCGTGAAAATTATACTGTAACTTGGGGGAATAATCCAAGCACTGCTTAAAATTGTCTCATTTCCATAAATCATAGTTAGGACTAACAAATTTGCCCAAGCTGGGATGTGATGTTAGGCTGCTGTTTGTTAAAAATGGAATTTAAAAGTTTTGCTCTTCTCTTTGTATCTGTTCTGCAGACAGGCTTATTCATGAAACATTAAACTGTAGTTTGGCACTGTGTCTGAGATTGTCTCCTTAAAGCTTATAATTACTGTGTGTCTTGAAGTGCACTATCTCTCTTGCATGATGTGTGTCCATAATGGGAGTCTAGTTTCCCAGATGATTATTAGCAGTGGAAGAGTCCCTGAATCTGGAGAGATTTGAGAACATGCCAGCAGTTGAACCTTTTGCTTTAACATTTTTCAGTCCATATACTGCAAATACTTCCAAGAGCGATTACTCATAGATTATTTGCATACCTTTCATCTGTTCAACTTTTTAAATGTCCACACTGTGTTTTTCAGGGGAACATGCAGAGATGTAAGCTTGTAATGGATCAGATAAGCGAGGCTCGAGAATCCATGCTGAAGGTCTTAGATCATAAAGATCGTGTTCTGAAACTTCTCAACAAGAACGGAACTGTCAAGAAAGTATCCAAGTTGAAGAGAAAAGAAAAGGTCTAGAGCCAGAGCTCTGGAAACAACAAAAGATTGTACAGAACAGTGTTAAAGCTCTTTTATTTGGGGGTTTATTTTAGAGAGCTGCATTGGAGTTTTTTTTTAAAAAAGATGAGTTTCAGAGAAGTACAACGGATTGATACTTGGAGCCCAGTGACCTTAAAGGATTATTATTGACCTATCAAAGGAACACAAGATTTTTCTCAGGCTCATCTCTGTTTAAACTCAACACAGTCACATTTTGTTTAGCCCTCTTGATGTGCCAGTGCCTACTAATAGGAACCATTGATGCAAACATGATAGACAGTCCCCTCCTTCCATTTTAAAGTTTTAGAGGTAACTTCACAGGTTTGTACAATGGATTCCTGCAACACACCTCAAGAACCACCAGTTTTGAAACTATTTGTCATAAGTGTTCAGAATGTTTTGGAGATAACGCAACTTCCATTTAGCCCTCTCTGTACTCTTCCTCATTGACATTGCAGCAGCTGTAACAGCCCTCATAAACCAGTGCCATTGCACTGGCAATCCTGCTACATTTAGAATCTTGTGGTTCTGAAGTCTTTAGCTGTTAGTTTTAAAAATAATACATTTCAAAGTGATTTGTAGTGTTGTGAAGTGTGTGCGTGTGCCCATGTCGGTGCTCTGGGATATTGTTTTCAAAATACAGTCGCACAGCACAGTACCTCTGTAGCTGGTGTGATGCTATTCATTGTGTTGCATACAATTGTGCTATATAACATCCTGAAAACCTAAATAAAAGATTTGGAGGATTTTGTATAAGCACAGCTGGTCTAATTTTTGCAGCTAAAAATTGCAAAGAAAGTTAAAGACATGGTGCAAAAGGAAATGCTTTTCTTCAGGCTATTAAGGGAAAGGATATGAGTGAAAAAACACAATCCCTGTTCTTGCTAAGTTATAGATGGAAATGAATTCCCTTTGCTGTCTCTTTTTTTATAATTGCATAAGACCAACAGTCCTCAGTTCTGTATAATTATTATGGTGTTAAAACCATACACAAAAAAACAGTCCATTATGTCCAGTAGACCAGTAGATTTTTCATTTTATTTTATTAGACAGAAAGGTAAAAATATAAACCTGGGTCCTATTTGCTCTGTCTTCTTTTGCAGCTCCAGTTGGAATTCCACCAAACTTTCCCAAAACAGTGTGAAAGCAGTCCTGTAGATGTATGAGTACAACTGCCATGACTGTTCACTGTTGGTTATGCTTGCTAGAGTTGATGTAGGTTGTAGTCCAACTTTTGGAAGAAGGACATGCATCCCCTATACTTGGACTGTGAAAATACCACTGGGCCCCAAAGTGTCCATTTCTGTCCTCATAATTGTGCGTCACTTCAAAGAAATTCCTTTGAAACTTGTAGGCCTTATTATTTTCATGAAACAATTAGGATATCAGTCCCACTAAAAGATTGTTTGAATTTTTTTAAAGGTGGTGTTTGCACCATATCATCCTAGACTACCTTACTTTTTTCTATAATGATATAATCCTGTCTATAACGATTTTCAGTAATGGCACAGAAAGAGTTGTACTTTTGTTCCTCTTTATTAAAAGTTTAGTGTATCTTGCAGCTGCTCTGAGGGTTTAGTACGGGGATGGTCAATTCATTAGTGTCTAAGTGACATACTTTGCCTACCTGCCAGGCATGTCTGTGAGACTGGATTACAAGTATAACTAGGCTGCAATCATGTACTCATTTATCTGGGTTCAGTCCCACTGCTGTTAACCTAAGACTTCTAAGCAGACATATAGGGTGGCCCTTTGTATCCATGGTTTCAGCCATGCACAGTTTGAAAATATTAAAAAGATATATACAGTCTGTCCTCCATGCCTGGGGAGGTTCAGTTCTGAACAAACATACACCCTGCAGGTACCAAATAACATAGGATCTCGTCCCATTATCATCAGTGGATGATGCAGTTCATGGCTGAGTCAACAAAGCATAGCTGACAATAATGGGGTGATCTGTTGATGGCTAACTCACTGATACAGAGGACAGACCCTAAATTCCAAAAAGCAAACTTGATTTTGCCATTTTATGTTATTGGGTGCTTTCAAGTTTTTTCTGACTTATTGCAACCCTAAAGTGAACTTATATCTTGGGGATTTTTTTTTGGTGGGGGAGCAGGGGAGGGCAAGTTTCTTCAAAGGTTTGCCACTGCCATCCTCTGAGGCTGAGTGAGTGTGACTTACCTAAGGCTGCCCAGTGGATTTCCATAGCTAAGTGGGGATTTGAACCCCAGTCTGCAGAGTCGTAATTCAGCGTTTAAGCCACACCGGTCCTTGCCATTTTATATGGACACAATTTTAATATGCCATTGTATTTAATGGGACTTGAGCATCCACAGATTTTGGTATCCATGGGGAATCCTGGAACCAAACCCCAGCAGATAACAAGGGCTTACTATATTTACTGAGGGATAAGCACCATTGAACCATTAAATCCAGTTGCTAGTCTCTATTAAAGTAGACACAAAATCAGTAGAACTTAAGTGTTTGATTTGCCAAGGTACAATTGATTCAGTGGGTCTACTGTAACTGAAAGTAACAATTGGATTAGGCCAGGGTGGGAATTACACAGCTTTCTAGAAGCTATTGGACTGGCCTCCCAGTAGATGTAACCAGTGGTGAGAAATGCTTGGAGCTGCAGTCCAACAATATCTGGAGGGCTCCATTATCCCAACCCTGGATTAGGCCATAGGTTGCTTCACAGTAAATTAGTCTTGAAGTATAGCTGTGTTATTTAAGCAAACACAAAGCAAATCTCCCAAAGGCTTGTAGAAGCTTCCATGACCTATTTCTTTACAAATAGACATTAAACAATGTATTAGTCGCTGATGTACAAAAAACCTTTTGTATGAATGGATGTTGGGTTTCGTAGTTCGATATTGTCAACAGTCTCATCACATCGGTTTGTCAATTGCATTCCTGAATCACATGAACTGCATTTGTTCTGTCAGCTGCATTAGGCCTCCTTGATCTCAGCTGAATTAACGTTTAAGTAAATATTGTGCAGCATCTTCACAAAAATGACAGCACCCAAACAACACAAAAAAGAGTCCTGTTTTGAAATAAAAATAAAGGGCTTTCGAAAAAGCAGCCAGATAAAGAGCAATTCATGTGATACTAAGGCCTGTTACAGACAGCCAAAATAAAGCTGCTTCGAGTCACTTTGGAGATATGGTATTTCAATGATACATGCGTCCTAAGAGTCCAAAGGCCGCACCAAAGCCACACTCCAGTCCTAAAGACTGGAGTGCAGCTTTGGTGAAGCTTCCAGACTTTAGACCAGGCATCATTGAAATACCAATACATCCACATGACTCGAAGCAGCTTTATTTTGGCTGTCTGTAACAGGCCTAAGTGTAGTATTGTAAATATCCAGTCCATTAGAGTCCCTTGGATGTTTGGGTAAAACAAAAATGGAATCTTTGAGAAGAAAGGTCTAAAGGTAAGCATATATTTCCACTGCCACTCAACCTTTCAGTTTCTTGAATTGATTAATTGTACAGAATTAATCAAGGTCTAGTAAGAGGTTCTGCCTTACTATGTTTAAACACATTGGGGAGAGGAGCCTCATTGGGTTGAATAGCTTGCTTCTTTACTCTGTATTTCCTGACGCAAAACGTGATGTGTTTCTAATCAGGATGGTTATGTGGTTACAGATCAATGATTGATTTATTGAACTACCCACTTTATGCACCAAAATAAATGCTCGGTGGTAGCCTGGCTAGATGCAAAATAGAAATAGCCATCTGTATCTTTATTATCTGGGTGGAAGGAAGAATTTCAGCTGGACATTTCAGAGTGACATAGGAAGGGGCCTTACATAGAGTCAGAGCAGTACACCAAGCTCTGTATTGTCAACTCTGAAAGACAGCAGTTCTGTAAGGTTTTGGGCACAGTGCTTTCAGAAATAATCCACGTTAACATCACTTTTAACTCTCATAGTTCAATGCTATGGAATTCTGGGAATTGTAGTTTTGTGAGATACGTATTTAGCCTTCTCTGACAGAAAACTGGTGCCTTATACAGTTCCCAGAATTCCATAGCAGTTAATGTGGCAAAAAACCAGATTATTTTTGTAGTGTGGCTGGCCTCAGGCTGTATCCACACTGCAGAAATAACCCAGTTTGATAGCACTTTAACTGTCATGGCTCAATACTATGGAATTCTTTTCTTATCATGAGCCCTCCCATCCAAGTACTGTACTAGCTAAGCAGAGCCCTGTTTAGCTTTCCAAATTAGCAGTGATATAAGGCAATGGTTTTTACCCTGTACCTGGAGAAATCCCCATTCTATGCATTTCTTAGTAGTGCAGGAGTCCTGCCTCTCAGATAGCGTGGCACAGTGGTTTGAGCATTGGAAAGTTGGGTTCGAATCCCTGCTTGGCCATGAAACCCATTGGGTGACCTTAGGTGAGTCAGTCTCAGAGGAAGGCCATTGCAATTTTGCAAACCCCCTCTGAAGAAACCTTGCTAAGAAAACCCCATGATAGGTTGCCATAAGTCGAAAAATGACTTGAAAGCAAATAACAAGGTTCACCATAGGGTTTCTACAAGCCAGAAATGACATAAATGCCCCCCACACCCAATTCCTAACCTTAGAATAGTGCATATATGTATGTCTGTGTGGTAGAATTCAAAGATATAGTTATATTAGTCTGTAGAATCAGTACGTAGAGAGATCTTGTAGCACCTTTGAGACTCACTGAAGGAAAGAATTTGGCAGCATGAGTTTTCCTAGACTTTAGTCTACTTCCTCAGATGCATTACTAATTACTAATGCATCTGAGGAAGTACAGTAGACTGAAGTCTATGATAGCTCATGTTGACAACTTATTTCTTTCAGTGAGTGTCAAAGGTGCTACAAGATCTCTCTACATATATGTATGGGTGTGTATGTGTTTAGAAATGCATGTAGAGAGATCTTGTAGCACCTCTCAGACTAACTAAAGAAAGGTATTACAAGATCTCTACATACTGATTCTACAGACCAACACTGCTGTATCTTGAATTCTACCACTATAGAAATAACATGATTACTGTTCAAGGTATGAACAACAAGACATAGTGGTTTGAGTGTTGTACTTCGACTCTGGAGACTAGGGTTCGAATCCCTGCTCTGCCATGAAAAACCCACTGGTTGACCTTGGGCAACACTCCTTCACCCTCAGACAATGGCAATAGCAAACTCCTGAATGGGGCCTGTTCAACTTAGGATCGCCGTAAGTCTGATTAAGACTTGAAGGTTCACAACAACAACAAACCAAGGTGGGGGCACAATGTTGAAGAGTAAGGTCTTGAGACCCGCTGGTTGACTTTGGGCAAGTCACACTCTCTCAGCCTCCTCAGGGGAAGGCAATGGCAAAAAAATAAATGATATGATAGCCTTGTTTAAATATTTGAAGGATGTCCTATTGAGGAGGGAGCAAGCTTGTTTTCTGCTGCTCCAGAGACTAAGATGCGGAACAATGGATGCAAACTGCAGGAAAAGAGATTCCAGCTCAACTTCCTGACAGCAAGAGCTGTTTGAGAGTAGACTATGCTGCCTTGGAGAGTGCTGGAGTCTCCTCCTCTAAACAGAGGCTGGAGGGCCCTGTCTTGGAGGTGCTTTGATTGAGAGTTCCTGCGTGGCAGAATGGGGCTGGGCTGGGTGGCCCTTGGGGTCTCTTCCAGCTCCATGATTCTGTGAAAGGATATTCCAATTTAAGATTAGGAGGAACTTCCTGACAGTAAAAGCTATCTAGCAATGGAATAGTGTATGCTGCCTTGGAGAGTGGTGCAGTCTCCTTCTTTGGAGGTTTTTAAACAGAGGCTGGATGGTTGTCTGTTAGGGATGTTTTGACTGAGAGTTCCTGCATGGCAGAATGGGGCTGGGCTGGGTGACCCTTGGGCTCTCTTGCAGCCCTGTGAGTCTATGAAAAGAGATTCCACCTCAACATTAGGAGGAAGGGCTCTTTGATGGTGGAACTTATTCCCTCAGAGAGTGGGGAGTCTGTTCTTTGGAGGCCTTTAAACAGAGGCTGCTTTGACTGTGAGTTCCTGCATGGACTAGAGCGAGCGAGGCCCTTGTGGAAGTCTCTCCCAACTCTATGGTTGTTTGACATTCTCCTAGCGCGCCCCCATGGAGGCCCTCACGTGACCACTCTCCCCCTCCCGGAGCGGAAGTCCCTCCCCCCGGAAGCCGCGGGGTTCCTGCGGGCGAGCGAGTGTCCCGCGCGGCGGCGCTGTCTATGGTCTCCTCCTCCTCCTCCTCCTCCTCCTCCTCGGGGCCGATGGGAGGCCGGCGTCCCCCTTGGTCCCCCATCGCCTCGCGCTCGGAGAAGGGGCCGCCGGGATCGTGGAGGACTCGCCCTCGCCCTCTGCCTCCTGCCGCCTCCCGTTCCAGGGTTTAGCCGGCGGCGGGTTGGTCCGCGCGGTCCCTCTTCCTCCTCCGAGGCTTCCCTCTCGCCCTTGGCGGCCCCATGGCTCCATGAAGCGCCGTCAGGGAGGAGGAGGAGGAGGCGGCGGAGAGGGAGCGGAGGGGAGGGAAGAGCAGCAGCGGAGGCGGCGGCGGAGGCGGCGGCGGCGGTGGCTGGGCTGAGAAGGAGAGAGAGAGGGAGGGAGGAAGGAACCGGGCCGGAGAAGGAGAAGGTGAGGGGCGTCTCTTCTCCGCCTTTGGGAGAGGACCAAGGCCCCTGGGAATGGAGGGCATTCCAGGCACAGAATAGCCATAGTAATGATGAGGATGATGTAGGAGAGTAGGAGGACCTGGCCAAATGGGAGCAGAAAAGACTCCCAGGGATATAAATAGCCCTGCTCAAAATGGAGGGCCTTTGGGATTGACAGTGAGGGGGATGGAGGACATCTCCTGGTCTCCCTGAGCGAAAAACAGCCGTGGTCAAAATGGAGGACGTTTGAGGAATTCCTCCTGGGCATGGAGGGCGAAATGGAGGACCCTTGGGCACCCTGAGCTAAGAACACTCACAGAAATGTAGATTCAAGTGTATATTCACGCTTCTTAGTTGTGCTCCAAATGGAGGGCCTTTGGGGAATCCCTCCTCTTAGACATGGGAGGTTCAATGGAGGATGTGTCCTGAGAAAGGAGGACCTATGGGCACCATGAACTAAAAACCCTAAGGCAGAGATAATAAACTCAGGGCTCTTAATATAAATATAAATCCATGCTTCTTAGTGATACTCAAAATAGCAGACCTTTTGGACTTTCTCCTGGTTGAAATGGAATAGCTGTCCTGGTCACCCTGGGCTAAGAACACGAATAGAAATGTAAATCCATTCTTCTCAGTCATGTTCAAAATAGACACTGTGAAATTCTTCCTGGACAGGAGGCCGAAACGGAGGACAGGTCCTGGGAAAGGAGGACATCTGGTCACCCTGAGCTAGAAACACTCATAGAAATATAAATGCATGCTGCTTAGTTGTGTTCAAAATGGAGGAGATTCTGCCATTCTCCTGGCTCTGAAATGGAGGATGTCTCCTGGAAAAGAGAACATCTGGTCACCCTGCCTCTGGGGCACAGGCCTTCCTTTTCCTTCCCTCTCCTTCTTCCAGCCTTCTCCTTTCTTTTTCACCAGGCCATAGAGTCCTTCCACCTTCCCCTATTCCTGTGGTGTTTGTCTTGCTTTGGGGCTTCAACCTCCAAGTTATTTCTGACTGATGGCAACCCTGTCATGAAGGTTTCTTGGCAAGGTTTGTTCAGAGGAGGGGGTTTGCCATTGCCGCCTTCTGAAGCTGAGAGAGCGTGACTTGGTCAAGCTCACCCAGTGGGTTTCCATGGCTGAGGTAGGACCAGAAGCCATAGTCCAACACTCAAAACACTAGTCTGTCTGTCACTTAGAGGTGTAGGAATTGGTGCAGAATTCAAGAGGCAGTGTAGCAGAGGCACTAAGGAACCCCTTTGTTGTTCATTGCTATGTGCCTTCAAGTTATTTCCAATTTATGAGGACCCTAAGGTGACCTTATCATAGGCATTTCTTAGCAGGATATGTTTAGAGGGGGTTTGCCTCAGGCCGAGAGAGTGTGACTTGCCCAAGGTCACCCAGTGGATTTCATGGCTGAGCTGGGAATCAAACCCTGGTCTCTAGACTCAGAGTCCAGCATTCAAACCACTTCTTCACTCAGAACTGGGCTCAAAAAGTCTTTTTCAACCAATCAAGCCTAAATTCCCTAGAAAGGTTATTAGGCAAGTCAGCATGAATGTGAGGATGCTTTCCACTCTGGAAGAATACTGTGAATTGAGCAAAATTGCCTGCTCCCTTTATATTTTCTGTTGTGTGACTCTGCCACATATGCAGCACAGACTGAATTTCCTTTATCTGAAATGCTTGGGACCAGAAGCATGCTGTTTTTTTGTTTTTTGGAGTTTCCTGTTGTAGTGTGCTTTCAAGTTGTTTCCAACTTATGAGGACCCTTATGCAAACCTATCATGAGGTTTGGAGGGTTGCCATTGTCATCCTCTGCAGCTAAGAGAGTGTGATTTGCCCAGTGGGTTTCCATGCTTGAGCCTGGATGCAAACTCTGGTCTCCCAGAGTCCTAGTCCAATGCAAAAACCATTACACTACACTGGCCCATATTTTGAAGTACAGTACTGTATAAGAAATCATGGAGATGGGTCCCAAGTCTTAAGCATGCAAGAAGTTGATGTATGTTTTGTATACAGCTTATAGCCCAAAGGTAATTTTATACACAATATTTGTTAATAATTTTGTGCAGGAAACAAAAGTGAGGTACACTGAACTACCAGAAGCAAAGTTGTCGCTATCTCAGCCACCTGTGTGGACAGTTTTGGAGTATTTCAGATTTTGGAATTACAGATAAAGAAGGCTCTACCTGTAGTCTTAATCATATTTTACTCAAAAAAACATATCCAGGGGTAGCTATTTTGGGCCATACAGCAAAGTACAGTAATATCCAAAATCCACAAAATAGTGATAGTTTTATTGGGGAAACCAAAATGCATGTGTTTTGTGCATTTTGGTTTGTCCAATAATAGTATCATCATTTTGTAGTTTTTGTAAGTTATTACATTTTACTCCCATTAATAGGAGTTCAATTCAATAGCATTTGCTTCCTTAGTTCATGTTTATAGTTTCAGTCACCATTTACAATCCTAAATTTAGTTATTAAAGCACTACTTTTTTCTTATTTAGCAGTAATCCTCACTGTATCCACTGAAGTGTTTCTAGCTAAGAGTAGGTATAATTACAATCTTAATTAGAAAGAAAACATTACAGAATGTTTTAGGACTCAGATTTTGAAATAAGAATGCTTACTTCTCAGCTGTCTTCTTCATACTTGTGGTGTTCCTTTCCCCAATATTTTTGCCATTTGCTGTATTTTGTCTTCCCCATTTTTAGTCCTTTGCTGTACAGAAACTTACCCTCCAACTCAATGAGATGTTTTTGTTTTGTTTTTTACTATCAGGCTTGCAAATGTCAAAATTAAGTCCACATACCTTTCCTCTCCTTGTTGTCTGTGACCAGATTTTTATGACAGATCTTGTTTATTACAGCATTTTTTTTCTTGTATTAGTTTTTCGTTTTAATTCTATTGCAGACAAACGGGAATGGGCCGTGAGAAAAGAAAATTCATTCCAGATATAAAATAGCTTCCCCTTCCACACTTGCTTCTCCCTTGGCAATACAAGGTTTCTCCTTTCAGTAAGTATTATCTCACTCATACTGTGTTAAAGATAATTTCTGGAGTGGGAAGGGTATGAGATATTAATATAAGAACAGGCATGGTGATAATTTTGGGAGATATTGTTAATGCCACAGTCTGATGAAGTGGGGACATTTTCACCCAATTGTTTGATTTCTGGCTACTTTATTTACACACTTGATCTTCAAAAGGCCAAGGAGTGATGACTGTTTTATTGTGTTTATTGTGTTTCCCTAGCACTTAAGCTTGGTTATTATAGATGTCACTTACTTCATATAGGCGGGATACAGACGGGCAGGGGAAGACGTCTTGGAGATGTATTCTGCTGAATACGGAGCCTCCAGACTACCCGCCCCGGGGGTGTGGCTCAGGTGTATGGGGCTTCCACATGGGAGGCAGTGAAGACGCCTCACCTGGGGCCGTTTCTGACCCGCAGTTTCCATACCGCCGCCTCGGAGGATGCCGCAAAGAGAGAGGCAGCTTCCTCACGGGCGGCCAAAAACGGGGCTTTTTTTTTCTTTTGCCAGCTGGCGGCTGCGCAGCTGCGGCGCTCAGCACCGGCGGCAGAAAGCCTATGTGCACATTTAAAGCACCCAAGCCCCTTTAAACTTTTTCCCCCGCCCTGGCCAAGAACAAAGGTGGTCTCTTGCCAGCTGGTGATCAGCTGGTGTTGGCATCCTTGTCCGCTTGCACGTTGCCAATGTCACCAGCATCATGGATGCCTCCTCTCCTTTGGTCCCCGTGCTCTTGCTGAATCTGCAATGCACAGCCACAGCTGTCGCCGCTGCCACCGCTGTCCCCCTGCCATCCCCCATCACCTCCCTTGTACATATGTAAATATTTAAAGTACATGCAGCTCTAGGGTTAGGGTTAGGGTTACGAGTGTTAAAATGCGCTGCAGCTGTGCTGCAGCTTCCACACCTACATGGCAGCTGACGCTGCAATTAAAGCCTGACTGCAAACTGCGCATGTTCCAGGACCCCGACTCATTATGCGACGCAGCAGACACGGAGCTTTTAAATGGGCAACTTAAATTAGCGGCGTAGAAAAGAAGCGGGGAAAAGCAGCACCTTTTTAATGCCGCTTCTTCCCGCTTGGGGCGTGCGGGCGGCGTGTTCATGGCGGCATTCAGGTAAGGGCCGCCTGAAGGCTCTACCTTCATGACGTCATGAACACACCCCTTTTTGCCCGTCTAACCCGCCACAATATGCTCAGGGCTATAAAATGTGTATTGATATTTTATTAATTTGTTTATTTGTTATTAGGCTGCCAGAGCTCCATCTTGACATGAAATAAGCTATACTGTATAATCCATGGATCAACAAAGCAATTACATTCTTTAACATAAAACCACACAGTTTCTTCCTATAAAGCTATTTTGTTTTCTAACTGCAGTTAGGTGGGACTAGGATGCATGGTTAAAATTTGAATAAAAATAGAGTAGATAGGTGCTTAAAAGTCTGCTTATTTCTGTTCTGTTCTGATGTTCACAAAATGTTAGTCACAAAATATGCACACCCAGTCTGTTCACTTCTATTAATTTTCAGAACACAGATATTATCATATAGTCACCCACACATATAAAAAAGCTATACTTGGGATCTACTACTTAGTAAAAGTGTTGAATTGTGTTGCATGTAAAAAGCATTTCCAGCCCCCATTAATTCTTCCTTTCATATAGTCAGGGATGCAGTTGTATCTGATACTATATAATCTCTTTATCTTTCACACTTTTATATAATTTTCTAAGCATGTTCATTTTATGATTCAAAATTAAGATGATAGCGTTCCAGGAAGAAATCATACTTTTATCTATCTGTTACCATTTGAAGTTCTTAATAAAATTCCTTGCTAATGCCCATTTGCTTCAACTGCATCATGAATGGAAATGCTAGGCAAGGGGTTCAAAAAGGCCTTGCAGTATAGATAATTGGAAAAGACACTCACCCTCGTGGTCCTTCTGGGCTAATAGATAGCTGGTATAGGAGGAGAGGTGAATAGCAAGCTGCCTTCATAGTTTTGCTTTGTTATGGCAGAAGCTTGCTTGGTTATGCACCTGTTTCCTGGTGTCCAGTTTATTTTGAATCTAACACAAAGGTGAGCAGCCTGCTGTCCTTCAGATGTTGTTGGAATCCTGCTCTGTAACCAGCATGGTGATTGATGATGGATGGCAGATCCTGGAGTCCAGTAACATCAAGTTGCTTATCCCTGGTCTAGGGGTTAGATTTTATTAGCTGTAGTGATCAGACTTTCCTGAAAGAGAGGGACCTGGGTTAGGGAAGGTTGAAAGGGATTTTTTTTTAACTACAAGCTTGGTCATGTGTAAGAACATGTGCATTATGTTCAGTCTTGCTAAAACAAAGGGCAGAGCTGTTAATGGATTAGATCTAGAGTTGTATAGAGCAGAATGCTGAGAGGGATGATTCTGTGGGTGGAAGTGAAAGGTTATTTTTGCTAATTCTCCCTGCACCTCTCCAGGCCCATAAAGATGAAGTCTTTCAGACATTCTGGAATGCTGTTTGAGGTGGCACTGGGGTCTATAGGAGGAATGGGCTATATTGTTCTTGTTTTAAATTGTAAACTGTCTTGAGTCTCAATGGTGGGTGGGGACACAGGATAACAGTCATAACTGCTGAACATTATTGTACTCGTTCCTCAGGAAGGATTTGCCAATGAAAGGAGCTTTTTCATTCGTGGAGGGTCAACTCTAAATTCAATCCAATGTTTTCATTGTCAGAGGTTCTCTGCTTTAGACCTTGAGGGTATGTTAGTATTTTGGAGCCAGATTGAATTATTAGTTTGAAAGTAAACATAAAATAATCTGCTTCATAGCATTGCAGCTGTTGAACCTACAGCATGTGTATTTTTCTCTGTAAATGTAGACTATGGCATTTGGAAAATGCATAATGAAGTGATACTAACATATATGAAGCTTTTTTTTTAATTTCTCTCATAAGAAACTTTTTTAAAAAGAAAGATACTGTAATGTAATTAATGGGCTTCTCTGGCAACAGCAGTATAGGCGGGTCTCAATTTACTTTGGGTTTCATTCCTGGACTTGCAGTGTAAATTGAGACTGATGTAAATGAGGGGAGCCAGTTCCATGGAGAATCATTGGAGATGCAGGGGGTGGGGGTGTGCAGCATTGCTGAAGTAGGCATAATTTTACAGATTTACTCAACCCACCACAGTTTTAAGAGGTTTAAAGCATAAAACATCAGAGCTCACCTTTTCCAGGCTAGAGAAATGTGCAGATGCTCTCCAGAGGGACCGGAAGAAGAGGCAGCTTCTGATGCCAAGAGGGCTTGGCTGGGGTGAGCTGGTTTGCCATTAGACGACAGTTCCTCATCAGAGGAGCACAAAGACAGAGAGCAACTGGTAAGAACTGTGTTCTTCTGCTGTGCCTTCTCCAGCAGGCTTCCAAGGTATAGAAAGTATATCAGGTGAGAGAGAGGTAGCATATCTTCTGCTTTGGTCTTCTACAGGAGGTGCAGAGGGCACAACAGGAGGAGAGGCAACACATCTCCTGTACAGTAACCAAATGCACTAAAAGTTTGCGGGGGGTGGAAAGTCCTTGCACAAAATGCTCACTGATTTTTCTCTTCCCCCAATCCTTGGTGATAAACTGGCTTTAAGATGTCACAGTGTTCTTCATCCCTTTTACTGCAGTATGCTTAACAGTTAGTGTAACCCATTTGCTGTTTCCATATCACGACTTCCCCACTTAACTAGGCAGAGGAAACCTTTCTCTCCAACCACACCAAAACTCCTAAGATTCCTTTTTCTTCTTCCCTTCCATACACATGCCTTCTAAGAAGACAAAAGAAATCCTTTCCTTCCAACAGTGCCAAAACTCCAGTTGCTTTTACCTCAACCCACTTTCCAACCTAGTCAGGCAAGAGGAATCTGGTCCAGTCAGCTTTTCTTATGTTAAAACTCCCAACCTATCACACTTTCACCTCTCCTGCATCACTTAACTGAACAGGTCTACTTGCAAAACTATGCATTTAGGTGAGACATTGATTAATTTCTGAGGAAACATAATTTTGAATTGTACACGGGGGTAGTGTAAACTGAGACTCGCCTGTATTCTCATGCCATATTTTCAAAGAAAGAAATTCTTTAGCCACTGCCCATGATGCCGTTATGCACAGACATTGAGTCTGCAGGCTGTAGTTAGCTCTTGGATCACATGTTGCTCATGCCAGCTTCATAGTGAAATACTTTCTTACTCATAGAGCCTACTTGACCTATATTAAAATTGCAATGTCTCTTATAAATGTATGTGTCAGTCTACTATCAGTTTAGTTTTTGGATAGTTGTGTGAAGTCATATGTGAATGTTCCTACAGAATACATAGTTTAATTGTGTGGAATTTTCTTACCGTGAGGAAAAAAGTACATCCTTATTTGCTTTACTTTTAGTATAATGATGGGTGTTGTATGTGTGTTTTGCCAGGATTCTACAGTGCTCCAGACAGCAAGTGCTGAATCAGGATGGGAAAAAGACGCTGTGTTCCTCCACTTGAGCCCAAGTTGGCAGCAGGCTGTTGTGGTGTAAAGAAACCCAAATTGTCTGGAAGTGGAACACATAACCACGGAAATCAAGCCACAACTGTGCCAGTTTCTAGTTCAGGTCCTCTTCAGAACCACCAGCATGCAGATGGGGGCAGTGGAAGGGAGAATGTATCAGATTTGACTTTATGCCCTGGAAACTCTCCAATTACTCGAATGAATCCCACTTCAGGAGCATTGAGCCCACTTGCTCGTCCTAATGGAACTGCCAACAGCACCAAAAACCTAGTGGTGACAGCTGAGATGTGCTGCTACTGCTTTGATGTACTCTACTGTCATCTTTATGGTTTTCCTCAGCCACGACTTCCTCGATTTACCAATGACCCTTAGTGAGTAAATCTATGGGCATGGTTGGGACATTAACAATAGATCTATTGTATTTATGTTGCAGAATGAGAAGAATGGTGTGAAGGCTATTTAGCATATGGTAAACTTGTAAAAAATCCACAATACTATTTTGAGGTTTCTAAGTTGCCTTAATCTTTGAAATTGCCTGCTATAAATGGGGGAAATATGCATAGCTTGAGCTTTACAAGGCAGACCTTCAAATAAGTATGTAGTCTACTTCATCTCCACTATAGGGAAACCTAAAGAATGGTTAAAGTTTAAGTTGGAACCAGCCCTTACCATGATTAATTTGACTCGGGGTTCAATGTTAATCATAGATTTAAGATCAGAGAAATTCAGCCCTTGAGAGGACAACAGCCTGATTCAGAAAAGTAGTATTATCTCAATTTCTAAAATGGTATATTTGGATTGTGCATTCTTTACTGCAAATTCAATTACGTTTTTCTGTAATTAGAACATTCATAATTGCAGAACATAACTATAATTTGATCCATCAAAGTACCATGTACTCTGGCCTTTAAAAAAATTAGTGTATAGGCTGCAGTAGATTGAAGAATTAAGAACTGGAAAAATGGTTTTTTGGTAACACTTGAAGTGAAATGGTGGGTGCAATGAACTATTCGTCTTGTTTTAGGTTATACATTGATATACCTGACATTTATTAAAAGGGAAACATAAAATAGTTCTCTTAAAGATATTGTAAGATAAAATTTCCTCTTTGAAAGTTCTGTTCCTTTTCTTGATATGGGGAGAATATTATGAGCAGTTTTCTCTTTGTTCTGTTTTCAAATAAGGGCATGAATATTTGTGAGATGTTTTCTCATTGTTCTATAGTTGAAAAAGGTGGATTTAAATCTGGGCTGCAAGAAGCTTTCAATTTCAATCAATATTAGGCAACCAAATACAGATTATTATAAAAACAAAAATTAGTAATAAGCTTTCAAACAATACAATATAGGGTAACAGCACAGAGTTTAAAAATTCTGAAGAAATACATCAAAAATTGAAGTACAGTATACAAATACAGTACTCACAAATAGATTTACTGAATCTACATTTCTTATAAGAAACAATTAATCTCAATTCTCAGGGGCAATTTGGAGTTGAGCTGCTTTCACTGCAAATCTAGATACATTTACCAGCTCCAAAGTAACTGAACTAGACAGCAAATACACAATTTTATCTCTATCATTAAAGTTCGTGGAGCGTCACATAATTTATAAATATAACCTGTAACATACAGTGTCCTCAACCACAAATACAGAGCCGTTGTTCTCTGGAAATATGCTTATAGCTACTTTCCATAAAGTTTGTTTTTTATAGTCTGACAGTGCAAAGTTGTTAATGCTTTACAGGGGAAGGGTAGGATAATATCAGTGAAATATTTCCCTTCTCCATGTCATTTTTTTCATAAAAAATAATAAATCCAAAAATCTAGAAGATAATCTAGACAGCGTAAAGCTTCAGTGTCAATCCTGACATAATATTCCTGCAACTGTTCTTTGAACGATTTGTAGGTTTGTTGTATGTCACTGTATACCAAAACTATAGGGTCAAAACCAAACTTCCTCAGGTATGCTTCATATCTTACTAAAATAAAATGTATTATTGTCATTACCCAAACTTCTGCCTGTATATAGTACGAAGTTATACCATGTAAGAGACCAAATAGCAGTCTTTAAAAATTGATTCTGTCTTGCCAGTAGCAGTTTTTTTTGTTTTTTGTTTTTTTAGCCCCATACTTAAGCCCCCATCTGCAGAGCAATCTTTTCTAACAAAAACTCTTAATAGCTGGAACAACTGTTGCCTCTGTTGTCGCTTGGCGGCAAGAATCAAGAATGAAGCAAATATTTTTAAAAGTAGCTCAGCTATGATAGCATTGGACTCTTCCTTGAAGAATGGTAATTAACATCGCCTATCAATTTTTACTTTTATTTATGATTTTTAGATATTTTCATTCACTCTTAATACAGATTTCACTTCAGAATTTTGTTTAACAATCCTTTAGTGCAAGACTTAGGTAGATTCTTTGCCCAATCTTTTTTTTTTTAAAGTCATACTTCTGAAAACAGGACTTGCTGAGCCAACTATCAGTAGCTTTATATGGCTGAGCTTCTGAACTCTTTACAGGAAAAAATACTAAGATGATGAATGACTTTAAACTCTCCAGTACTCCTGACAATAGGGAGCTTGTTAGACTCAAAACAATTAGTAGAAGTAGCCATAATCGGTCACTTCTCCTGCACTGTTATGCAGACAGAACAGCCTTGTTTGGACAATCATATTTTTGGCTTCCTGGCCTGTGCACAAACCTTCTATCTTGTCCATATCACTTTTCTTTTCTGTTTTTGTAGCATGCCTAAATACGGTACAGAAGTCTTCAGTTAATCAGTTTCCTGTTCAGTTCAAATGTATATAGTTCAGAGCAAACCAGGATCTTAAACCAACTTTCAACCAGGGGTTAAAATTCTGAATCTAGTAACCAGAGTTTCTTTGTTTGGGTGAAATAGAAAGCTGTATTAATTTGAGACTTATAAATTTCATTTCTGCATGGCAAAAAAGATTGAGGATAATGGCTACAAGCACTGGCCCAAGACCTCTTAATATCCTGACTTATTAAGCCAAGACAAAGTCATTTGAACATGGCTAGAGGGAAAGGCAACTCAGCTGATAAGTCAGTTGAAGTGCAGTCTCTAGCTATGACACTGCATTACATGACATCATTAGGCTTATCAGGATTTGTGCATTTTGCCTCTATGTTAAGCAGAACAAATGATATACATGAATTGGCAGAAAAATTCCCAGGGGCCTGTGCTTGTAAAATTATGGGGCTGGTGTTGCAGAATGATGACTTCTTACCTCCTATTGAAAGTTTGTAGGAAATTAACTATTTATGTTGGCATTAAATATGAGGGTTGGACAAGCTATAACTGTGTTTGAGACCAAGAAAGTCTAACTTTTTGTTAGATTGTTTAAGTATTTTGTAGCCCTACAGCTTGCTGTGACTTTTAATGTTAGGACAATGACATCTATATTCTTTGAGCCATGTCTCCATCTTGGCTCCCCTGATTTGCCATCCCTTCTCTTCCAGAGATTTGTGCCTGTGGAATTAGCACAGGAACTGAAAGTGGATGTGACCATGCTATCAGTTATGTTTACTTTTTGGGGTGTACAACCTAGCTGTGCATACTCCCACCCTTGTTGTGTGTGGGGGGGAAACAAAACTTTGGAATTGTGTATCATAGCAACACAAGAACACAAGTGGGCATCATGAGAAAATGGCATCATAAAGAGCAGGAGTTACCACAAGGTGGGTAACAATACTTCTTACCACCTAATTTGTGTTCGTTTACCTGTCAGATTTTTTAGTAGTTAACTGAGGATAGATGCAGGAGTTAATTAAATTTTCATATGTGCTGTCTTCAAAACTTTCCATTTTATGTTGGTTTAAAAACAAATTAAAAAGTACTGTGCCTAACTCTTAGAGCTTCCAGAACGGCAGTAGACAGCTGTGGTTCTCCGGGTGTTTGGGGGATGCAAGTTCACTAACACCTCACCATTGGCTAAGATGACTCAGACTGATGCAAATTGTAGACCAAATGCCTCTGGAGAACCACAGTTGTTTGCTCCTGTTTGGAATTTTTGTAGTAAGAAGATTAGGACAGAGACTACCAATAAATAGGATCTGAACACATTCATCTGTGAAGTGTATAGTGCTGGAAGGGCCCTTTGTTGACACATTTCCCTAGTGTTCTGTATGTATAGTTTATATCTTCTGTCAAAAAGTAGGCTTCTTCCTGTGGCAAGAGCCTGAATATTATAGTCAGTTCCTCATTATTGCCACTGGAGATAGGACAAAATGCATGGGAGTGCCAACAGAGATTAATATATTACTGTGTTAAACAATGTTGTGTGGCTTTCTGTTTCAAATGACAAAGATACCTTAAAGCAGGAAGATTAGACTATCTCATGGGCAACATAATATGTCACTTGCCAGACTTGATCTATTTAATCTGTGCAACTAGCTTGGAACCACCCTGTCTTCTGCTTATGTTAAATATAAGAAAGCATTAAGGCTAATATACATGGAGTTCAGCTTCACTAGTAGATTAAGGCACAAGGTTCATGTGAAGCCATGTCAATGTAGCATACTTCAGCCTCTCCCACTGAATCTCCTCCAGATGTTTAGACTAAATCTGCTAGTGTACCTGACTGTTGGCCATGATTGCCAGAAATGATGTGAGCTAGAAGTCCAAAACACCTGGAAGATACCAGGTTTGGAAGGACAGTATAGTTAGTGGTTCGGGTGCTTCTCTAGGAAGCATTCCTAGTTGCCGCAGAGGAAGCATTTCAAGGTTGGGATATGGTAAGGATATATTAAAGGAGCAGCATTTCCAGCGTATTACACATTCTCAGATGATTGCAGGTAATCATGCCACATTAGTATTTTAAGTAGATCTTCTAAATGACAGTTACCTACTTGTTCAAGGGTCAGGATTGTACTCCAGAAAATGCATAGGGCAATAGAGAGTGGAGGATTCAACTTCTGAGATGACTGATTTTTTAAACTGAAATATAAATCATGATTAAGATCAATACAAAATCTAATTAAAATTCTTCCTCATTGTGTAATTGATACATTTCCTGATGCATGCATATTGGTTGCTGTAATTGGTTTGTCAATAAGGACTAACAGCAGCATTATCAGAAGCATTGATCAATCAACCCATTAATCTTTTTGCTATGAACGGTAATGGTTTCTAGAGCAAGGATGGACAACCTGTATATTGTATGCCTCTTCTGGCTGTTTTTCTAGTTTAAAAAAACCCATCAATCTACATTTCTTGGTTAAAGCATAGTATGGAAAGTATGTGCCTTGTTGAACTAGGCTCCTGGAAACGTCCTGTGACAGATTCTCAAGGTGGGGAAAGATTGGCCTTCAGACACCATTTGCATGCTAGAGGCAATTGCAAATGAAGTGGTTTTCTGTTTGATAGGTGAATGTTTCTCTGCAAAATAGTAACTAAATATATCTGTCTTAACTCAGACATAGTTAGAACTTGGGTGGTGAACATATTACAGTAAAGAACATGTGTACTTCAAGGATCATAAAATAAGAGCGCAGGATCACTCGTGTTGGAAAATAATCCTGGTGAGATATCATATGCCATCTCTTCTGGTGTTTATGCTGATTTGGCAGTACCTTGGTCCAGAAAAAGCCTAAATATTAAATGCACTGTCACTTGTGTCTTATTCATAACATTTTATCTCAGTGGCTAGATTTTCCTTAAAGCTTGATATAATAGACAGGCCATGTTCCCATTTATTCAAGTGTCATGGAATTTCTTTGAGATTGTATGTGTATATCTTGACAGGTTTACCTGAGTCAAATTTAGATTCTTTGGTAATAGTAGAATTGCTAGTAGAATAATAACCTCATGAGGACCAACTAAAATATCATAAAGAGAGTGAACAAGCTTTGGAGTTCCTCAGAGCTGTTCTTCATGCTGGATATTAAGCAAAAAGAAAAGGGGGAGGAGATATTGGTGGCTGTGAAAAGATGGGTATTGGCTGAAGTTGAATTGTTAAGAAGGCGCAGAGGAGCCTTCGCCTGCTTTCCTTGACGACCTCGGATCCCATCCTGGGCAAAAGGCAGGATATAAATCCAATAAATAAAATAAATGAATCTGGAACATGCTTACTAGTGAGTACTGTATAGTGATTTCACTGAATTTAGTAAGATATACTTCTGAGTAAACATTTTGTTCTGCACATAGAATTTACTTAGTGCAAAACATTTTGTGTGGGGTTTTGAACCAATGCATCCTGGTGTGAAGAAGTGTTGGCTATTCTTCTTTTGGAAATTTAAGAACAACCAGCACTGTTCCTTGCTGAAATCAGAGATCTTTTTGCCTTAGGCAAAGTCCGCTTTTACTATAAATGAAATTCTGCACTCTGGGTGTAGGAGTTTAGGATTTGGCAGAATCCTCTGCATCAGGTGATGTTTGAGAAGTGCTTCTGTCAGTGAACATATAGTTGCTTAATATCAGGGATATGCTGTCATATCCATAGTGATGATGGGATGAAATGGGGTGGTGACGAGAGTTATATCAAATTCTAAGTCCCAGGTAGGATCAGCTCTACCCAAACAATAGGACACAGAACACAGAATTTTATCTCCAATCTCATGTGATCTAATTGCATGTCAAGAGGAAGGGGGGGAGTTGTCCCACCTGTCTATCACAGAACACACACAGGAACATCTAACACATGTTGTCTTAGAACCCTTGCAGGTTCATTGCCTCAAGATACAAACACTAAACAGCACTCCACTTGTACAACTGAGGATACAAGAATAAAGTGCATCGTACAGGTAAGCAAAGGAAGGGGGGAACCTATGCTTCAAGTACAGCTGGTGCCAATATCTCTTCTCACTTGCAAAATATGAGAGCAGTGTCTTGATTAAACTGGATTGGTGAGGGTATCATTCCTTCCCCAGTAACTAAAAACAGTTTATCCCTTATAGAAAGAACAAGATTAAGCATGCACAGTACTCAAGGGTGGGGGGGCTGGCAAGTAAAAGGTGATTGACACTCCCACATGGAGGTAGTCCAGACACTTTTTCCATTGCTGCTGCTGGCCAGACACTTATGACCCATTCTGCCTTACAGGATTACAGCCTAGGCACATGGAACAGAACAAACACAGTGTACACAGACTCCATGAAGGAAGAGGTAGGCACCCATTTGGGATGGAGGCTGATGCAACAATACTGTGTAAACATCTAGACAATAAAACTCACTCAGTCCTCCTCTCACAGACACATACTATATATTTTTATTTTTATTATATATATTTTTTTGCAGAAACAATTCGTTGCAACTGTGGACCATTACTTTCCCTTTGTCTTTTGGGTTTCTACAGGCAGTTATCTAACTGATGCAACAGACAAGATATTTCTATTCCCAATGCCATGCAGACGTCAAGGCCAGAAGCTATGACAAGTATAGTTACTCAGCTTCCTCTTCCACTGGACTTCTTTGTCTTTGTTGAACAGCTGTGTAGCAGGTGAAGCAATGCCCACCATGAGGATGGAGCAAGAGCATTAGCAAACTGGTACTCTGTTCATCATGCAGCCTCAAAGTTACAGGTTGTGGCAGCATAATTTATAATCTATTCCATACCATATTTTTTATTTTGATAACTTGCCCCAGTTGCCTTGGATGGTACATACCAAAATAAATACTGAAATAATAAAACTACTGTTAATAAGTTTTCACTTTGTTGCTATTGGTTATTTGTCAGTGATGATGATGATGACAGCACATAGATGTTCCCTTTCCAAGCATGGATATCTCAAAAGGCATGATAGGCATCTGACTGGGAAGATAGAGAACTCAATGTAACTTTCTAGAGCTCATTGTCTGTAGTGGTTCTATCCTCTAATAAACTCCACAATTAATCACTAGTGACCTAACTACTGCTGTCACGGATGGAGCAGTCAGTTGTCACAGGAATGGAGGGGACAAAATTGAGAATAAGGTTTATCACAATGAGCAATAGTACATACGTGTCATGATGTGGACGTCTACCAGCTCTATCTGCTGCGAAGCTACATCAACTTAGGAGTTCTTGTATGTATAACCTTACTGTTGTTCTGTACAGATAGAATTCCTTATACATGAACCTTTTATGTTCTGGATGTAAATAGCCATGCTTCAGCATGCATTTGTGGACATGCACCCTGCAATATATTATTTCATGGTTGAAGTTATGGGGTTGTTTTTGTGGAATGTCAACTGTGGATTCTAGAGTCGCCTCTTCTTTATTTCTACCTCTGTCTTGACAAGGGCAGCCATAGAGAAAGACAGTTAGGCCTTGTTCCTAACATTTCCTGTAGTGTGGCTTGAATTTCTATAATCTGGTTCCCAAACATTTAACCTATTAAGTGAGCCAGCGATGGTTGCTCCTATTAGAAAGCAGTTGTGAATTTCTTTGTTAATTGTACAAGTCCTGTCCTTTGTCTGGCTGTCAAACATTTCCTTTTGCCATCTTTATTAAGCCTTGAGGCCCACATGCTCTTTGTATCCTTCCTCTATTGGTGCTGTATTCCTCTCTTGTCGGTCTATCTTACTTTATGCATAACAATGGAAACGGGGTGGTTAGTGGAAGTGGTGACATGAGAGGATTCAAATCATTTAATGCCCTTCAGATGTTTTAGACTGCAGCTCCTTCCAGCTGTCCGCAACATGGCCAGTTGTGAGGGATTATGGCAGTTGAAGCCCATTGTACTTTAAAAGGATCAGACTGGAGGAAGTTAGTATAGTCTTGCTAAGTATTTCCTATGTTTGTTATGATGGTTTATGCAGTTGATCATGTTATGAAGTCTTTCTATTACTAATACCAAACAATATTCCAAAAGGGTAGAATTCAGAGACATAGCCATGTTAGTCTGGAATATCAATCTGCAGTTTCTTTTACACAGTCTCAAAGCTTCCGTTTCATGCTTATATTCCAAAAGGGCTTTTTATAGAGCTGAGACAGCACCATTCATTTATATAGGAGACTAGTATCAGCAAATTAAGAGGGAACCAAGGTTTTCAAAAAGTACCCCCCCAAAAAATGTTCTGAATGTGAGGAACCTGAGGGAAAAGGCACCCAGTGAGGACTGAGCATACTCAGCATTTGGGACTGGAGAATGACTAACATAGTATAATGCCAGTGGTGTAGAATATTGTGAAAGTAGGTGTATGACTTTTTGGTGGCCCAAAGAGAAGAATTCCAGAGGAGATGTGTGTTACCTGGAAAGAGCATCCCAGAATATCTGCTGTCAGTTCAGCTAATAATGTTTTAAGATGCTGACTGTAGCTCTATTAGGGAATTGTCCTCATACTGAAGAGAGAAGACTCTTCTTTGCAGGTAGGCTCCCTTCATGTGTAGAGGGCAAAATGAATGAGGAGGGGTGGAGCTGCTGTACTTGTTCTTTTACTTCTTCTTGTGTGCAGAACTTAAGCCTCAGAATGCCTAAAAAAAAGCTTAACTTGCACTGGCAGGAGTTATGTAGCAGCAAGTTAAGCAGCAGGAGGCTGCCAGTATAGCAGGACTGCATTGCCCAGCTCATGTGCAGTGGATCTTCTCCATTCCATTTTCAAACTGCTAAACTACAGGTAGGATTTTCCCCATGATGCCTGCCACAATCCTCCCCTACCCCCTGTTTTAATAATTTGCTTAACATTTTTGCCTATACAAATATTTCAGTGCACACAAATCTTGCTTGCTCCTTCTTTGATGCTTTAGTTCAGCCTAATAATGGTGTTATAGTTTTGAATTCTTTATGATTGAGCAATATTGCTATGTATTTTTATGCCAATATTACAGACAACATTATGAAAAACAACTTCTTAAAAAGTATCCAGATTTTTCTCTTTTGAATTCTATTGGCTTTTAGGAATTTTCAGATCACCCTATCAAGATTGAAGAGTCTCTGCTCAAATGCTATGAATATTCATTTAGAAAATCATATCTTACCTTGCACTGAATTCCCTAAGTATTTTGGCAGCACAGTACCTAACAATCCCAGGAGTATGGGACACTTATTTTCTGTTGTGGCACAAATGGGTTTTCAAACTTAAGATTTACAAGGACCTGGTTAGTTCTTCAGGTAGCACAGGGAGTCAGCTGGGATCACCTTCTTTCTATAGACTATAATTTAGTCTATAGGCGAAATTATTTTTATTTGATTATGTTCCGCCTTCTTCCAAGGGTGGGGAGTACAAGAAGGCTTACAATATAATTTAAAAATTTCTAAATTTTTTCTATATATTTTATATATACATGGAAACTTTCAGTATATTTTGAGCTAGCCACATTTACTTAGTTCCATAATATTTATAGAGCTGTCACCTAACATTTACTGTTTTCTGATAAGACCTAAACAAGGTTTGATGGCAGAAAACATTCTGACATATTTGTGCTACATGACATCACAATCCCTGAAATCT
Organism: Sceloporus undulatus; assembly: GCF_019175285.1. Taxonomy (NCBI): domain Eukaryota; kingdom Metazoa; phylum Chordata; class Lepidosauria; order Squamata; family Phrynosomatidae; genus Sceloporus; species Sceloporus undulatus. The sequence goes on from NC_056524.1 coordinate 216,615,445, forward strand.
GGATTCCATAGTCTTCGGCTTTTAAAATTGCGAGCTTGTGGTGCCACCATATACATTCAGTTGTTATTTTTGTGCTTGTTTGGGTTATGTTTTAACGGTAGCAGAATTAGCCGATTTTTAATTCTGAAAGTAAAACTTATAAGCATAAATTGACTTCAAAAATAAAAACATCTTAAATGTTTTCAGAAGATGCATAGAAGTAATAGACCAAATTTACTGTTCCAGTAGAAAGATGATGTAGGAACATTTTACTTTGAAGATAGACAAGTTAGCTGCTTGGAATTTTAATTAGGTTTTTCATGCTTGTGTTAATTTAGTAGCAGAAGAATATCATCTAATGGACTTAGACCCAGTGTTTCTAAGAACTTAGTTTAATTCCTTTAGTAAAACATTTTAAAAGTCATGGGTAATTAATGAAACTCCAGTGTTCTGAAGAAAGCCATTGTTGATTTTTATGAAAGAAATAGTAAATTATACAGCATATTTTTGCCAAATAGCATGTAAGAACAGATTGTAAAATAGTTTGAAATGCCAGTTGGAAAAATGGGTAATTGAAAATTAATTATATGGATTAAAGACAAATTGCATCAATGTTACTTGCCATCCTTACAGCATTGGTAGCCAATAGGTAAGGAAAGTGAGATGAAATGAAATAAAAGGTTAGAATTAAAATTCAAATTGTACAGGGCATGAAACATGTCCTTGATCTGCTTGATTTTGCTCCCTCTAGATAGAAACTAGTGGAGTAGGGGTAAATTGATCCAGATTGGGGCAGGAGGGAGGACTTTAACATTATACAGTGGACCCTTGTTATCCGCTGGGGTTTGGTTCCAAGAACCCCTGTGACTAACAAAATCCATGTATGCTCAAGTCCCATTAAATACAATGGCATAGCATAGTCCCTTATATAAAATGGGAAAATCAAGGTTTGATACTTGAAATTTATACTTTTTTTGAATATTTTCAAGCCATGGATGCTTGAATCTGTGTATAAAAAATCTGTGGATAAGGAGGGCCAACTGTATGGGAGTTTTTCTCCTGGGACAAATAACCATATTTTAAAATTTAATTTAATTTATATCCCACTTTTTTTCCTGTCACAGAATTTAAGACAGCTTTGTTGCTATTGTGTGCCTTCAAGTCATTTCTGACTTATGATGACCCTAAGGTGAACCTGTCACGGGGTTTTCTTGACAAAATTTGTTCAGAGGAGGTTTGCCATTTCTTTTCACGGAGGCTGAAGACTGACTTGCCCAAGGTCACCCAGTGGGTTTCCATGCTTGAACAGGGATTCAAGCCCTGCTCTCCAGAGTCATAATCCAGAATTCAAACCATTACACCACTATCTGGCTCTTTCAGACTGCTTGCAACCATTTAAAACAAAGCACAACTAAACAAAAACATTAATACAAAAGCCTTTGAAAAATTAAGCCATTATACTTTTTAATGTTAAAAATAATTTTAAAAACACTTTTAAAACATAATACACAGACACCCCACATCCAGTGAAAGCCTCCATCTGCTGCAACAGGCTTGCCTAAATAAAAAGGTCTTTGCTTGCCGTGGGGAAGATAGCAAGGAGGGAACCAGCCAAAACTCAAATGAAAGAGAATTCCACAACTTGGGAACAGCCCCCAGGAAGACTTGAATAGGCATTACAGGAGGATAATTTGGATCAGGATCACAATTGAGGCAAGAGGGTGGAAGCCTTTTCATGATGGTAGTTCCAGAATGGGTCTACCTCCCCATTAGTTTTGTCCTTCAATAAGGTTTCTAATAGTTCTATATGAAGAAAAGTAATAATGCCACTCTATTCTGCTTTGGTCAGGCCTCACCTAAAATACTGCATCCAATTCTAGGCACCAGAACAAAAAAGATGTTGACAAGCTGGAGCATGTCCAGAGGAGGGTGACTAAAATGGTGAAAGGTCTGAAACCATGTCTTATGAGGAGAGACTTAGGGAGCTGGGTATGTTTAGCTTCGAAAAAAGAAGGTTAAGAGGTGACATGATAGTCCTGTTTAAACATTTGAAAGTGTGTCATGTTGAGAATGCAGGCAAGCTTGTTTTCTGCTGCTCCAGAGAATAGGTCAAGGTACAGTGGTACCTCGGGATACGAAATACCCAGGTTACGAAATTTTCGGGATACAAAAAAATCCCATAGGGAATCATTGTTCCGGGTTACGAATGTTTTTTCGGGTTACGAAAAAACTTTTGGTGCTTTTTTCGGCTTTTTCGCACGGAATCGCGGCTTTTCCCCATTAGCGCCTATGGCAATTCGGCTTACGAAGGCTTTTCTGGTTACGAAAGAGGCCGCGTTACGAATTAATTTCGTAACCCGAGGCACCACTGTATAATGGATGCAAGCTACAGGAAAAGAGATTCCACCTAAACATTAGGAAGAACTTGCTAACAGTAAGAGTTGTTTGACAGTGGAGCACACTCCCTCAGAGAGTGGTGGAGTCTGTTCCTTTGGAGGTTTTTAAACAGAAGCTGGATGGCCATCTGTTGGGGGTGCTTTGATTGTGAATTCCTGCAAGGCAGAATGGGGTTGGAGTGGATGTCCCTTGTGTTCTTTTCCAGCTCTATGATTCTATGGCATTCTTATAAGTGAACCATTTATTATTTCTGTGCATATATTAAGTCAATTATTTTATGTTTGTTTGCTTTCCTGTGCTATTCTGATTTGTTTGTGGCATGAAACATACTCTTATGTTTTGTCTTCCATATGGGATACCACCTGAGATCCTGCCCATACTGCTTTTTAATTTCTACTCACTGGTGTCTAAATGTGGCAATTACTATCTGTGGCATTCTCAATGTTGTATTTACTGCATGCTCTCTCAAGCAGTCCCACACACTGCTTATAGTTGGCTCCTGTACATTCAGGGTTAGGACTGGGAATATTTTAATTCTTTGGGGTATATGTAAAATATAGAAGTAATGGTAGTTCTAGGACTGCCACCTGAGCCTGGAAAATACTGCCTTCAGCTTTGTGTATTACATTGGGGCAAGGTAAGTAGGAAGATATTGGAACAAAGTTAAAAGATGGTATGATACTTTATTTGCCATGTTCTTCCTGAGTGTGCCTAACACTGCAACTATAATTAAGCTCAGAATAACATTGTGTATAAATAAATAAAACAAAATAGGATCAAACCTAGGGGGTTTGGCTCTGAAAGGCCAAAGCCTTGGGGAAGATGACGAAGATGAGACAAATGAACATTGTATATTAGTTCCTTTCTCTTCATTTCACCTAAACATTAGGAATAACTTCCTCATGGTATAAACTGTCTAACAATGGAATAAACTGACCCAGAAGGTGATGGACTATCCTTCATTTGCACTTGTCAGCAAAGGTTTGATGACCACCTCTTGGTAGTGCTTTACAGTTTGTGTAATGGGTTCCTGCATGTCAGGTGGTTGTACTCACTAGCCTTTGTAGTACTTTCCATCCTTGTAATTCTGTGTGAGAAAAGGAGTGTGCACACCACAAACATGGCAAATTCGTTTTGATCAATTTGGACCAAGGTTTGGAAGGTTTATTGTATACAGCCCTCATGTTGCATTACAGTAATCTGTTCTGGAATTTGCCAGGGCAGGAATGACAATGTTCAGGTTTCTTTTTCTATAACATTCAGATTTGTAAAAGACCATGGCTGCTTCCTGTAAACCTAGTAGCAATGGTATGCCTGGATGTACCCCCAAAATCTTAGCTTGCTCCTTAACAGGGAAGTGGGACTGTGAGAAGAAACGGGTGTTCTCATGTTCATGGACTAGCTGACTGGGTCATCTCCTGTACTTAGCTCTGTGACATGTGAATTATTCATTTGTATGTATTCCATTAATGATCTCATAACACTCATAATCTGAATCTGGTGAATTGGGGAATAAAGTAGTAGCAGCAGCAGCATACTTATAACACCAAACTCATAACTTCTGCAGTGCTTTCATTCACCTTCCTTTGAAAAGTATAGTAGGTAATAGTCTTGAATGATGTACAAGACAGCTGTTGTGGGAATGAATATCAGTCTCCCAGTATCACTACAAAGTGATACTCTAAGTCTGGAAAAGGATAAAGTAGACACTAAGTGGTCCAGGAGAATCAGTGGCATCATGCTGCCTTTTTGTCCTGGCTTAGGTTGTCTAATAGAGCAACCAAGGAAGCTTTTGCCCTAACCACAGCTAAAAACCAGACTGAATGGATCCAGATAATTGACTTAATCCAAGAGTAACCTTAGTTGTTTTTCCCTGGCCCAGTACACGGCTCAAAAAGACAAATGAAGACAGTAGCTTATAAATTGCCAAAGGTTTCAAAATGGTTTCTTAAGAAAGGGAATTGCGACCACCAATTTAAAAGGAACTAAGGTTTGTTGTTATTGTGTGTCTTCAAGATGTTTCCGACTTACAGTGACCCTAAGGCACAATGTTTTCTGGAGGTGAGCGTGTGTGACTCTCCAAGGACACCCAGTGGGTTTCCATAGCTGGGCAGGGAATCAACCTTCTCGAGTCATAGATGTTTATCACACTATACTCTTAAAGTGCTACTATTCCACCTTGACTCCTCTAGCTGCCTCCTGTTGCATTCTGGGATTTGCAGTTTTAAGGAGGGGTATTTAGAATTCTCAGGCAGAGAACTGCCTGAGAATTCTAAATACTCCTTAAAACTGCCAATCCCAGAATGCAACAGGAGGCAGCTAGAGGAATCAAAGTGGAATAGTAGCACTTTAAGAGTATAGTGTGATAAACATCATAGTCTTAACATTCAAACCACTACACCATGCTGGCTGTCAGCTAGGGTTAGCCTTTCCCTGAAATATGTGTTAGCCAGTATATTGACTAAGTCACCCAGTCTTCCCAGTTAGAAGACAGATTTCGCAAAGTCCTTGTCTGTACTCTTGAGCAACAGCAAGGATCATCGAATCAATTGTGGAAACTGTTGTATTAGTAACAGTACTGATTAATTTCTAACTGATACTCTGAAGGATCTAGCTCAGTACATGACCTGTTGGGATGCATTTTAGTGCTTGACATCCAATGGTAGATAGGTTCATTATTTCTACACAAAAGTTTTAGTTCTGTAGCTGTTAGAGGCAAAGGGTGGCTGTGGGCTCACGTCGATCTCCCAAGGCTGTTCTTGCAGCCCTTAGCTCCTCCAGACTCTTCAGAGAAGTTTTTATCTAGACAAAATAAAAGGAGCTACTAGGAACATGGGTTCGCCTTTTAAACAGGTTGCAGGGGGTCCTGCACTTTTTAATGTATTTTTTAAAATGTTTTCTCATAAGCATAAGTGTACTTCTGGCCATTTCTGGTTTTGGTTTTTTAGCCTTTTGGTTAGTCTTTGTAGTCCCTGGAAGGAGGGGAAAATTTGTCCATGGACCTGCTGTAGTTGTCTGTCTGTAATCAACAACCTACCAAAGTTATGTATACTTGTGTGTCTTTCTGTGTGTGAATTTCATAGAGTTTTCCTAAGCAAGGAATGCTCAGAGGTGGTTTTGCCAGTTCCTTGCTCAGGAATACAGCCTACAGCACCTGGTATTTGTTGGCAGTCTCCCATCCAAGTATTAGCCAGAACTGATCCTGCTTAGCTTCAAAGATCAGATGGGATCTGGTGCCTTTTAGAGTAATTAGGCTTCTCTCAGGTATACTTAGACTAACAGAAATAATCAAGTTTAAGCATACCTTTATAAATGTATTTATTTATAATTTATTTATTTATTTATAAATAAAGGTTAATAATAATAATACCTAATTTATTCTGAATCATGTCCTTTGTAGTACAGTGCATGTAAAATCTGAGCTTTAAATTTTTAGTCAGATGGAAGGCCTGTAGAGTCTTAAATAAAGATAATTTGTTGATAAAATTAGCAAACATTTCAAGACTAGGTCTGACACAGAGCTACTCCCAAAATTTATAAACTTTTAAAATAAGGAAGAATAAAACGAAGTTTGCAAAAAAGAAGAAAAATGTTGAATTGTGAAGGATTAGTTATGTAAAAGGAATCAAGTGATGAGTGTTCATTACAATAATGTTAATTTTCTTTGGGCGTTGAATTTGCACATCAAGAATTATTTGAAGCTGGAGTTTTTGTGTTATGCATTTTCAGTCCACTCTTTGTGACATGGAAGACAGGGCGAGACAAGCGACTTCGGGGCTGCATTGGAACTTTCTCTGCTATGAACCTTCACTCAGGACTCAGGGAATACACATTAACCAGGTAAAAATACTTTCAGTGAGCTAACAGGAAAGCAGTCATGGGACATTTCAAGTTGTCACTTCATATGTCTTATCTGTATCTTCCTGTCCTGCTGCCAGGACATATTTTCTCAAGGGCTATCCAGAATTAAAATTGAATAATCCCTGCCTTAGCTAACCATCCCACATATAGTACTGTGGTCTCTAGATACATAGTACATTGCAATATTCTAATTTGGGGCAGAAGAATAAGCTGCTTTAGCTTCTGGTTGGGTGATTTATTTTCCATGCTGGGGTTTCGGAGGCACTTCATCTTGTAAATGTCTTGAATATGGGTAGATGGTGACATAGGTAGATAAAACGTGGTGTAAGGATGGTACTCTAATGGCAAGCAGCCATACCTTGAATAACTTCCTCAGTTGTTAAAGGGTTAATTAAAACCAGGGGGGCAGGAAGTGGGCATTACTAAAAACTTGCTTATAAATGGTGGAAGTGAAGGAAGGAGTTTTTTTTTTAGTTTTTTTCTGGTTAGGGGAAGTAACAGAAACTCTAAAAAAAATGAAACAGTATGTCAGTAGTCTCATTTTTTCTGGCTGGAGCAAAAAAAAAAAGGCTCAAGGTTTGCTCTACTTCTATTTTCTTAGCCATATTTCTATTGGACTTCTCAAAGCAGTTTATTAAAACAATTAAAATTTACAATCACCGTATTTGTAAAAAATCAGTCCCAGTCTCAAATTTAGTTTTGAAGAACAAGAGCAGCTTTCTGTTCAAAAATCATGGCAACATCTCAACAGTGTGCCAGGAAATTGATTTTTTTTAACTTACTGATAAATATATACAATGGAGGAAGGGTGGGGGAGAAGAAAAGGAAATGTGGCAGTACTTTTAAGACGAAATGGTTTTTTATGTAACATGAGCTGTGATGGATATAAGCCCACTTTTCAGATACGGTGCAATGATTAATCTATGAAGGCATAAATAATTAGGCCAATATATATTTAGTAAACAATCCACCCCATTTCAGTTATAGTATTTTGTGATCATTCTCTGCAGATACAGCAGAATACATATGTCTGAGGAAAACATTACAATGTCATCCTGTTTAATCATCATAATAGCCATAGGCAGAAATCTTAATAGCTCTCACTCAATCTGGTGTTCTGTTTAGATTTTGTTTCATTTCTAATACCACTAAATCCTACTTTGTTCTAAAGTGATGTCATTTGTCCTGTGTCAATGTAAGCAAGTATGTGACTTAAATTTTATAAAACCTGTTTCAGGTTCTGTGTATGTTTATTCCCATTCTAGTGCACTTAAGGACAGCAGATTTCCACCCCTGACCCGTGAGGAGTTGCCTAAACTTTTCTGTTCTGTCTCCCTCCTTACTAATTTTGAGGATGCCACTGACTACTTGGACTGGGAGGTGAGAACAATTTTATTTCAGTGTCTACAAGATTGCTTCATACCATTGAATATGGATAACATGGCACTATGTCCATTTTATCACAGAAATAGATTGTGCTAATACAACTAGAAAATGAAGTTGGAAATAAAGCTTATGAAGAGATTGAGTAAACAGGATACACTGAGCACGGTATCCACTGGAATTTGGTTCCAGGCTGCTCTGTGGATACCAAAATCTGTGGATGTTCAAGTCTCATTAAATTGTAAACCACTTAGATACTGCTTAGGCAGTATGAAGCGGTATATAAATGAAGCTTGTTTGTTTTTGAGGGTTTTTTTGTATGCAAACCAAGAAAACAGTACAGGACACCATATTTTACTAGTAGCACTTCAACAGTAATTGGGAGCAGTTATAGTTAAGAGAATGAGGAGACAATTATTAGACTTAGGTTCAAATCCTGCATACGCCTATGAGAGTAAATTCTGTTGAACACATGAGTACTTCTGAGTAATGTCCATAGGATTGCACTGTTAATGTTGGCATATGAGGAGAAGGGGCATATTTTCCAGCAGAGAAGGAGCCAAGTCTCCTTAACATTGGGTAGCTCCACTCACATGGCTCCTAATAGGCAAGGAGAGAAAAACAAAGGCCAGGGGCCTGACCCTATCCCCCTGGGCGGAGCGAACCCTAGCAGCCTCAGTCCATGATCAGCTAAAGAATTAGGTCTTTCTAGCAATCTTGACATGGAGCACTCTCGCTTGGTAACAAAACACCAGCTAGTCCTGGTTATCATTATTATGTATACATAAATACATATATATATTGTAATGTTAAAGATGCTCGGACCATCTCTGCTGGAAAGGGACGTATATCAGGTAAGTACCAACATTCCATTTTAGATCTTGAAAAATTCTGGCATACTGAAGCTATAGCTGATTAGGTATGCTTGGAAAAGCTGCTTCCATGGCCAGGAAAGAATTACCAATACTTGACATTAATCCAGGAAAGTCCTTAGAATATTACAAATCATTAGAGAAATCATTAGACTCATTAGAAAAGATAGTAAGGTTTGGTAGGAAGCCACAGCCCTGAGTTTGCAAGACCTGAGCAGGGCTGTTGAGGACAGGATGTTTCTCTGTTGGAAAGCTCTCTCATTCACAGAGTTACCATAACAAATGCAGAAAACTGAGATCAAGCAAAGGCCTTTATTCAGGCATAATTGGCACCAAATAGGGTGTATGATGATGTAAACACTCTGTAAATTGTCACAAAAATATCTCTCAGCCAGTTTTATATTTCTGTTGTTAGGTGGGAATCCATGGAATCAGAATTGAGTTCATCAATGAGAAAGGTGTCAAACGCACAGCAACGTATTTACCTGAAGTTGCTAAGGAACAAGGTGGGTTTGAAATGAGTTGACCTTCCATTCTGAGCAAAACTAACTAAAAGGTAAGGATTTTGGATTTACTTGTACAGATGCTGTGAATGCCACCTAAACTCTGTGATCACTTGAAGCTCAGTTACTCAGAAATCTTTTAGAAGGCTCAAATTGTAGTGTTAGTTTCCTATTTAATGTATGTTTTCCCTTAAGACTGATTATTGTTTTCTACATCTCTCTTTTTGTAATTGTTTGGACTTTGGTGTTCTTCCTCCCCTTCCCCAGCCGCTGAGTAAAAAGAACTCAAGACTAAATTCACTGACTGAATCTGAGGTTTTACCCTTCTGATGTTCTTCAGCATTGTATGTGGGTTTCCTCTTCAGCCTCACCTGATCACAAGGCACAATATCAGATGATCCTTCCATGCTCCTTCAGCACTAAGTTCTCTGCTGCAAACATGGACAACAGTTGAAGAATGCAGCAGTTGCCACCACTGTAATTGTTTAAAACATTTATTCCACATTTCAGAGGATCATATTTCTTCTGCTCTTGGAAATTACTTGAAAGACCAAAGTATAATTCGTTAAATCAGGTCTTATATTAATAGGAAGTAGATTTAAATTTTTATTTCATATATAGTTGTCTTACTTAGAACATATAACTAACTTCATACTTACGTGTAAATAACTACTATAAGGCAGGCCTCTGCAGTATAGGGAGTCATGCGTTTTTATAAGTTTAAATCAACATACTAAAATGAAAAAATACTGTAAGAATTGGATCTTTATATCTTAGAAATTAGTTTGAAATGCTCCCTTTTCATAACTGAATTGGAATAAATGTCCTGAGCCCAGAATGTTTTTGTTTGTTGTTGACTGTGGTCAAGTTGACTTCAACTTATGTGACCCCATGAATAAGCGACCTCCAAGTCACCCTAACATCAACAGTTCTTCTCAGGTCTTGCAGACTCAGGGCTGTGGCTTCCTTGATTGAGTCTATCCATTTGTAACACGGTCTTCTTCTTTTCCTGCTGCTTTCTACCTTACCAGGCATTATTGTCTTTTTTTAGTGAGTCATATCTTTTCATAATATGTCCAAGGTACAGCAGTCTCAGATCAGTCATTTTGGCTTCTACGAAGAATTCAAGCCTGATCTGCTCCAGGACCCGTATATTGGTCTTTTTAGCAGTCCACAGTGCTTCAGCACCATATTTCCAATTATTTGATTTTCACTCTCCACAGAAATGGGAAATACAATGGCATGGACAATCCTAACTTTAGTATTCAATGGTATATTTACACTTCTGAATCTTGTTTAGTTCCTTCATAGCTGCTCTTCCAAGTCCTACTCATCTTCTGATTTCTTGACTACAGTTTCCATTCTGATTAATGACTGAGTCAATGTATACTTAATACCTATATTAATAATAATACTATTTAATACTTATATCTAATTACCTGTTGAGAATTTTTTTTATCAGCAACTGTCCAGTAATCTGGAGTTGTTGTTTTTCTTGAAATAAATCTAATGTTTATATCACCATTATTTTTTAACAGATTGGGATCAGATTCAAACAATAGACTCCTTGCTCAGGAAAGGTGGTTTTAAGGCTCCAATTACCAATGACTTTAGGAAAACTATTAAACTCACCAGGTAAATTATATAATTTATTTACTATTATTAAAATTATTACTGTTTCTACTTCTGCTGCTAGAACATATTTTTAGGGGTTCTCTTCTCCCTATATGATTTTTTTTAAAGATCAGTTGATTTTGTGCTCCAGATACAGTGGTGCCTCGGGTTACGAAATTAATTCGTAACGCGGCCGCTTTCGTAACCCGAAAAGCCTTCGTAAGCCGAATTGCCATAGGCGCTAATGGGGAAAAGCCGCGATTCCGTGCGAAAAAGCCGAAAAAAGCACCAAAAGTTTTTTCGTAACCCGAAAAAACATTCGTAACCCGAAACAATAATTCCCTATGGGATTTTTTCGTATCCCGAAAATTTCGTAACCTGGGTATTTCGTATCCCGAGGTACCACTGTACTGCAGTTTTCTGGTTCTCCACCATGGAAAAGGTTGAAGTGAAGTGATAAATATTGTGATAGTATTTTTTTTTCACTCACAGGGACAGCATTTGTAAGTAACTGGCATCTAGACAGATAAACAGAAATAATGTAGTGATTTTGAAACAGGAACCAATAAACACCATCTGAATGAATCTACTTACAGGTTGAGAACTCCTCTGGGGTAAACAAACTTTTCCATACTTCTAGGTTACTTCACGGATTGTCCAGTTTCAAAACGTATGCCCACAGGTTGAAATGTCCAGTTCAAGATCTTGGGAATGGACATCCAGTTATCATCTTTGAATTTCCCAATATACAAACAAGTTGGTTAGAGTGGCATGGTTTCATTTCTCACCACCACAGTATTAGTGCTAGTTTCATCAATCAGTTCTTTCTCCTTTTTTGGAATGATGGATAGTGGTAGTGAGAAGATGGTACAACAATCTTCCCAGCCTAGCCCATCATGTCCTGGGGAAAAGACCAAGTGATTCTGGCTGACCACTACTTGTCAACCATGGATTTTGCTGAAGAAAAGAAGGCATTGGGCCTCACCTACATTAGCTCAGAAATATATATTTTGTTCCAAAAACCAACAGTTTGGTGAAATTTTGATGACAAACCAAGCAAATATCAATGGTGGTCACCAGTTTGAAATCTCCAGATCTTATTATCAGGCACAAATGCTGTGATGGGGGTGGGTGGTAAGAAAAAAGGCTGACCTGATGTTGAAGTCATGTAGTCGACATGGGCAGGTTCTTAAGACCAAGTCAAGGAATCATAAAGGTGTTATAAAGGTTTCCAGTTATACCTAGTACAGTTGGAACAGACATATAGTAGCCAAGTCTACCAGGTTTCTTTTGGAATGTAATTTAAAAAATTAAATGTATACTTAGTTATTTTAAAGGAATTTTTGTTGATGCAAACTGGTATGAGTGATTGCATCAATAAATATTTGTAATACAAAAAAACTCTAAATACTAGATGAGTTTGTATCATTAATAAAGATATACTTTAAAGGCTCCCTCTCTTTTTTTCCAGATATCGCAGTGAGAAGGTGACAATCAGTTATGCAGAATATATGGCTTCTCGTCAGCATTGTTTTCAGAATGGCACTCTCCATGCCCCACCCCTTTACAATCATTACTCCTGACACAAGGCTGCATGACCAGTCCCGTCCCCCAGCTGCCACTAACAGCTATGACATCATTGGAGCAGATGCCTCCTCTTCCTGGTCCAGTTACTTCTATTACTGCACCATTTTATGATGCTAGCTTCCGTTGCCAAGTCTGCCTTCCAGTTGACTGAGGGGTGGGGGCTACCAGTTGAATGCAACTGAACATCGAGGCTGAAGCCTTATCTCATCCTTCCTTCAGAAAGAGGATTGAAGCTCCAGGCTTAACAGTTGCAATTGGGTAGAGAGAACCTTGAGGAACGGCAGTACCACTTCAGATTGCTCTATCTCTGTGTTAAATTGCACTGTGTTCATTTGAATTGCTAATTACGATAGCCCCCTTGATCAAGTAGGAGAGTTCTCCTGGCAGTCTGGGCAACGGAGTCCAATGAAATATTTTTAGGTTATTTTAAATTTTTTTAACCTCTGATGTTTATCTACCATGATCTGATTAGTCCTAACACATCCCAGGCAAGCAGATAATATGACTTTTTAAAAGGATGGTATGCCTGCAGAGATTTCCCCTCTTCTTCCTCCTCACAGAAGATGACAGTCATTAACAGATCTGAAAAGGAAAACAAAAGTTCTGCAGATAAAACCATTGCTTGCCCATATCCAAGAGATTTCAGTTCTCACATCTAGGTGCTCTTGCTCTTGACATAGAGAATAATTTATGCATGAAAGAGAAGTGTTACGGGTTGTGTTTGGAAGTAGCTTAGGCTTCATTACATCCTAAAAATATAATTTCCCTCTTCTTTGCAGTTCTTCTGAGTGTCTAATTTAAAGCAGCAGGGTCTGTGCTGGTTTGGAACAAATCTTTCTCACAAAGCCATTTTTATAGTAATAAAAAGGGTATGAAATTGTTTATAGGAAAACTCTATGCAGTTTCCACAACAGTTTTCTCCAGCTTGACCCTGTTATCCAGGTAATGCAAGACACACTGAGTGTTAGCTTTTACATGGTTATTTAATACAGGTGTCACTGTGGCATTTGTGCTTCAGCCACCCTCAGTACATATAATTTGATAGAAATCAAATTACTGAAATTGTTTCACAATAAGTGTACTTAGGTTTGAAACATGGGTTTTTTTTTACCAACATAAAAAGGTTAACTTAGACCCATTTTTGATTCCTGTGGATTTTTAAAATTTCTTTTGCTATTGTTATTGAGTAGTAAAAAGCAACTTTTTATTCATTCTTCCATCTTATTTCTTCTGTGTGAGTCAGATGACGACATTATGAAAGCAGGCATCATGCTCCTTAAGAGAATCCACAGGAACTGTAAAATAGTAATGCATGAGTTCTGAAAATTGTGGTAAGCAGCTTGATAGGAACATAAAAATAAAAAATCCAGGTGAAGAGCACAGTATAATGAAAGTTTCATACCAGTATGTGGAACAACGGTGACTTTTATAGGTGGCTCGGGAGATGCCAGAAATTATCTGGGAATTTACTCAAAAGATGTAAATTTCCCTATTTTTAGGATGAATGAATCTTGCCCTAGAGGGAGGAAGCAGGCTATTCCTTCTGTTTTGAAGCAAAGCCTCAGTGTAAGCCTGAACAGATGCTGCGTGAAGAGAGGTATAATTATACATATATAACCCATGTATACAGGAAAGCAGTACTGGACAGTATGTGACTTGGTTGCATTAGGCACAAACTGCTGGCTGGAAGAGGGCAAATGTCTTGTCTTCTTTGCAAGAGGATTATTAGGTGTCTAGGATGTCTCCAGATTCCGTATTTTTCTACCACTACTATTTCTTGTCTTGTCTCCAAAGAAACCATAACCTTTGTAGTTTTGCTTGTCAATGAACATACGTCTAGATGTGTGTAGAGTGGGGTGGGGGAGGGAGCTCATGTTTCAGATAGCTGCAGTGTCACCCAAGCTTTTGGTTTTGTACTGGATCGTTCATATAGATTGTTTTCCCTTCATGATGATGATGAAATGTGTTTGGATGTGAAGGGACTGTTTCTTGTTTCCTGCTACTGAGAATAAAGAAGCCTTCTTACACAGAGTGATTTGTAGTTACTGTTCCAGGTGCCCTGGTGATGTGAAAGATTTTAGAAGGGAGAAGAGAGTTCACCTCTGGTCATGCCATCCATTTCTGCTCTCAGTACTGAAACATAGGGCTACACTAATTACTATTCAAGTGTTCTATGTTAGAATTTAAATTGTAAAGATTTTTAAAGCAAAAAGGAAAAAAATGGTGCTAAACTTTCACCCCTGAGCACATTCGGTGAGACTGGTCATGCAGGCATACAGTGCCGAGCTATTCAATCTTGCTTTTTAAAAAAATAAAAATGTTTGCCCTGTTGTGTGTCTTCAACAGTGTATAGTGTTAATTATTTGATTTCATTAAGGGGGGGGGGGGAGTTTAGGAGCCAGGTGGGGGCCTTAATTGCCATTTTAAAGAACAGACTTTTAGGAGTGATGTGACCTACTTGGTTTAATATTATCTTTGCACTGAAATAAGTTAAATTGGTTTTGGAGTGAGAGGTGGTCTCATTCCCTGCTCTTTTCCATCTAACTGTAAATGGAAATGCCTCTGTTAAAAGTTGGATTGTGGTGTTTTCTTGTAGTAAGTGAAACAACAAGCAGGCCATGAAGCCCAAAATAGACTTGTTAGAAATTGATACATTCAGCTTTGGAATAATAAGTTTGGGTATAGTATGGTGAAATAACTGCTTTTGTTGGGTCATTCCTGCAAATTGAAAGGGGAATGGAAAACATTGTCCTAGAAGAATGACTCCTGTCTCATGCACAGCAGCAGTGCACTGAGATGAGTCCAAATTAGTAGGCATTAGAAAGATGCAGGAACCAACAAAATGATCAAAAGAGAACCATCTGGGTGTGTACACACTACACAATTATAGAAGCTTGATTCTGCTGTAACTGTCATGGCGTCATCCTATGGGATCTTGGAATTTGTATTTTAGCTAGAATTTTAGTTAGAATATTTTGCGGTGCCCTGTGCTGCAATTCAGGGGAGTACTAGAGCTCTCTAGCAGAGAATTTTGAGTCCCTTATCAAACTACATACTCCAGAATTCTGTAGGATGGAGCAACGACAGATAAAGTGGTATCAAAATGCTATAACTGGATACGCTGTTCCAGAATCTTAGTCAGTTGTAGTTTTCAGCTGATGAGTGTGATCGTCTAAAGACCTTAGCAATAGCCTTCTGGTCTGACTGGGAACTGGCTCATCCTTAGCTACAAGCAAGTGCCTTTTTGGTCTAGATGGATTTATTTCAAAACACGTATGGTTATGAATTTTCCTTACTGCAGCCATGTATCTTTCAGTTTTGTTTTTTTTTAATTCTCCACCCCACCTCCATAATACAGCAGAGAATGTCATTGATCAGTGGAGGCTCTGTTTTGAATACATCCTTTCTAAAGTTTTACCTTTACCCTTACCGTAATGATTAACAGCCAATCTCAACAGAGACATTTCAGTCAGAAAGCTGTCATGGTTTAAATATCATATCAACAGAAAACTGTATTTTACAGTTTCATGGACAAAGTAGTATATACATTTGAATATTTTTCAAGATCCACGCGTAATTATTTTCCTTGATTCAATCTCAACATTGCAGTCTTCACTGACTAAATGTCATTTCCTGTTTTATTTTCCAATGCCAACATGATGGAACATTTTGATTAATCAGTGTTTTTCCTTTTAAAGCAAGGAACTCCTTTTCACCGGTGCAGAGATATCAGACCATTCTTTGTTATTACACTTGGTTGCCTCCTAGCTATATAACCTCTGAGTGTAAATCATTGAACTTTACCCTCTAATGAAGTATTGTAGAAAATAAATTGTAATGGATACATTTTTATCTTGTCCATTTTTATTGGTGTCTTTTCTTTGTCAGTTTTGACTTTTCACACTGAAATCGATTTTGAAATCCATAACAATCCATTTTGTGCTTTTTTAAATGAAAAAATTCAAAATGGCAAACTGAAGTCTAAAGCAAGGATTGTAGAAGAAACAGCATGAAGTGGGTGGGAACCTTTAATAAAATTCCTTATTACAGTATAAGTCTCAAAGGTAATGAGATTACACCTTGTTAAAAATAAAAGCAAAAACTTTCATATTTGTGGGCTTGTATTATTTCTCCATAATGCTGGAATTACACATTTTCCATTGAAAATGTGATTCACCTCACCTCACACATTTCTTAGTAGAATTGATTTTGATGTTTAAGGACTTGACAGTCAATCATTCTGAGAGGTTTTTGTGCTTATATGCAAATATATATGCTGTATAATAGCTATGTACTGATGGTCCTGTACCATAATGATTGTCAAATATTGTAGTATGTTGGTTTTTTGTTTTTTAATTGTTTGTCAGATTCAGCAGGTATCAAGTAGTTATGTTAGTATTTCCTTTCTGTGCTGGCAGTGGATTCCAGCAGCAGTCTCAAATCATAGCTGAGGGTACTAAAACCAACATCCTTTTAAGGCTGTAGTCCTATGCACACTTTCCTTGGCATATAGGATTTGCTTACAAGTTGACATGCAGAGCATTGCAGTATAAGAATCTTGCTGTATTCTCCTCATGCCAATTAAGTGTTAAGTCATTCTTGTCTTGTACATTGTGAATATACAGTACTGCTCCATTCCTCTGATGTAGATAGCAAGCTCTAATCTTTCTACTTTTTAAGCTGCCCCTCATGATTTCCAGCCCCCAAGAAGCTGAGTTTTTCAGACAAGCTCTGATGAACATGCACACAGTAGCATATAGAATCATAGAGTTGGAGAAGACCTCAAGGGTCATCCAGTCCAACCCCATTCTGCCATGCAGCAACACACAATCAAAGCACTTCTGCCAGATGGCCATCCAGCCTCTGCTTAAAAACTTCCAAAGATGAAGATGAGAATGATGCAACAGTACTTTCGCAAGGGTGCTGAGCAGATGGAAGGGAAAAGTCAGTTTACCTCCAGAGTTTCCTGATTCATGGAGAGAACCTGTTGACTGCACTGCCGGCTCCCATAATGGGCCAAACACCCATAGGCTATCTACTCTGACCCCCTTCTGCCAGGGCAAAATGAGGCATTTGTGGGTACAAACCACCATGACTTTTTTCTTCCACCCCAAGTGCATGCACACACTGCCAGCAGCCGCCAATTGCCTCCCTTGTCAGAGCCAACTGCCAGCCAATTCAACACCCCCATACAACCAGCCACTTGATTGCACAAGTGATCAACCATATGTATGACACATTGGTGTGCCTACACAATCACGGAGACCCCATGTACATGCCCCTTCCCCCATGGCCCCCTGTTGGACTTACCGGTTTGTTAATGTTTTTATTAAATCCATTGTATCATTAGCAACCTGCCGTGTTTGTCATTTTGCTTCATGAGGTGTGTGATGGGTCAATGGTGCAGCTGGCCACTCATGCACATCTGCAATCGCTTTGTGGCCAAGTGACAGAAAAACTATGAGCAGCAATGGTTCTGGCAGCTACTAGCCACATCTTCATCTCTACAGCATGCTGGTGCAATAGTTTGTACTTTCCACCTTGACCTGGAGGCTGGAGCAAACCAAGGGTTATTTTGCTCCATTGTTTAGCCCTGGAGTGTGGCTTCATATCAGTTTCCTCCCATTTTGGTCATGTGCCTTGTTTAAACAGGGTTCAAAACGGGGCGAATCTGCAGCTTTTCTTTCATGTAGACAACCTCTAAGTTGTTAGTAGAAATTCCAATGTCCAAATTAAGTTATTTATTAACCAGTATAAGCTATAACAGGTGTAAGACTTTTTAAAATTCATTTTTCTGAAACATAAATCTAGGTAAGCCATCAGTGTATGAAATCAAGACCTTTGTGCTTCAAACTGGAATGACTCCTTGACTTCAGTACTATACCTCACTTGTTACCATGCAGAATGTAAGTGCTGGCAATTACTGGTCTGCACATGATAAAGTTTCCTCCTTTCTATATATTTTGCTGCACAGTGGAGAACATATTGTGAACCCACATAACCCTCTGACTAGCCTACATAGCAGAATTTAAATAGCTTCCAAATGTATATGTGATTCACAATGCCCAGATTGGCTGAACAAGAAAAATGAAGGGAGCTGGCCTTCGCAGATCCCTTGTAAGGACACTTTGGGGGTGGGGGGGTGTCTGTGATCTACTGATTAAGAACTGCTGATTTAGAGCATTTATTTAACCCTGTAAATTATGGCGGGAAAGGACAGGCTTGCTCCCAGTTCATTTTTCACCTGGACACTGGGAATTAAAACATCATTTTTTGCTGTCTGGTGTTTTTCTCAAACTTGGGCGAAAGCAAGTTGTAATGGATTACAAAAGAGCTTTCCTTTCTTAGCAGGGCATGTGCTGCCCAGTCCAACCCAAAGCACTGGAGAATGAGAAAGGTTGGTTATGCAGTCATTTTGCTTATCCAATGCCCCAACAATCTGGATACTCATTTTAGTGAGCTCAGAAGGATACCAGGCTGAATTAACCCTGAGCCCTTGGCTAGTATTGAACTCGCAACCTTGCAGTTTGTGAGTGAGTGGCAGCAGTACAGGAATTTAACCACTGCACCACCAGGTCTTCCATGGCTGACCATGGGCAAGTTACAGTCTCTAAACCTCAGAAGATGGCAATGACAACCCCCATCTGAAGAAACCTGCCAAGAAAACCCTGTGTTAGATTCATCTTAGGGTTGCCATACGTCTGAAAATACTTGAAGGCACACAACAACAACCCGACCGTTTCATGGTCACTCAGAAGTAAATTGCACAGAATCATGTCTCCTCATCCTGAAGCCACTGGGGAGGGCACCTCATTTACTACCTTCAGAGCAGGATGACCAGACGTCCTCCTTTTCCTGGACATGCCCTCCATTTCAACCTTCTCTCCAGGAGGAATTCCAAAATGTCTTCCATTTTGAGCAGGAGTCAGAAGCATGAATTTACATTTATTTTGGCGTTTTAGCTTGTATTTGGTCGTGCCTTCCATTTTTCCCCCTTGAATGTCCTACATTTTGTGCTGCCTTGTCCTCCTTTGCAGTAATGGCATCAGGTCCCCCTGCTTTGGAGTAAAGAGCCAGCATTGTGTACTGGACTACTGTGTACAGGACTACGACTGTGTGTGATTTAGTACTCTTCATAAAATTTCCCATAACATAAAATGTACGTACATGTCAAATACAATAAAAACACAACCATTCCAACAAAGAGGACACTGACTTTACCTGCAGATCTCCTAATTTCCTTCTTTATACTATAATGAATATTATGTGCATCTTAATTCAAAATGCCTTCCCATTCATCCCAACTTTTCATTACAGAACTTCCAACATTAATATCTAAACACATCATTGACTTCCTACCTCTACTAAACTGGGTGTAGAGATCTTGTAGCACCTTTGAGACTAACCGAAAGAAAGAAATGGGCAGCATGGGCTTTTCTAGACTTAAGACTACTTCCTCAGATGCTTTTGGTGGAGTGGAAACCAGGGACAGCCATATATATATGTCATTGGTTTGTGAGGATGTCAGTTCAAATGACAAATCCTTTGTGTAAGGAAATGAAGTTGCAGGTCCAGTTTCAGAGCCATAAACTGGGTGGTTTGTGTTTCTTTTTTAACCATTTGTACTGTCTTTATCCTTGGATTCTATTTCTAATTAATCTATTTATTTATTTCTGATTAACCTATTTCTAATTAATCACCCTATGTACAAATTAAAAACATGTCAAAGAGACTAGTGTCCAAAACATGCTGCAGAAATAATCCAGTTTGAAACCGCTTTGACTGCCCTGGCTGAGTGCTAGGGGATCTTGGGAACTGTAGCTTAGTGAGACATTGAGCCTTCTTTCTCAGAGAGACCTCTGGTGCCACAATAAACTACAATTCCCAAGATTCCCTAGCACTCAGCCAGGGCAGTTAAAGCGGTCTCAAACTGGATTACAGTATTTCTGCAGTGTGTTTTGGAGGTAAGGAGTCAAGCGCCTCAGCCGAGTAGGCCGCGCTTTCTCTTCCCATCCTCCCTCAGCTTCTATGAAACAAGGCGTCGCCTGAGGAGGAGGCGGCCTTGGCCTGGCCTCCCCTCCAGAGGGCGCCGGCCGGGGGAAGAAGGAGGAGGAGCTGCAGGCCCAGGCTTAGTCTCCAGGGCTGAGGCGATGGCGGTCGGAGGGGCCGATGCGCGGGCCGTGGATGTGGAGGAGGACGCCTCTCAGCTGGTCTTCCCCAAGGGTGAGCAGAGAGGGAGGGAGGGAGGCAGGGGGCTTTGGCGGCGCCACGGAGGCCTTCTTGCAGTTCAGAGATGGAGAGAGAGGTCTAGTTGCAGCACCTTTGAGACTGACTCAAAGGAAGAAGTTGGCAGCATGGGCTTTCCTAGACTCCAGCCTACTTCCTCCGCTTTAACTGCCCTGGATCAATGCTGGGGGATTCTGGGAACTGAGGCATGGCGCCTTCTCTGTCAGAGAGCTCTGGTGCCACGGTGAACTACAGTTCCCAGGATTCCCTAGCACTCAGCCCGGGAAATTAAAGCAATGTCAACTGTGTTATTTCTGCGGTGTGTTTTGGACCTTAGTAATATTGTGTGTGTGTGCTGTTACTCATTAGTCGTAACTCCTGTATGTCGCTGAATATCATGATATACTACACAGTATCACTGGATGGAATGGTAAACAACACAAGAAATTACCATTCCCAGAATTCCATAGCATGGACCCACAGCAGTTAAAGCGGTGTCAAACTGGGTTATTTCTGCAGTGTGGATGGAGTCTTGGTCTGGTCAGTATCAGCAGTGTCATCTGGTGTCACTTTGCCCCTTGGCCTCCTCCTCCCATCTCACACCACACAAAATCCTTAGGTCTAAAACACACTGCAGAAATAATCCAGTTTGAGACCACTTTAACTGCCCTGGTTCAGTGCTAGGGAATCATGGGAATTGTAGTTTACTGTGGCTCTATTGCTCTCTGACAAAGAAGGCTCAGTGTCTCACAAAAAGCTATAGTTCCCAGGATTCCCTAGCATTAAGACAGGGCAGTTAAAGCGGTTTCAGACTGGATTATTTCTGCACTGGGTTTTAGACCTTAGCAATGTTTTTGTTTTGTTTTTGGTGGTGGTGTTACTCATTAATCATAATTCCCGTATATCACTGAATGTAGTAATATTTGTGACATTAACAACTGTTGTTGTTGTTGTTGGGTGCCTTCAAGTCATTTCCAACTTACAGTAACCATAAGGTGGTGAACCTATCCTGGGGTTTTCTTGGCAAGTTTCTTCAGAGGAGGGTTGCCATTGCTATCCTCTGCCGTACTTTGGTCACATCATGGGAAGGCCTGACAATAATGCTGGGAAAGGTAGAAGGTAGTAGAAAGAGAGGAAGGCCCCATGACAGATTAATGAACTCAGTCAGAGTCATGAGCCTGACTTGAGCAGAGGAATAAGGGACAGGTGTCTTGGAGATGTCTCATCCACAGGGTCTCCATGAGTCAAGGTTAAATTGCGGGCAGCTAACAACCACAGTACAACAACAACAGGCATTAAGAGACACTTGATGGATAGGTCCACTTCTGTATTATCTGATGGCTAGGTAGATGTTTGTATATCATTGTGAGTGTACAAACAACAGAACACTTCTCTCTTAGCAATAACAGTTTAGATACGTATCTCACTTTTCAAAATTGATTGTTTTTATCCCTAGCCTTTACTACCAACCTTTTCCTAATTCACACACCAACCAGACTTGATATACTGTAGTACCTATAAAGCTGTATATTTCTGTTACTTTTAATCTGTTTCTGTTGCCTCCATCTTTACGTGCAGAATTTGAGACTGCTGAAACCCTTCTAAATTCAGAAGTGCACATGCTTCTTGAACATCGGAAGCAGCAGAATGAGAGTGCAGAAGATGAGCAGGAGCTTTCTGAAGTCTTCATGAAAACATTGAACTATACTGCTCGCTTCAGCCGCTTCAAAAACCGGGAGACTATTGCTAGTGTTCGCAGGTACATAACCCTGCAATTAAAATCTCTTTGATTGGCTGAACGAATGCGATGGCTAATATGGAAGTCTATAACCCCCTCTAATCTGAACAAAGAAAATTATTGTGTGTTGTTAGATTTATTTTCATTTCTTCGGTTGAAGGGGTTTTTTTTTGTACATTGACTTTCAGGGACAGTAATACATGGGGTTTAAGAAAACAGGATGCTATGACATATGTTAGGTCATCTTAGCACAGTGTTCATATTCTGTATTTAACTTTGTGGTCTGTAAGGTGGAGGGCAGTAGGAAAAGGGGAAGACCACATTCCAGACAGATAGGCTCAATCAAGGAAGCAACAGCCCTGAGTCTGCAAGACCTGAGCAGGGCTGTTGAGGATAGGGTGGCTTAGAGGTCTCTCAGTCACAGGGTCACCATGAATGAAAGTCAACTTGAAGGCAGCTAAAAACAACATTTAAATATGGAACATCATTTAGTAGGTTGATATTCAGGAGTGTCACTCTGCTAAAATCTATGACATCTCCATCACAGATACCTAATTTCAGACTGTCTTCAAAGGGTGAAAATGTTACCGTTTCCAGTTGCAAAATTGGTTGTATAACAGCTTGCATATACAAAATCTGGTTGTATAACAGTGGCATACATACTTAGAGACCACAGAAGCACATGTACAGCACACCCCATCTGCGGGCTTGTCATCCGTGGCTTTAAACTCTTATGGACTTCAAGCCCTGGATGTTAGAATGGCACATGCACCTAGGAGCACACAGCCATTGAAACAAATGGAACTTGAGGTGCTGCATTTTTTGCCATACACTCTGTGTGTGTGTGTGTGTGTGTGTGTGTGTGTGTGTGTGTCTGGAATGGATCCTCCATGTATACAAAGGGTGCACTGTATTACCACTTGCACACCTGGAAAAAACACTGGAATTCTAGAAACCCACTATTTTCTTCCACTGACATAATAATAGATTTAGGCCATAGTTTTAATCTTCTTTAAATTATCAGCACTTTTTAGACTACTATTGATCTAAACCTTGTTTATGTACTTACTACACTATAACTGGCCTTTTTAAAAACTGCTGTGGATAGATTTGATTTCTTAGAATTTTTAAAAAAATGTTGATTATGTATTTCTAGAAACCAAACACAAAAACTATAACTTGGCTGCAGGCTTGAGGCTCTTCAGTTTATCTAGGGTCTGAAAAACACAAGTCAAATAAAGTGGCTTTCAGGCACTTTGGAGGCATGCTGTTTATATGGCACACATCTCCATCACAGCCAGAAGCTGCGCCACAGCCACGCTCCAATCCTTTAGACCGGAACAAAAAGGAACTGAGTTAATCCGGCTTAGGTCCTGTGGCTGTGGCCTGCTTTCGAAGGGAGCCATGTAGTTGCTGCAGACCTGATTCGCTTGTGGCTCGAGTGGCCACAGGCTACACTTTCCCAGCCATCTGCTTCGTCTTCTCAGTAGTTTAAGCTTAATACTTAAGGATTGCTTTTTGAAGGTCTGATTTTTTTTTTAAAAAGTATATGCACATGTATAGATATCTAGCCCCAAGATCCAATTGGCCAGTATTACTGAAGGAACTAGTGCCGTCTAGGCTTCTCTCTTCTACTAGAACAATTGATATTTGACACATTATTCCTAACTAGTACTTAATAGCCATATGAAGGAAGCATTATGCCTGTGTCTTGATATAAGCCCATATTTTCTTATCACTGCAAATTGCATTTCTTCTTAGAAATTAAAACTGTCTCCAGAGTTTACTGTGCACAACTTTTCCATACACAGTTTCTTTTAGTAAAAAGCAAATGAATCTTTCCAACAAATGTTTAAAGTGTTTTGTCTTTCCCTACACCAAATAAAATAGAGTTGTACCTCAAGGCATATTCCATTCTGTTTGCATTATGAACATTAATGTAAAACAGAGGTGGGTAAAGTGTGACCTGCAGGCTGCATGCAATCCCCCCAGGATATATATGTTTTTGCCCTCAAATGTTTACATGCTCAATTTGTTTCTTTGCATCTTTAATCTTTTTGATTATTTTGTTGCCCATATTCTGTCTTGTACTTTCTCTCTTCCTACAGTTTATTGCTCCAAAAGAAGCTTCATAAATTTGAACTGGCATGTTTAGCTAATCTGTGTCCTGAGACAGCTGAAGAGGCCAAAGCTTTAATCCCCAGGTGAGTTGCCCTAATTTAATGGAGTCTTGTTATGACCCAGGAGAGTTTACAAAGCAAGAACACAGAAAAATCCAAATACTAGTATTCTCATGTTGTGGTTCCAAAATCAGATTTAGCATTGGCATTCCAGTTAGTTTCAGTGGTCAAATATTCTATAAAGTCATGATACCTAAAGAATTTATCTGATGTGTAATTAACATAATTTTAGTCTCTCTTCAACTAGTTGCTTTTACTATTTAAATAAAGACTTTCACTTTATTTCTGTTTTTATTACATTAAGAAATATTGATAGTCTAACCTGATGTTCCAGGATAATATCAGACAGAAAAATTGTTCAGTGATATTCACTTATACAAACCTTACTGTGATGTCCAGCCAGGACTGTTTCAATTCCCCCTGCATTTTCTTTCGTGTTGGTTCAGGCCACAGTATGCTTAGTGTAGGAAATGTTAAATGTATTAGTTGTGGGAGGAGCTGTAGGATCCCCTACATTTTTTCCAGGTTTGGTTTGCCCCTTCCCAGCATGCTCTGTTTTTGCTGTTTGGAGCAGTCTTTGCTGTGAACAGGCAGAGAGCTGTCTTTTGGTGGCAAACAGGCCCAGACAGCCGGAAAGGGCATTTCTTACACGTTAGCTGATTTAGTTACCAAGAACAAGTTAGCCAAATTAGTTACCAGCATCAAAGAAGACAAAGAGACAAGGAGCTGAAAGACCCTGCACCAGTTCCATTGAGAGAGGAGATCAAACCAAGATTAGACCCAGAAAGATGACACCCTGAAGATTGCTGAAAGTCTGTAAAGTATCTTTTATTTAGAGCCGGGGAGGAAAAAACTCTTTATTTTTGTTCTTTAAATTAAACTTCCCCCTTTTTTGAACTTTACATTCAGCTTCAGAGCCTTTTTGGGTAGAAGAGTTTGATCTCACCAGGGTACCGGCGTTGCACACTCAAATTTGCCACCACCTTTAGTTGGGTGTGTCTTCACACTTACTGAACATTTAGAAAGTCTGAATACAGTCAGGTTATTCAGTTGGTTGGGACAGTTAGGTACAGCTTCTGTGCTCATTGTGCCCTCCCTTGATTTCTGTGGTGTATGAAGCAAAATTCATTATTTTCTGGTTTAATCAAATAACAATAATCAGTTGTATCCAGATTGAAAAAAAATAGTTTGCATAAGCATTCCAACCTTAGATTAAACAATAGTTTGCAATGATGGTTTGGCAGGATTGCTCAAATTTAGCTCTGCTGGTCTGTGGTACAATAGATAATCAAGTAAGTATTGAGCTGCAAGCAATTGGGAAGAAGGAAGTATGTAAAGATTTTTATCCTGATCATTTGAATATTCATTCCAGTTTTTATGAATTTCATTTTCACAGCAGAGTAATTTGTTTCTGTGACTGGTTTCAATATTAAATCTGCCAATGAGTAATAAAATTAATGTTTATTTGTGCATATCACTATTTGATCAATCAAATGCCCAGTCATAATGATGGGTCTGACTTTCTGTGATAGTGGGTAGGAGAACATTCCTTAACTCAGAAGTGGTGGTAGTTGTCATTGCTTTGTACACTATGACAGTAGGTTTAAAAACTAGCATCACTGCTTAAAAATAATAACCACTTGATACTCTTGCCTTTCAGCTTAGAGGGTCGATTTGAAGATGAAGAGTTACAGCAAATTCTTGATGACATTCAGACCAAACGAAGTTTTCAGTATTAGGAAGAACTGCCACATTCTTCTGTAATGGGAACATGTGGAAGGCTACATTTGTTTTGACACCAGAGAGACGCTGATGCTGGATAATAATTCCACCCACGTTTTTTTAAAAAAGGACTCCTTAGCAGTTTAGATTTGTTGAATATTGACAGAGCTGCAAAAACTCATGACTGATTGGTTAGTTTAATATATATTTCCAAATGTTGTTTTCATCCTGAACATGCACAGAATTTTTCGGGGGCCAGAAACAATACATGAAGATACCATTCTCTCTTTGAACACGTATTGCCTAAGAGAAAAGTCTGATTCATATTACTTTATTCAGAATTACAATACTAGAATCAGGATTGATAAAATTGGTGTAGTTTGTTGATGTGTGTGATCAAAAGGCTGTTTTCCCATTCAGTAATAATTTTCTACAATTGTTTTGTGTAATTAAAATGCTGTTTTTGAAAGGAGGGGCCTGTGGTTTCTGAATGTTCTTATACACTCTTTATTTTATACAATTCCAATTGACCTGAATATACTTTACAAAGGTAGCAGGAAAAACATTGGTAACAGACTGAAGGGAAGGAATGGGTCAGATTATTATGGTATATACCATGTATTGTTTTGTGTTGATTTACTGTCTGATTTATATATATATATATTGCAAAGAATAATATTTTTTAAAAAATATTTTGTGGTTTTTGTATCTTACCTCTTAAATAGAAGCTGCTTTATTCTAATGATCAAATCATACTCAAGTTGCTATAATTACTGCTTCTTAGTTGGGTAGGTGCTTTACTTGAAGTGGTGAAAGACACATAAATGTGCCTACTGGTACAATTCGTAATTTACAGCTGTTTTAAGTGTATTTCTCATCTAGCTATTCAGAATCACTTTAAGAAGGACGTAGGTGTCTCATTTTTATTTTTCTGTATTATTATTCAAAGGTTAAACCAATACATCTCCAAACCGCAGCAGTGTGGAAAATGGAGAAGAGGCATGAAGAACAGTTGAACTGCAAAATAAAAACTCAGCATTTGTGCACAGAAATTCATTACGGCAGTAGCCAAATATAAACAGTCTGATGCAATCTGCCATTTGTCACAAGATTAACTAAGGGGTGGAACAGATGGGCAAAATAAAGCAGTTTCCAACTGCTTTGAAGACAGGGCATTTAGCTGATGCACCACCAGTGGGCAGGAACCAGACAAAAGTGACGCTCCAGGGCTAAAATTGCCATGCCATGTGGTCAGGCTGTGCGCATTCGGCCTGCCTTGGGAGCGGGCTGTGCGGGTTTTGACCTGCTTTTGGGAATAGCAGAATTGAGCCACTTTTTCTTGCTTGTCTGTTCCAGGCCTAAATCTTGTTAATTTCTCCTTCTATTACATAATTTTTATTAAAATACTTACAGTACTGTATATCTTGCCCTTTATCACAAGATTTCAAGGTGGTATACAATAACATAAATTTAAAAGAGTGTACAAGAATTTCAAACAGTAAAAGATAATTATAACAGAGGTATATTAATTTAGAACTTGTTATATGCCATCCAGTAGGTTTTGAGCTAAGATAGTGGTTCTCAGTTTTTTTGCCCTTTACATCCACATGCGGACGTTGCGCCCCACTCATTCACCCTATAAAGGAGTAAAAAGATTTTGTTCCATGTATTTTTGTTCACACTTTGATGTATATTCATGAACGTACAACAATATATATATACACACACACACACACACACAGAGTAATGCCTCTTCCCGAGAACAAGAACTGGGGCAGCGAAGGGAGAGGCAGAGGAAGAAGTAGTGGCCGTGATCCTGTGAGCTTTCCCACTCTCCTCCTCTTCCCTCGGGAAGCAGTAGCTTTTCCAAGAACCCTCCTTGTTTTTCTCTTCCGTTCTAGGGGAGTAAAGGTTTGGGAAGAGGAGGAGGAGGGATCAGGGCCTCCAGGTCTTGTGCCCCTGGGAGTCCCACCCTAGTTTGAGAACCATTCATGTTGGGTGATTCATTCTATGACATAATCTGTTAAGATTTATTCCTTCACTGAGTCTGTCTACCTCTAGTATATGCAAAAGGGTCTTTTAGCCCCTTTGGGACTAACTGAAAGAAAGAAGTTGGTAGCATGAGCTTTCATAGACGTGAGCCTACTTCCTCAGATGCATGTATGAGGAAGTAGGCTCAAGGCAGAAAAGCTCATGCTACCAACTTCTTTCTTTCAGTTAGTCCCAAAGGGGCTAAAGACCCTTTTGCAAACTGACTTTATAGATGAACACAGCTATGTCTTTGAATTCTATCTCTAGTGTAGTCTTCCTCTTTTTCTCTGCCAGAAGTTGACCAGAGAGTGTGTTCAGGGGAACCTAGACGTTCCAGAGAAAACACCTCTCTAGCCATTTGTAAGTCCTCCAGCAGCATTCATGACCAGCCTCTGCCAGAGGTAACCATAGAGTTGTGCAGGGGAACCTAAACATCTAGACAGAACACTTCTGTAGGCATTTGTAGGTCCTCCAGCAGCCACCTCGCAGATGTTGACCATAGAGTTGCACTGGAGGACCTGAAGATTCTAGAGAGGTGCTCGGTCGGTTAAAAAGTAATTCTTATTCGCGGTCTTTCCACATTCACTGGAGGGGAGCGTCCTTCACCCCTATAACGCGGAAGGAGCACTGTACTAATGTCCCCACAAGCACCACTGTTTCATCTCATAAGCCCCATCCCCTTCCGGAAACACAACCGGAAGTGGGGCCGGCTGCTGCAGACGCAAAAGACCGCGTCGCTTTCTCGGAGTGCGCATGCGCACTTCGAACCCCTTCCTTCCGCCGGCCGTGCGTGATGACGTCGGCGGTGCGCACAGTTCCAGTTGCTGCTGCTGGGGAAAATGGCGGATATTGGAGCGGCAGCGGCTCGTGAGGCAGCAGCAAAGCAGCAGTAGAAGAAGCAGCGGCAGTAGCTTCCTGGCGAGGCGAGCTCTGGGACGTTGGGGCTCCGCGGCGGGAGCGGCTCTTGGTGTGAGTGTCTCTTCGTGAGGCGAAGGGAGGCCTGAGGGAGGAGGAGGAGAAGGAGGAGGCAGTGCCTCGTCTCCGCCATTTCCAGGCGTTGAGGAGGGCTGCCTCCTTTGGGAGCCCCGCAGGGCTCAGAAAGACGGGGAAAGCTTAGCCGCTCTCCTTGCCTCTCTCTTCATACCAAGCTCTGCGTACATCTGGCTCATAGTAACAAAATGATATCAAAGGGAGAAATGTCAGTTCTGCACTTGGGGCGGAAAAACGAAGGCACACTACAGGAAAGGGAGACTTGGATTAAGGAGGCGACATGGAAAGGGATCTAGGAGTCCGAGTAGAACACGAGTGGAACAGGAGCCAGATAAAAAGCTACAAAGGCCAATGCGAGTCTAGGCTGCGTCAATAGAAGTAGAGTGTCTAATCAACAGGAAGTCATAGTGCCACTCTCTTCTGCTCTGGTCAGGCCCCACCTGGAATAGGTGTCCAGTTCGGGGCACCACAATTTAAAAAGGACATTGAGAAACTGGAGCCAAGGCAACTAAATGTTGAAAGGTCTGGAAACCTTGCTCTACAAGGAATGACTCAGGGAGCTGGGGATGTTTAGCCTGGAGAAAAAAGGTTAAGAGGTGATTGATAGCCGGTTTAAATACTTGAAGGGATGTCATATTGAGGAGGGAGCAAGCTGTTTTTGCTGCTCCAGAGACTAGGACCCAGAGCAATGGATGCAAGTTACAGGAAAAGAGATTCCACCTGAAACATCAGGAGGAACTCCTGAGAGTAAGGCTGTCGACAGTGGAACACACTCCCTCAGAGTGTTGTGGAGTCTCCTTCCTTGGAGGTCTTTAAGCAGAGGCTGGATGGCCATCTGTCACAGGGAGTGCTTTGATTGGGAGTTCCTGCATGGCAGAATGGGGTTGGACTGGATGGCCCTTGCGGTCTCTTCCAACTCTACGATTCTATGATTCTACTATAATGCTTCTTAGAAGGACTTTTACTCATTTTTTGCAGGTAGGGTTTATCTGGGAAGTCACACTAAAAGGCACCAAGGGCTGTTGAGGAAATCAGATGCCTTACTCAACAAAGACTAGTGTTTTTTTCTCAAAGGTCCAGAACACACTCTGGGAATATTCCACTTTGAGACTGCTTTAATTGCCCTCTTGGCTCAGTACTGGGGGATCCTGGGAATTGTAGTTTTGCTGAGGCACCAGACAGAGAAGACTAAATGTCTCACAAAACTAAGCTTCCCAGAATTCCCTAGAACTGAGTGAGGGCAGTTAAAGCGGTCCCAAACTGGATAATTTCTGCAGTGTGTTTTGGACCTAAGTGAGGCTGCCTCCATGCTTCAGAAATAATCCAGTTTGATGCCACTTTAACTGCCATGGCTCCGTGCTAAAAAATTCTGGGAATTGTAGTTTTGCAAGACTCTTACCCTTCTCTCATTGAGCTATGGAAGAAGTATATGGTGGTTAAAGTGATGTCAATTATGGTAGTAAAAATAATTATGGTGGTTATGATGTCAAACTGAATTATTTCAGTAGTGTGGATTCAACCTAAATTAAACTTGCTTTGAGTAAATGTAATGAATACAGTTCCCAGGATTCTATAGCACTGAGCTATGGAAAAACTATGGTAGTTAACAGTTAAAGTCATAACTGTGGTAGTTATGATGTCAAGCTAGATTATTTCAACAGCTAAGATTCAGTCTAAGCTCCAAACCACACTGCAGAAATAATCCAGTTTGAGACCGCTTTAGCTGTCCTGGTTCAGTGCTAGGGAATCTTGGGAATTGTAGTTTATTGTGGCACCAGAGCTCTCTGACAGAGAAGGCTAAATGTCTCTTCAAACCACATTTCCCAGGATTCCCTGGCATTGAGCCAGGGCAGTCAAAGCGGTCTCAAACTGGATTATTGCTCCAGTGTGTTTTGGACCTAAGTTACACTTGCTGTGAATAAAGGTAACAAATACAGTGCACTTGCTACAAGTGTAAATAATCAATGAAATTGACTTCTGAGTTAATAATATATTCAGGATCATACCGTTAGTGACATTTTTGTTTATATAGCTTGTTTGTTTAACCCTAAGCAAATCATGCATATTTTTCCATTGGAAGAAATTATTAGGAAAAATGCTAGTATTTCTTTGTCAAATTTGTCACTTCTGTATTTTAAAATTGTAGAACAATACTATAATTGATAAATCCAAGGGAAGTTCCAGAAACGATGGCAAGGAAAGTGTGGTTCAGATCACAAATTGATAGTTCTTTGGTGATAATATTGCTATGTACAACAAATACACTCCAGTTTACTAAAGACGAAATGATATTTATCTAAAGTTGTCAAAGGGCACAAAATAAATATTGTTCAGTGTGTGAGTAGTACCGCATTCCTTATATGTAAAATACTATTGTATCTTCCAATTGGTTTTAGAAGTCAGGTGGATGTGCACCTTTAATGCTACAGATTTCTTTTTTTTCCCATTGTGTGCTTATGAATTCAAGGATTTTAAAAATATTCTGATTAATGTCATCTTTGGTGTTTATCCAAAGCACAAAGCACATTTTTAAATAGAGACATCTGGATAAGTACTGCAGTTTGGTTACAAAATCATAAAATTGATCTTGAAGTAAAAGATTCCTGAATGAATACTAAATATGTAATGTTTGCTTCCTTTAATATTCTTCATAGTAAACACCTTGTTTATTTGTGTGTGTGTGTGTGTGTGTGTGTGTGTGTGTATATGGTACTGTTTCAGGTAAAACAATTCAAGATTTTATTTGAATTTTTTTAAATCAGTAATTAATTTCTTAAGTATGCAGATTTGGTTATCCTTTGCAATAATCACATGTGTATTATATTACACTAGTTTATTTATACCTTGCCTTTTTACCACAGGATTAGTTTCAGCTTGTTAAAATTCTTGCAAAAGAATACATACACTCTTATTTTTCCCTCTTGAAAACTGATTGTCAGTTCACTTCTATTGATTACTGGAGTAGTTTCCTGTGGTCCTACAAACAAAGCCACACACAAAGGAAAAGGATATTTGGTAAAATTATTTCTTAGTTCCTAATGCTGAAAAAAATTGGTGATGATAAGATACCATAGTAATGGGTGCTTTCTTTAGTTAACTTTAGAAAAGATGTCGTGCACCAAATTCAAGCTTACTAAGCTCTGCTAATGGAAGGGTGAGCAACTATCAGGAGGTTAGTAGAAGGCTTCATTCTCAGTGCCCCAGACCTGAAATGTTTGGGGAGCTGAAAATAATAACTTGAGTCCTAAAATAGCTAATAAACAATCCACTCAAGTACTGATTGTTCTGTCACATTTTTTTTTTGCCTCCCTCTCCCCTTTCCTATGCCTTTACAGGCCTCTTCTCACACTAGGATGTGATGGGACCTCAAGGTTTAATAAGGGTTTGTTTGTGCTGTTTGCCTGTGGGTCATTTCCTACTTATGACAACTCTAAGGTGAACCTCTCAAGGAGTTTTCTTGGCAAGTTTGTTGAGAGTAGGTTTGCCATTGCCTTCCCCTGACACTGAGAGCGTGTGATTTGCCCAAGGTCACGCAGTGGGTTTCATGGCCAAGCTGGGAATCGAACCCTGGTCTTCAGAGTTGTAGTCAAACCACTATGCCATGAATAGTTGCACTTAGTCTATCTCTTTGCTGATAGAAGGAAGAAACAGCATTTTTCCCCAGTTGAAGTCACCTCTCATCAACCCACTGGAACAGATTTTTAGAAGAATGTATGGAGAGGTGTTTTAGCAAAATGGCCTTTCCTTGTCCCCATCCCAAATACTCTTTTCTCACATGATCTTTGGATCCAGTGCTCTCCTAGGGTCCTAGATGAACACACTTTAACCTAATTGATGTGGTAATTTTTCCTCTAGGGTGCCCTGGAACTCATACTATAGTTGTGCAATTGTTTCTTTTTTAAGTAGATATTCATCTAGGACCAGCAGTTATGGACCAACACTTTAAGTAGCTCTGCTATAGATACTTTCATTGTCTTTTCTATTGAGTGAGTGGGCAGTAGATTGCATGTGATCAACATGTGATCAATAAAGAGGCCTCTGGGCTCCTCTACACTAAGAGAACTCAAGGTTTAGTCAAGATGCCCCTAGTTCTCTTGGCTGTCAGGACATCAGGATTGGATCCAATTCAGTCCAATCCAGTTGTTCAGACAGCAAATGCAGTGTCATCTCCCTTACCCAGCGTTGAGCAGGGAAGGGGAGGGATCCTCCTCAGAGCAGTCACCACCTAACCAGCTAAGCCTGGCTATCTCGAGGATGGGGTAAAGTGTCCTCCTTGTTGATCACATGGGGGGAGGGCTGTTTGATTTTCCTTGTAGCATAGAAAGATATAAATTTTATGTAAACTGAAAGTTTTGCCTTGTATTTGTACAAGGACAATCATTATCTGCTAGCATTCTTATTCAGGTGGCAAGATTCTGCTTTTTCTCTCAGTTTTATGTATCTACAGTCAGCCCTCCATATCCACTGATTCCATATCCATGGATTCAAGTATCCATGGCTTGAAAATGTTTAAAAAAAAATATAAATCCCAAAAAACAAACATTGATTTTTGCCATTTTATATAAGAGACACCATTTTACTATCCCATTATATTTAATGGAACATGAACTTCCACAAATTTTGATATCCAATTTGGTCCTGGAACCAAACCCCAGTGAATATCAAGGATCCACTGTATTCCTATATATTGTTCTCTTGTGGACAAGTTTTCTGGTTTGCTTAATCTTTCAAGGCCATTTACTTCTCCCTATTGCTTTTGTGAGAAGCTACTTTCAAAGCTTCTGAAATAAAACTCATCTCTTCTTCTGAATTTTGAGAATAAAGGGAAAGCTAGCAAACTAATGTGTTTCCCTGTAGTATGACCTGACCATGTATTAATTCAGCTATTTTTTTATGTTCCAGGTTGAAAAGGTTTTAAAACCAAATATTTCACTCCCCGCCCATTCATTATGAGAATTATTAACTGGAACCGTGGCTTCTGCAGAGAAATTGGCATTCTAGTAGCCTCAAAGGAGCCTGCTTCAGAGTAAGAAGGAAGCCATGGAAGTTACACTCTACAAAGATCTAGAATTAGTTTGACTTCTAATTGGAAATTGTATGTCTCTACTGGAGATTTACATTCTGAAGCTAGATTAGCTTGATTACATGCTGTGTCGTACAAACATTTTGCCAAAGCTTGACCTGCTTAATTTACCTTTTGTGTTCCATAGAAAGGTTACACACTAAAATATACAGGGAAATTGTACCCTAAACGTGCAGCTCTCAGACAAAGACAGGAATGGATAATATCCAAATTGTATTTCACAGTATTTTGTGAAACATGAATAGGATTTTTAGCTTTAGGTCAGAGTGAGACCTAATCTTTGATAGTAAGGAGCCACCCAGTCTGGTCAGAAAAAGTATGGCTTTTCACTGTGTCCAAGAGGAAGGAATTGTTAAAAAGTACACATATTGTGTACAGTGGTGCCTCGGGTTACGAATTTAATTCGTTCCGCGGCCGCTTTCGTAACCCGAAAAGCCTTCGTAAGCCGAAATGCCATAGGCGCTAATGGGGAAAAAGCCGCGGCTCCGCCGCGGCTCCATTTAAAATAGCGCCGGAGTTTTTTCGTAACCCGAAAAAACCTTCGTAACCCGAAACAATAATTCCCTATGGGATTTTTTCGTATCCCGAAAAATTCGTAACCTGGGTATTTCGTATCCCGACTAACATGCCACTGGAGAGTGTGTTCAGGGGGAACCTAGACGTTCCTAGAGAAAACACTCTCTAGCCATTTGTAAGTCCTCCAGCAGCATTCATGACCAGCCCTTGCCAGAGGTGAACCAAGAGTTGTGCAGGGGAACCTAAACATCCGAGACAGAACACTTCTGTAGGCATTTGTAGGTCCTCCAGCAGCCACCTCGCAGATGTTGACCATAGAGTTGCACTGGAGGACCTGAAGATTCTAGAGGGTGCTCTGTCGGTTAAAAAGTAATTCTTTTATGTCGCGGTCTTTCCACATTCACTGAGGGGGAGCGTCCTCACCCCTATAACCGGAAGGAGCACTGTACTAATGTCCCCACAAGCACACTGTGTTTCACTCATAAGCCCCTCCCCTTCCGGAACACAACCGGAAGTTGCCGGCTGCTGCAGACGCAAAAGACCGTCGTCGCTTTCTCGGAGTGCGCATGCGCACTTCGAACTCCCTTCCTTCCGCCGGCCGTGCGTGATGACGTCGGCGGTGCGCACAGCTCCAGTTGCTGCTGCTGGGGAAAATGGCGGATTGGAGTGCGGCAGCGGCTCGTGAGGCAGCCAAGACAGCAGTAGAAGAAGCAGCGGCAGTAGCTTCCTGGCGAGGCGAGCTCTGGGACGTTGGGGCTCCGCGGGCGGGAGCGGCTCTGGTGTGAGTGTCTCTTCGTGAGGCGAAGGAAGGCCTGAGGGAGGAGGAGGAGAAGGAGGAGGCAGTGCCTCGTCTCCGCCAGTTCCAGGCCTTGAGGAGGGCTGCCTCCTTTGGGAGCCCCGCAGGGCTCAGAAAGACGGGGAAAGCTTAGCCGCTTCCCTGCCTCTCTCTTCATACCAAGCTCTGCGTAATCTGGCTCATAGTAAACAAAAGATATTCAAAGGGAGAAATGTCAGGTTCTGCACTTGGGCGGAAAACGAAGGCACCATACAGGAAAGGGAGACTTGGATTAAGGAGGCGACATGGAAAGGGATCTAGGAGTCGAGTAGAACACGAGTGGAACAGGAGCCGATAAAAAGCTACAAAGGCCAATGCGAGTCTAGGCTGCGTCAATAGAAGTAGAGTGTCCTAGATCAACAAGGGAAGTCATAGTGCCACTCTCTTCTGCTCTGGTCAGGCCCCACCTGGAAACTGTGTCCAGTTCTGGGCACCACAATTTAAAAAGGACATTGAGAAACTGGAGCCAAGGCAACTAAATGGTGAAGGTCTGGAACCTTGCTCTACAAGGAATGACTCAGGGAGCTGGGGATGTTTAGCCTGGAGAAAAGAAGGTTAAGAGGTGATATGATAGCCCGTTTTAAATACTTGAAGGGATGTCATATTGAGGAGGGAGCAAGCTTGTTTTTTGCTGCTCCAGAGACTAGGACCACAGAGCAATGGATGCAAGTTACAGGAAAAGAGATCCACCTGAACATCAGGAGGAACTTCCTGAGAGTAAGGCTGTTCGACAGTGGAACACACTCCCTCAGAGTGTTGTGGAGTCTCCTTCCTTGGAGGTCTTTAAGCAGAGGCTGGATGGCCATCTGTCACAGGGAGTGCTTTGATTGGGAGTTCCTGCAGGGCAGAGGGGGTTGGACTGGATGGCCCTTGCGGTCTCTTGCAACCTACGATCGATTGATTCTACTATGCGTCTTAGGAAGGACTTTTACTCATTTTTTGCAGGTAGGGTTTATTCTGGGAAGTCACACTAAAAGGCACCAAGGGCTGTTAGGAAATCAGATGCCTTACTCAACAAAGACTAGTGTTTTTCTCAAAGGTCCAGAACACACTCTGGGAATATTCCACTTTGAGACTGCTTTAATTGCCCCTTGGTCAGTACTGGGGGATCCTGGGAATTGTAGTGTGTGCTGAGGCACCAGACAGAGAAGACTAAATGTCCACAAAACTAAGCTTCCCGAATTCCTAGAACTGAGTGAGTGCAGTTTAAAGCGTCCCAAACTGTATAATTTCTGCAGGTGTGTTTTTGGACCTAAGTGAGGCTGCCTCCATGCTTCAGAAATATCCGTTTGATATGCCACTTTAACTGCCATGGCTCGTCGTGCTAAAAATTCTGGGAATTGTAGTTTTGCAAGACTCTTACCCTTCTCTCATTGAGCTATGGAAGAAGTATATGGTGGTTTAAAGTGATGTCATTATGGTAGTAAAAAATTATGGTGGGTTATGATGTCAAACTGAATTATTTCAGTAGTGTGGATTCAACCTAAATTAAACTTGCTTTTGAGTAAATGTAATGAATACAGTTCCCAGGATCTATAAGCACTGAGCTATGGAAAAACTTGGTAGTTAACAGTTAAAGTCATAACTGTGGTAGTTTATGATGTCAAGCTAGATTATTTCAACAGCTAAGAGTTCAGTCTAACTCCAAACCACACTGCAGAAATAATCCAGTTTGAGACCGCTTTAGCTGTCTGGTTCAGTGCTAGGGAACTTGGGAATTGTAGTTTATGTGGCACCAGAGCTCTCTGCAGAGAAGGCAAATGTCTCTTCAAACCACATTTCCCAGGATTCCCTGGCATTGAGCCAGGGCATCAAAGCGGTCTCAAACGGGATTATGTGCTCCAGTGGTGTTTTTGGACCTAAGTTAAACTTGTGCTGGAATAAAGGTAACAAATAAGTGCACTGCACAAGGGTAAAATATAATGAAATTGACTTCTGAGTTAATAATAATTAAGGATCATACCGTTAGTGACATTTTGTTTATATAGATTGTTTGTTTAACCCTAAGCAAATCAGGCATATTTTTCCATTGGAAGAAATTATTAGGAAAAATGCTAGTATTTGTTGTCAAATTTGTCACTTCTGTATTTAAATTGTAGAAAACATACTATAATTGATAAATCCAAGGGAAGTTCCAGAAACGATGGCAAGGAAAGGTGGTTCAGATCACAAATTGATAGTTCTTTGTTGATAATATTGCTATGTACAACAATACACTCCAGTTTACTAAAGACGAAATGATATATATCTAAAGTTGGTCAAAGGGCACAAAATAAAATTGTTCAGTGTGTGAGTAGTACCGCATTCCTTATATGTAAAATACTATTGTATCTTCCAATTGTTTTAGAAGTCAGTGGATGTGCACCTTTAAGCACAGATTTCTTTTTTTCTCCCATTGTGTGCTTATGAATTCAAGGATTTTAAAAATATTCTGATTAAGTCACTTTGGTGTTTATCCAAAGCACAAAACACATTTTTAAATAGAGACATCGGGATAAGTACTGCAGTTTGGTTAACAAAATCATAAAATTGATCTTGAAGTAAAAGATTCCTGAATGAATACTAAATGTAATGTTTGCTTCCTTTAATATTCTTCATAGTAAACACCTTGTTTATTTGTGTGTGTGTGTGTGTGTGTGGTGTATATGGTACTGTTTCAGGTAAAACAATTCAAGATTTATTTGAATTTTTTTAAATCAGTAATTAATTTCTTAAGTATGCAGATTGGGTTATCTTGCAATAATCACATGTGTATATAATATTACACTAGTTTATTATACCTTGCCTTTTTACCACAGGATTAGTTTCAGCTTGTAAAATTCTTGCAAAAGAATACATACACTCTATTTTTTTCCCCTCTTCAAAACTGATTGTCAGTTCACTTCTATTGATTACTGGAGTAGTTTCCTGTGGTCCTACAAACAAAGCCACACACAAGAAAAGGATATTGGTGGTAAAATTATTTCTTAGTTCCTAATCGGAAAAAAATTGGTGAGATAGATACATAGTATGGGTGCTTTCTTTAGTTAACTTAGAAAAGATGTCGTGCACCAAATTCAAGCTACTAAGCTCTGCTAATGGAAGGGTGAGCAACTATCAGGAGGTTAGTAGAAGGCTTCATCTCAGTGCCCCAGACCTGAAATGTTTGGGGAGCTGAAAATAATAACTTGAGTCCTAAAATAGCTAAAACAATCCACTCAAGTACTGATTGTTTCTGTCACATTTTTTTTGCTCCCTCTCCCTGCCTCCCTCCCTTCCTATGCCTTTACAGGCCTCTTCTCACACTAGAGGGGATGGGACCTCAAGGTTTAATAAGGTTTGTTTGGTGCTGTTTGCCTGTGGGTCGCTTTCCTACTTATGACAACTCTAAGGTGAACACTCTCAGAGTGGTCTTGGCAAGTTTTGTTGAGAGTAGGTTTGCCATTGCCTCCCTGACACTGAGAGCGTGTGATTTGCCCAAGGTCACGCAGTGGGTTTCATGGCCAGCTGGGAATCGAAC
This sequence comes from Sceloporus undulatus, assembly GCF_019175285.1. Classification (NCBI taxonomy): domain Eukaryota; kingdom Metazoa; phylum Chordata; class Lepidosauria; order Squamata; family Phrynosomatidae; genus Sceloporus; species Sceloporus undulatus. The sequence goes on from NC_056524.1 coordinate 216,654,461, forward strand.
CCTGGTCTTCAGAGTTGTAGTCAAACCACTATGCCTGAATAGTTGCACTTAGTCTATCTCTTTGCTGATAGAAGGAAGAACAGCATTTTTTCCCCAGGGAAGCCACCTCTCATCAACCCACTGAAACAATTTTTTAGAAGAATGTATGGAAGGTGTTTTAGAGCAAATGGCCTTTCCTTGTCCCCATCCCAAATACTCTTTTCACATGATCTTTGGATCAAGTGCTCTCCTAGGGTCTAGAGGAACACACTTTAACCTAATTGATGTGGTAATTTTTCCTCTAGGGTGCCCGGGAACCATACTATAGTTTTGCAATTGTTTCTTTTTTTAAGTAGATATCATCTAGGACCAGCAGTTATGGACCAACACTTTAAGTAGCTCTGCTATAGATACTTTCATTGTCTTCTATTGAGTGTGAGTGGGCAGTAGATTGCATGTGATCAACATGTGATCAATAAAGAGGCCTCTGGGCTCTCTACACTAAGAGAACCAAGGTTTAGTCAAGATGCCCCTAGTTCTCTTGGCTGTCAGGACTCAGGATTGGATCCAATTCAGTCCAATCCAGTTGTTCAGACAGCAATGCAGTGTCATCTCCCTTACCCGGCGTTGAGCAGGGAAGGGGAGGGATCCTCCTCAGAGCAGTCACACACCTAACCAGCTAAGCCTGGCTTACTACGAGGATGGGGTAAAGTGTCCCTCTTTGTTGATCACATGGGGGGAGGGCTGTTTGATTTTCCTTGTAGCATAGAAAGATATAAATTTTATGTAAACTGAAAGTTTTGCCTTGTAGTTGTACAGGACAATCATTATCTGCTAGCTTCTTATCAGGGGCAAGATTCTGCTTTTTCTCTCAGTTTTATGTATCTACAGTCAGCCCTCCAAATCCACTGATTCCATATCCATGGATTCAAGTATCCATGGCTTGAAATGTTATAAAAAAAATATAAATCCCAAAACAACACATGATTTTTGCCATTTTATATAAGGACACCCATTTTACTACCCATTATATTTAATGGAACATGAACTCCACAAATTTTGATATCCAATTTGGTCCTGGAAACAAAACCCCAGTGAATATCAAGGATCCACTGTATTCCTATATATGTTTCTCTTGTGGACAAGTTTTCTTGTTTTTGCTAATCTTTCAAGGCCATTTACTTCTCCCTATTGCTTTTGTGAGAAGCTACTTCAAAGCTTCTGAAATAAAACTCATCTCTTCTTCTGAATTTGGAGAATAAAGGGAAAGCTAAGCAAACTAATTGTGTCCCTGTAGTATGACCTGACCATGTATTAATTCAGCTATTTTTTATGTTTCCATGGTTGAAAAGGTTTTAAAACAAATATTCACTCCCCGCCCATTCATTATGAGAATTATTAACTGGAAACCGTGGCTTCTGCAGAGAAATTGGCATCTAGTAGCCTCAAAGGAGCCTGCTTCAGAGTAAGAAGGAAGCCATGGAAGTTACACTCTACAAAGACTATAAATTAGTTTGACTTCTAATTGGAAATTGTATGTCTCTACTGGAGATTTACATTCTGAAGCTAGATTAGCTTGATTACATGCTGTGGTCTACAAACATTTGCCAAAGCTTGACCTGCTTAATTTACCTTTTGTGTTCCATAGAAAGGTTACACACTAAAATATACAGGGAAATTGTACCCAAACGTGCAGCTCTCAGACAAAGACAGGAATGGAATAATACCAAATTGTATTTCACAGTATTTTGTGAAACATGGAATAGGATTTTTAGCTTTAGGTCAGAGTGAGACCTAATCTTTTGTAGTAAGGAGCCACCCAGTCTGGTCAGAAAAAGTATGGCTTTTCATGTGTCCAAGAGGAAGGAATTGTTAAAAATGACACAT
>NC_056524.1:216656351-216681001 GCF_019175285.1 Sceloporus undulatus
CTACAGTGGTGCCTCGGGTTACGAATTTAATTCGTTCCGCGGCCGCTTTCATAACCCGAAAAGCCTTCGTAAGCCGAAATGCCATAGGCGCTAATGGGGAAAAAGCCGCGGCTCCGCCGCGGCTCCATTTAAAATAGCGCCGGAGTTTTTTCGTAACCCGAAAAAACCTTCGTAACCCGAAACAATAATTCCCTATGGGATTTTTTCGTATCCCGAAAAATTCGTAACCTGGGTATTTCGTATCCCGAGGTACCACTGTATTTTTAATTTGTAAAATCAAATCTTGTGCAAACATGATAGGTTCACACATCCTCCCTGCTACACTCTTCCTCAACTTTGCAAATTCTGCTCCAGAAGGCTACAATATTACATAAATTGTATTATGGTTTGTATTGCAGTGTTATTTGTTAAGTGAGGTAAAGACAGTATGTGAAGGCTGATTGATAGGTGTGCAGTGTTTATTAGAGGAAATTTGCATGTGGATGGTGATTGAGAGAATGAATTGAAATGATGTGAAATGATTAAAGGTGAGCTGATTGGTAGAAACTAGGGGCTTAAGAAGACAGATAGGAAGTCAGATAAAAATGGCTTCTGTAGAAAGTATGTGCTGTTTGTGAGACGAAAGATAGAGACCATGAGGGAAGATTGTGTAGTTAAGAATTTAATTCATGGTCTTATGCTAATAATGATATGAGTTACTGTGCTGTGATAAGGAATGGATATAAAACATCAGTTCCATTCAGTAAAATTATGATTTGTATAAATAGTTACTACCTGGTTTCTACTACCAGAATTATAAAGAAACAGAATTTAGAAGCCTGTAGCCCTCCAGATGTTGTAGAATGACAGCTCCAAGCATTTCTTTCTATTGGTCATACTGGTTTGGGCTACCGTTCATCATCTGAAGTGTCACACAGTTACCCCACCTTGACTATAAGAGTAGGCTTTATACAGAAATATTGGTAGTGAATCAAGTAAAGAGCTCTTGGAAGAGTTCAGGAAATGCATTTGAATTTGCTGTTGTGTGAGACAAGGGAAGTGCCTAAGTTAGTGATTCATACTGGGATCTCTGCAAGACTCTCAGAAGCAGATTTGAGGGGAGAGAAGAGGAATAATTTAAACATTGCAGTGGTCTTCTGTGGTCTTCAGTTCTTTTTTGTAGTAACCCATTCAAACATCCTCAAACAACATTTGGTAGATCCTCAGTATATATTCTTAGCGTGACGGCTGATGTTTTAACTTAAATTCCATAATAGTGAAATAACTGCCTTGCATTGCAAACTAGAGATCATACATAGTGATTTCAATTTCATTTTGGGGAAAATGTTTCTTTTATTAAGCTTTTTCATACAGTTTTGTGCCACAATCATGCAATTTTGCTAAATCAAAATATGTATACAAAAATAATGTCCCCCGAAACCTGAGCTGATTTATATATGGGTCAGTACAGTAATACTTCATGAAAAACGGTGGCAGCAGCTTTTTGAATTTGTCTACTACAGCAGAGAGAGCAGAGGGGGTCCTAAAAGACACCCTCACTCCCCACACACCGTGACAGGGAAATCCCAAAGAGCTGGGGGTGGGGCAGGGCAGAGGAGGTGTTGGCACATCTACAGAAGGTTCTTCCCAGATGAGATTCTTCCCTGCAAGAGCAGGGAAATCCTGAAAATCTTAGACATTCAAAAAGGCTTTCTCTTTAGAGAAATACCTTAACTTTTGTCAAAAAGGAACCATTCTCTTCTCTGAGTAGAGTGTCAAAAGTTTCCCTTCCATCCTTCTTGTTCCAGGGGCAAAAGACTTGGCCGCCTCCTGCCAAAGCTGGGCAGCAGAAAAACACTTGGCAGGGACCCCTTCCCCACTGCCTGTCTGCTGACCCCTCACTTTCATGGTGCACCTGCCACCGCTGAAAAGAGGGTGCTGCTGTTGGGCTCCAGGTGATTCTCGGGGGCCGCCACTGCTGCCACCTCCTCTTCCCCTGGTTCTAATTGCCACTTGAAGAAGGGAGGGAGGGCAGTCATATCATTGGGATGCAATGGAGGGCATAGAGATTTATTTATTTTAAATACCTGCTTTGGGGGAGGGGGGGAGAGAGAGAGAGAGAGAAAGAAAGAGAGAGACCTTTGATGATGACACCTGAAAATGACTTTAAAACTGGAGGAGAGAGATTCTGAAAGACGATGCTCTCCCTAGATGGATCCCTCTGGGATTTCCTTACAGGGAGAGTGGAGGGAGTTCTCTATCTCTTTTAAACAACCCTACATCTATCTTTCTGTCTGCATATTTGTCAATTCTTGCTCATGATTTCACCCTTGGAGATTGGAACAATGGCTGCTTTATTATACTTGCACCAACTCTAAAGCAACAATTCCCACCACCGCCATTTGTGTTGGGATGCACTGTCAGCCTCAGAGGGTGGCAATGGCAAACCCCCTCTGAGGAAACTTTCCAAGAAAACCCTCTGATAGGGTTGTTTTAGGGTCACCATGAGTCAGAAACAACTTGAAGGCACACAACAACAACAAAAACTTTTTGTACAAAGTAAAGTGTTTTTTTAAAGACTTTAGTAATTGGGCTTCCCTCCCCAGAAGGAGGAGGTGGCAGCAGCGTGGTGGTGATGGTGCAGCTGCGAGAAAAGAAAGCAGTGATGGAAGAGGAAGAAAGAGAGAAAACTAAAGTCAAGAGCTTAGTCCCTGGCTGGGCAGGGCTGGATCAATGCAATGTTTTGGAATGAGGAAATGGAGTGATGCTATTTTTTTTTTTAATTCCAGCTTGGGAGAGTGAGGAAGAAGAACAGTCTTTCATAGTGACACTTGAAGATGATTTTAAAAATGGTTAATCCCTGTTTTTTCTACCCCATTATTATTATCATTAGATATACAGGCACATACATGCAAATCTGCCCTATCTCACTTTAGCATGATGCAGATGTTAACATCCCAGGCGGGGAGGGGAAGCGAGTAAGTGAAGCTAGTCAAAAATCTGTCCTTGGGTCACACTTTTGGCTTGATCTTCTTCCTTTTATTCTGAAAGTTGCACACAACAGCAATGGGAGCCAAACAAACCACAAAGGGTTGTTCTTTCTCCCTCTCCCTCTGTTTTTTCTCTCCTTCACATGCCACCACACATTGGGTTTTTGTTTCCCCTAGCAAATGATCAAGAGGAAGCCACTGTATATCTTCCCACGCCCAAAGCACAATTTTGCAGCTGTGTGCTTCCATTTCCCCCCTACCAAGCAACTCTGGGAGGCAACTTCGATCCACACCCTGTGCCCACCTTTGGTGGCCTGGTGATTGACCAAGTGAAGGAGTGACTGCCCTCCCTCCCTCCCTCCCTCCCTCCCTCTAGCAAAGAGGTCCTTGAGAAGGTGGCTATGTTGATGGCCTCACAGACATGCCTGGCGTCCAGCAACATCAGTGGTGTCATGGATCACCATGGAGGTGAGGCGTCAGTAGGTGATGGAGCAGGGGTCCTTACCAGGCCAGACTCTGTCTGCCTAGCCTTTTGTCCTTGGAGGGCCTCCTGGGAACCTAACATGGGGAGAGGAGCCTTTCACCACTCTATTCAGAGAAGGGTATGGCTCCTTTTTGGGGCTACCTCTCTGAGAGGAATAATGACAGTCCTTTTTGAATGCCTGGGCAGGAAATTATGGCAGCAGTGGCTGGACACCTGAGGTGGCACTGATGCTTTCACTCTCAGGAATGTAATAGAGGAGTCCTGTGCTAAGTGTCACCCTTGACTTACCTGCAGATCATATCAAAATTGCTTGGGGGGAAATGGTTGGAAGTTGGCAATGGACGACCGCCAAATGGCTAGAGAGGCATCCTATCTACACATTTTCTAGGTCCTCCAGTGCAATTCTTTGTCTTAGAATCGCTGTTCAATACTGTCCTTCGTTTTCATCCTATACAGTATGACGTATGCAGTATCATATGCACAGGAGAATGCCTCCCCTTTGGGTACAAGTGTCCTATTGTGTTCAGTTTATTTCGGAGAAGTTAATGAAAATAAAGATGTAATGAAAATAAAGATGGGTTAGAAGCCCTTGTCTTACTAAATGTGCATAGACGTGCTGTAACATGGTGTTAAACTATAGTTTGTTGTTCTAAATACCAGCCTACCCTCACACACAATCACAAAACACAGCAAATGCATCTTCATAGTCAATTATTATAAATATTTAAATAAATAAATACAATAGTTAAAATATTAAACATAAGAATAAAGCTGAAGAATGACACCAAGTCAATAACCATTCTAAAATATGACTTGGAAAACATTCCAGCAGAATTCAAAGGAAGTGTGAAAAACAGATTTGCACCATTTGGTTGACCAAGAATCAGAGGTCAGGGACACAGTCAAAGAAGTATGCAGAAATACAATACTTCTTGCCAAAAAGAAGGAGATGAAACAATGGAGGACAGATGGAACACTTCAAGGATGAGAAGCAATGCAAAGGGAGACGGAAGCAAAATTGGAATCATGTATGCTACTGTCCATTGATTAGTGATCAAAGACAAAGAATTACTACAACAATCAATGCAAAGAAATAGAAGCTGACAACAAAAAAGGAAGCACAAGAGAACTGTTCCACAAGATTAGGGATTCAAAGAGAAATTCAAACCAGAAAGGGAACATAATATACAACAATGGAAACAATACACAGAAGGATTATATTAAAAATGTGAAAGGATAAATGACACATGGAAAGAAGAGACTTATGAACTGAAGGAGAGGGGAGACCACATGCCAGATGGATGGACTCCACCAGAGACCACATGGGACTGAGCCTGCAGGAAATGAGCAGAGCAGTGAAGGACAAGATGTCATGTAGATGTCTTCCCCACAGTCATTTCGAACATATGGTGACTTAGAAGTTTTCTTGGCAAGATTTTTTCAGAGAATCTTTGCCTTCCTCTGAGGCTAGGAGAATCTGACTTTTTCCAGGTGGATTTCCATGGCTGAGCGGGGATTTGAACCCTGATCTCCAGAGTCGTTTTCCAACACTTGGCTGTGGAAACCCATTGGGCAAGCCACACACTCACCCTCCCCCACCCCCCACCCCCATCCCCCAAAAAACATGATAGGATCACCTTGAGGTCACCATGTTGGAAACTATTTAAAGGCACACAACAACTAAGTCCACTATGGTGTCAACCAAACATAAAGCAGTAATTTGCATTTTTTTAAAAAAATGAAAGTGGAAAAAAAACAAGACCAGGCATTACAATGACGTCATAGTGAATGTCAGTGCAGCACAGGCTCTCTGATGTAGAGGAAAGAGATATTTTTCCTAATGTCCCAGCAACCAGTAGCATGTTTGTGCCCATTGGCTACATTTGCTTCTTTCTGTGTTGTGCACATACATTTGACAACCAATCACTCAAACATCAGGCCACCACTTTTAGTAACACTGCTTTACATAGTTTTATTAACAATGTGGGGTGGATAGGTATATTAACATCTTGTCTTAAAGCCCCCCCCCCCCGGGCTTTCATGTGTCCAATACATAGCATGAAGTCTAGGAGAACTTGGGAAGATGTTGCAAGTGTAAAAATAGCAAGCACATTTCTGGACCTGTTACTGGATGTACATATAACAAGCACATGCATCTGGATCTTGATTGTGTATTTGAAGGCCCCCTGTGCTTTGCCCTTTGCATGCAAACAATGAATCCAATTAAAACATATTTTTCATAAGAAGGATTATTAATTGAATTTTAATTTATGTCCCAGTTCATCTCTGATTTCCCCTGGAGTGATTTGTAACAATAAAATTCACAATCCAATTAAAACTTTACAATTTAAGAAATAAAATCATGGGAAGAAATTATGGATGAAGGAGAGAAGACAAGTTTAAAAAAAAACAGAATTGTAAAATAATAAAAAAGTAGAAGCTAGAAACAAAACAAATTATCCAGAAAGAAAGAAAAACAAACCACCCACAAAAAAAGGAATACTCCATTGATATTAACTGATGCATTCTGAGGTAAGGGCATCTCTGAGTTACCCAGGACCAAACATATAATCTGTTCCGTCTTACAGGCCCTGTGTTACCACTGTGACAGGATACTAGAGCTAACTAGAAGCTATTGCAGATAGCTTATCTGTTCTTTCTCTTAGTTTCCTTACATGGAGTAGTTGTTTTGTTAGGCAGAATAGACATAATTAACAATAATGATTCAATAAGAATCTGAAATGTATATTGAAAAAAATCCATACATTGATTTATTCAAGCATTGTTAAACAATAAACATTTAAACAAAATAACTTTTGGTGTGATTACATATTACTCTAATAGGGTACTATTGACTTGTGGCATGCCTTGTTGTATGCCTTAAAGTTGTTTTCAACCTATGGTGGCCCTATCATGGAGTTTGCTTTGCAATATTTCTTCATTACCTTTGATGTCCTCTGAGACTGAGAGAGTATGGCTTGCCCAAAGTCACCCAGAGGGTTTGCATGACGTAGTGGGGATTCAAACGCTGGTCTCCAGAGTTGTAATCCAGCGCTCAGATCACTACACCACATAGGCTCTCACATGGACAAGGTAGTAATTGCCTTTGAATGTGAAGCGCCTTCCCTAGTGTATGTAAGAGATCAGTAACAATCATTGTAACTATTTCACAAGGGAGCACAAGTTATTATGGGAAAACATGCCGTGATAATTGCAGTGTTGCATTCTAATGAATGTTGAGAAACTGGCAATAAAGTAGGCCCATTCAGTGGGTTTTTCTTGGCTGAAACTAGTACAGTGCACCCACACTATACACGGCTTTCAGCATATGCTGAAAACCATGCGGGGAGGAAGGGATGGTGCATCCCATAGGGACGAATGGGGTGTGCACCTGTGGCACGCATGCGTGCTGCCGCATGCACAAGCCCCATTCATTTAAATGGGGCTCGAACATAGGCATTTTTTGTTTTACGCGGGAGAGTCTGGAACGGATCCCCGTGTAAACAAAGGGCACACTGTATAATATTTATCAAACTTGACTGTCTCAGCTCAACAGGTAATGAAAATGGAGCGTATTCCATGACTAGTGGAAAGAAATAAACTCTATTGGAAAGTAGATGAATGAACAAACTGCGTATCATGCATAGTTCACTGAGTGTGCTTAAAATAACTGCATCAGCAACTTACATTGCCTTTTCCTCATTGTTTAGACAGATAATTCTACTTTTAAAATTCCACATAAATTTGTTTAAATGCAATATTTAACTCATCTTAAGTGTTGTTTATTTGAAATAAGTTACTTTAGTTAACATACTTAGTGGTTGTTGCAGCATTTTAAAAATGTGATTAGTAAATATAAGTCATATAAGTCAACAATGCTATAACAGAGCACAGTATTTTTAGGGTGCTGATTTTTTTCCCTATAAATTTCCCCAGTTTGAATATTTCCAGAAAACTCACCTTAAAGGCAAGCCTCAAAAACAAAGCCATCTTCCTTTCAGGTCTGAACCAGGAAACAAATGGCTTTTAGTCAAACCAAAATATGAAGCCATGGCTTAAAGTTCTTTCCCATATCTTGGCTTGTTTAGAAGTTACTAAAAATAGTTTCCTACTTTGGGCATAAAAACAAGTTACAGTTAACTGTGGAGGGAGGAGCAAAGCAACTACACATTGCTGTATGAAACTTGTTAATATCTCAGCTTGTTAATTGAAATGTGGTCATCTGAATGCTGCTGCTACATGTTGAGAGGCTTTGTGAGGGAAATCATAACCATTTTAGCAGCATGGTGCTGTTATTATTTATTTAAAGGTAAAGGTAAAGATTTCCCTTGACCAGATTGTCTAGTATTTACACCCACATTTGTATGACACATTTTGGCTCTTAAATGGCCCAATTTTCCAACTCATGTTTGCCTTAACAATACATGTCTACTTAGAACTACCACTGATTTCGGTGACATTGCAAGCAAGGAGAAAACTGGGACAATTATGAGTTGGAAGAGACTACAAGGGCCATCCAGTGCAACCCCTTGCCATGTAGTAACACAAAGCACTTCTGACAGAGGGCCATCCAGCCTTTGTTTAAAAACCTCCAAAGATGGAGACTCCACCACACTCCAAAGTGGTGTATTTCATTGTCAACCAGAACTCACCATTAGGAACTTCTTCCTAATGCTTAGGTGGACTTGTTTTTCCTTTAGTATGAATCCATGACTCCATGTCCTAGTCTCTGAAGTAACAAAAAATAATCTTGCTCTTTCTTCCATATGAGATCAGTCTCAGAGTTTATCTGGAATGCTAGGTTTATTGTTCTCTGTTTAATATACAAAATAAGGGTCGTATAAGCCAAAATCTAGTGAATAAGCTTATAGTTTGTTTGTGCCATGTATAAATGTAGTATTCATTTGGAGATGCCTGTGGAGGCCAGCATTATTTTGGTATTAATTTAAAAAACATACAAACTTCAGAGGTTTTACATTCTTATGGTGTATAGGTGGTTAATTTCTATGATTGATTTGTGCATACATTTTGCAGTAAGCCTTGTGTCTGCTCAGTTAATTTTTGATTTGCCACCTCTTAGACAGCTCCAGTCCTTGAACAGCTAGGCAAAAGGCATTCCTTCCCTTTTGCTTCAGCAGGAAAATTTTGTAAGCAAAGTTCATCTCATGGCAACTCTGAATCCAGGCCAGTGGCATTGTATATATTGTGATTTAAATAAAATACAAGAAATGTGAACACTTCAGAGTAAGCATTTATGTGCAGTTCTGTTGATGAAAAATATGCAAATACTCTTAATGCTTAGGTTCTCAAATGGTGCCCCCCCCCATGGGTGTGTGACAGTTTCTCAAGGGTGGCACTGACGTCTGATGCATATTAACTCACCTTCTAAAGAGAAGAAGTACTGGGGGTGCTTTTTCAGCATCTCCTTCAGGTCACGCTGTGTGGCAGTCAGTTAGAGGAAGAGAAGAATGGGAGGGGAGAGCAAATTTCACTGCCCTCCTCCTTTCCTTTGCTCATTCCAAAGGCAAAATCCCATGGCTGGTGCCTTTCACTTTAATCTTTCAAAGGCAAAATCCTATGTACAGTACTACCTTGAGCAGGAGGGGTCTCTGACATGTACATGTAGAAGTAAAGGGGGGCCCAGAGGGAAAAAGTGCAAGAACCACTTCTCTAATAGTAAAATAGAGCCCAAAAGTGATACTCTGGGCCTCACACAAGTAAAGTAAAATCCTTAAAAGCCCAAGGAAGATGAAATGTTTGGTTTATTAATGGATAGTACGTAATTAATACAAATGCAGTAGGCCCTCTGTATCCATGGATTTTTAATTTATGGATTCAAGCATCCACAGCATGAAAATTATACACACACACACACACACCCCAAAACAAACCTTGATTTTGCCATTTTATATAAGGGACACCATTTTACTTTCCTGTTGTATTTAATAGGACTTGAAGTCCTGGAACTGAACTCCAGTGGATACCAGGGACTCACTATAATAAGGAGTTGGTTATTTCATCTGACTTTAGTGTAACCAAGCACTTAACTTTGTGCAACTTCTAGAGCAAAGGTGGGCAAAGCATAGCCTGCTGGCCACCTGCAGCACCCCTGGAGCCATCAGGAATCAAACAAATATCTTACCTGAATTTTGTTTGCTCCAAAATGCCCCAAAATAATATCTGTTGCATGTAGACGGTATTTCCACATGTTTGGAGCCCCTCCAGCAGTCAAGATGAAATGTTGCTCATTTTTGAAAAAAACTTTATTTTAACCTCATACTGTCAAATATTGTGTACGAGGCCAGAAAGATCCATAAGCATGATCCTTTCCCCCACAGAAAATATTTGAAAAGAAAAAGGGCAGTCACAGGTCTCTTGGAGAGATAATGCACCTAGTCTACCACAGGTGCCCATCTCTGCTGAAGAGATTACTTTTTCAGAAGTGAGCAACAGTTACTCAGCTTTGATGAAAAAAATGTAGTAGAAAGTCTGTATATTATAATCATTCTGTAATTGAATACAGTATATTTGTAATATGCTTAATACTAGCACAGATGTTATTTTCAATGGCTCTGTCACAATTGATATTAATAGAAAAACAGAAATACCGTATGTACATTTCTGGCACCTAAATTACTGAGTACAGCCTGTACTAGACATTTAGAAGCAACGTGAGGAACAATGTGTGCATACACTAAAAATGACAAGAACCTAACAAGAATGAGAGAGGAGGAATTGAGTGAATTAGAGGGAATAAAGAGAAGCTAATGAGAAGTAAAATTTAGAGAGCAGTTACCCAACAGTGTACAGGATATCAATGTGATCTTAAAATACCATAGTAGAGATATTTAGACTGAAAGGACTCTTAGATGTATGAGTAAGACAGAAACTTTTTCTCTTAAGTACCCATGGGCCATATTTTAAAAGAATTTATATGGTAAATTCTTGCAAGTGTTTTATGTTTTGGCATTTTTACTTGGGTCCAAAATACACTGCAGAAATAATCACACCTGAGACTCCTTTGACTATCCTGGCTCAATACTATGGAGTTCTGGGAACTGTAGTTTTGTGAGACCTTTTGCCGCCTTTGTCAGAGAGCTCTGGTGCCACCACAAACTACAATTCCCAGTATTATCTAGCACTGAGCTAGGCCAGTTAAAGTGGTCTCAAACTGGATTATTTCTGCAGTGTATTTTGGACCTTGAAGCTTTATTCTTAATTCTCTATTTTGCTAATTTGTTTAAACATTTAATATTACAGTGCAAAAGTCAGCATGGCCACAGAGATTGGCTCACCACCACGGTTTTTCCATATGCCGAGGTTTCAACACCAAGCTCCTCGGCAGCTATTCTATAAGAGACCTGATTTTGCTCAGCAGCAAGCAATGCAGCAGCTCACCTTTGATGGAAAACGTATGAGAAAAGCTGTGAACCGGAAAACTATAGACTATAATCCTTCTGTAATCAAATATTTGGAGGTATGTTCTTCTTTCTGTCTGTAATTTGTCTGTAAAAACATAGATGTTTTAGGCTGTGGGGAAAATATAGAGGCCATGGAAAAGTAGTCTTTTTGTCAGATTTGAGCTTACAAGAGCTTACTTGTTTTAGAGAGTAATCATTCTACCTGGAGGTTTCTGGAAGGGCAATTCTCTGCATACATGCAGAGATATATGATTTCTGAAAAATTTGAAGACATGAGGAAAACCTTCCCTCACACACACTGTTTTGGGGAAAAACAGAAACTGTTTGGAAAAAAGGAAAAATGCAATATTATTTCCTCCCTTTTTACAGTCTGAAAGATGTTTTGGTACTTTAGGAACATAAAATTCGTTACATATAACTTTGGCATAAAATTATGATTGATATATTAAAAATACAATTTATTCAAAATATAATTGCAAATTAACCTTTTTATTTTTATTTTTTGCTACAAATGGAGCCACAAGGTCCTGAATTTTATGAAACACATAAACTATAAGGAACCTCTGTGGTTTGCCAGTCTGAAGAGTAGGCAAAAAACAAAAACAGAACAAAACACCATTAGTAAATCAGAGAAAATTATTTTGTCCCCAGTAGTTCTGCATAACATCAAGCAGACATAATGCACTCATTTTCATAAAATGAACAGAGAAAAGGAAACCAAGATCAGCTATTATAGTGATCAGGTGTTTTGCACAGTCTTATATAAAAGTGTTACATTTTTTTGGAAATAATTTTGGGGCAGTAAATATGTGAACACACCTTGTCTTAAACATTTTTGTTACCATATGAAATGAAAATGTTTTATAATCCATTTTCCAAATTTTTCTGCAGAAATGCTTCGGGAAAAAATGTCTTGTCCCAGTTTTTCTGTTCCCCCTCATTCCTTCACATCTCTACTTATATACTCTTATTTTTGTTTGCAAATGCAGTTTCATTTGCTGCTGTGCTGCCAGAATTTATTAGTATAGTTCCACATTCAACTATGATAACAAGCTGGGATGGTGGGACACAAGCCACCTGTTATCCTCCCCTGTCTTAGAGGGTGTTTCCAGTTCTGTATGTAAGAATGGACTTTATTTCCCTGGTGCATAGCTCAGACTTGTCACTTGATTCTTCAGGGGAGCCTAGTTTGGCAATTGACTCTTGGGGAAATGCTCCTGGGAAAGGTTTTTAACAGAGTGGTGTAGTACTTTGTATTGATGTGTTTCAAATTGTTTCTTAAAACACTACTGAATTAATTAAAACATAATTTTAAAATGGTGTTATAACATAACTTTTTAAACATAATTTTTCATTTGTTTTTATCAGCTTTACTGTTAACTGTCATCAAGTTGACTTTGATGTTTGGCAACCCTGTGAATGAGTCAAGACGCCCTGGTGTCAACAGCCCTGCTCAGATCTTGCACATTCTGGGCTGTAACTTCTTCGAATGGGTCTATCCATCCATAATGTGCTGTTTTCTTGCTGGCTTATGCTTTACTAAGCAGTTACATTATCAGATTTTATCAAGTTACATTATATCTAACACAAGATTTTCACAGTTAAGTGGAAAAAATGTGTTCTGCTTTCTCTGCTCTACACATAGCACTTGCTTGGAGGGGCAGCAAGGCTGACACAATTTCTCAAAATTGCTCTATGCTATACAGTATTCTGTAGCCAATAATGCTAATCAAAATGTTTTTTCTTCTTCTTTCCAGAATAGAGTATGGCAAAGAGACCAACAGGATATGCGGGCAATTCAGCCTGATGCAGGGTATTATAATGATGTACGTATATATTTCCATTTGTCTTCTGGAGCTCTAATAATAGATCTCCTCAAACAGTGCATAATTTGTTATAATTTCCAAATAGTCAATTTAATTTACGCCTACTCCCATGTCATCCATTTCCCCATGCTTTCTTACTTAGATTGTAAGCCCAGGGACAGGCCCTGCCACATTACCTGTCTTTTCAGCTGCTATATTAGCTTTTTTGGCTAAAGGGCTGGGCATAATTACTTAAAGAAAGATTTTTTTTTCTAAAAGAGATATAGACATACAAATATATTTGAAAGAAGTGGGCAGTATCTTGCAATGTGCAGAGCTGGCTAATGCCCTAGGGTTGGATTCAAAGATCCAGTATATCAGCAAGAGGCACTTTTGCTTGTGCATTGTTATCAAGAATTCATTCAGCCTGTGTCCTTATCAAAAATTGCTCTGGGAGATTCTGAGCTGGAGGTATGGAATGGTATGGTTTGGAATGGTATGCGGAATGGAGATATTTACAGTACACTAGCCTCTGCTGTGAAAGCAAAAATTCTTTGTTTCCACTGTGGGATCTCTAGATCCATGGTCTATGTAGAATTACTGAGGTGCTTGGTATGCTCAGTTATATAGTATAATATTGCCACAAAAGTTAAGCTTATTGGGCTTAACCCTTTGGGAACAAAAGCTCACCAATTTTTTTTTTAACTGCAATGTAATTCTTTTCTCTTTTCTAGCTGGTACCACCTATAGGAATGTTGAACAATCCTATGAATGCTGTGACAACAAAATTTGTTAGGACATCTACCAACAAAGTGAAATGCCCGGTTTTTGTTGTAAGGGTAAGTATGGATCTGGATCCAGTGATATCATTCTGTTTATGGAAGCAGTTCTTTCAGTGGAACCAGGAACACAGTGGTTCCCCTTTTCTGTTGATTCCTCTGTGCACTTCCAAAATCTGTTATGGAGGTGGAAATACCCCCTAGAGCTGGTTTTTGGTGAAACAGAAGGCTACAAGTGGAAGGAGGGTTAGAAATGTTTTTTTGTACTAGTGGAACTATGCTAGGATACTCAGTTTAATTGCTTAGAATTCACTACATCAAAATAATTTTTTCCAAAAAGTAGCCTGTTTTATGTGACCCAGTGATGGTGCAAAGTAGTTTGCTACCAGTATTGTATAGAGTGGACAAAACATACATCCAATAGTAAGGAAAGAGTGTGAAAATACTTGGGTTTTATTTCACATTGTTTAGAGAGGGAAAAAAGTCTGGCAACTAACATCTTGTCCATCATTGCAATAAATTCCACAGTAGTGGCAGAGTAACGTTTTATGCTCTAATATGATTTTAATTCATTATGTTCTTATAGTGGACACCTGAAGGAAGGCGCTTGGTTACTGGAGCTTCAAGTGGGGAATTCACTCTATGGAATGGACTTACTTTCAATTTTGAAACAATATTACAAGTAAGTCCGTATAGAAATTGTTTGAGTCATAGTTTTTTCATCTTATCAATTTTATTACCATTGAAAGAGGAGGAAGAACTGCACTGGTAATCGAAACTATTTCAAGCTTTGTATTTTGTTTTTGGTTGTTCGGGGCAATTTATTTAAGTCATTGCATTTCCTTTCTCTAATAAGAGAGCATCATCCAATCTGTTTAAAGAGCAGTTGGTGATATTAAAAGCATGTTTGTGAACAAACTGACTACTCTCCAAAATAATTGGTTATTTAAAGGATCATATTCTCCCTTACAAACCAGCCCTGAGATCTTCTGAGGAGGCCCTTCTTTCTGTTCCACTACTCTCTCAGGTATATCTGGCAGGAACATGGAGAGGACTTTTTCAATGGCTGCCACCAGGCTCTAGAACTTCCTTCACAGAGAATTTAGACTGACACTCTCCCTACTTTCTTTTGACAGACAAGCGAAGATTTTCTATTCTTATATTATTTAATCAATAATGATATAAGGCCCATCTTACACAACGCCCTTAATATTGCTAATCACTCTGCTAGTGTTTTTGTGTTTTTTAATATATGTTTTAACCTAGGTTTAATTTTTTATGATACAGTAGTTCAGTTTTTAAACCTTTTTATTTCATGGATTTTTAGCAATGTTTTTAAATTGTTGTAAGCTGCTTTAAACCCCAATCTGGGGAGAAGGCAGGATATAAATATAATGATGAATAATATTATTTATTTTAGTGTCATTAAAGCTGTAATAATAGTCTCCATGAAAGTAATTTATGCATTTACATATAAAGCCTAATTTCCTTTCTACAACTGCCTGAATTGCTTTTTATGAAGAGTTTTTAAAAAAAAAATTTGAGTGAGGCAGTCATTTTTCAGTGACTTGAACATATTCACTGAAAGCTCTTTTCTTTTTGATTTTTCAGGCTCATGATAGTCCTGTAAGAGCTATGACTTGGTCACACAATGACATGTGGATGTTGACCGCAGACCATGGGGGATATGTAAAGTACTGGCAGTCCAACATGAACAACGTCAAGATGTTCCAGGCACATAAGGAGGCGATTAGAGAGGCCAGGTTTATACACAATATACCATTTTCTGTAGTTCCTATTTTCATGAGTACATTGTTCTTTAAGTGTATTCTAGGTACCAACATGCATGGGTATTACCAGATTCTGGAAAATGTTCTGCACCAGATGAACAGATTTTCCTTTGTTTCCACAATTTCACAGATTTGCTGGTATTTCTCTGAAATAGTGTTGTCCCAGTATTTGCCTTTGCAATATGTTAGAGATGTATTTGTCTGCCATGTTTTCTACTGGTGTTGGTTTCTCTTATATATGGTAACAATGTGTATCAGTTATTCTTTTATTAATGCTCTTTGTATAAGATGACAATTTCATTCTAAATAAAGAATTCAGTCTTTATTAATATAAATGAATAAAATATAATTCAGAAATAAAGCAGCTGCATAGTTCTCACAACATTAAAAAGCTAAATACAGTGAAGAACTGCTTGGCTTCGTGAGGCCAAAATGTCCAGTAGCATGAAGGACCCACACAGATTTCCACATCCAGATGTCATGTTTGATGTTGAATGAATGGGTTCTTCAAGTTTGGAATCTAAAGCTGACAAGGCAACCTCAGGACATCTTGCTGTTTCAGTGTCAGTGCTCCAGTTGTACATATGTATACTTAATATGAAAAGTGAAGTGATTTTTCCTTCCTGAGATGGTATCCGAAGAATGGTTAGAGTCTAAGCAAGGGGTATAAATAAAGAAAATCTGTTACTAAAATGTGCCTGAAGAGGAGCAGAAGCAAACTAAACCTGCAGCAGTATTCCCTCTGGTCTACTGCTGTCCACTGAAGAAGATTCACTACCACAGAAGCACTTTTCCTTGAATTTGACATTTTCCCTCTTGATTCAGGATTTCCTGACAGGTTTAACAAGAAACGATTTTATATAAGCATACACTAATGTAGCTGTGAAATGGATTTCTCCAACCAAGTTCTTGCAAAATACAAAGTTCCAAGATTTTAAGGGCACTTCTGTTTAAAAGCTGAACAGATACTTCTTTGTTCTTCACTACATCAGAAAAGAAGTAGCTGCACATTAATAGCTATTGATGGTCCAGCCACAGCATAATTTTCCTCCATAACCAAATGCTACACTTACTATTTTATAGTAAGCTTCCCAAATCCATAAGCTGTTGCCATGATTCTAGTAGGACAGACTTTTTCTCAAGACCCCTTTTCAGTAATGCTGAAACAAATATTATAGGCAATATTTGTTCAGTTTTTTTTTTAAAAATAAGCATATACTTCAGCTGTCCTTTTCACTGTATAATGATTTTGGTTTTGGTTTATTTTTAAGTAATCAAATATTTGTAGTTTGCCTCTTATCATAAGATGTCTTGTGGATGAAGAAGTCATTCATTCTTGTATATATATTAACTGTTCCAGGATTATTATTTTTTCTCTTCATGCTTCTTTCAAAAGCATAAAAGCCTTGCTTTTGTCAGTTTCACAATCTATACAAATATTGCAGAGAAATTACAGATCCATTCTGTCATAGGTGGAACAGGACAACGTGCATGTTCTGCAATAGTTGTCCATTTCCGTTTGGGAAACAATGCAGAAATATTTTGCACCATGGAAGTACATAACAAAACTCAGTTATACAAAGGGACTCAATAATGTCAGCAGGATGAAGTAACTTTCCAGGCACTAATTTCAGAGGCCTTCATCAATATATATTAACACTTGAACTAAATTTTGCCCTGTCTGAGAAGTTTAGATGATCTGTTATATGCTGACTTCTTTCCCCTGCTGTGTGTCTTCATGTAACAGTTTCTCACCCACGGATAATAAATTTGCTACATGCTCTGATGACGGCACTGTTAGAATCTGGGACTTTCTACGTTGTCATGAGGAGAGAATTCTTCGAGGTATGTTACAAAAAAAGTACTAATTGGGATATGTCAAAAGGGGAAAACTCTTTGTAGTTGCCCACGTTGGAACTATACAAACTTCTCTCCACTTTGGCACCACTTCCCTAGTAGGGAAGCAGTTGCTTGATACAACTTTCAAGCAGTTGTATCACAAGGATTTGAGAACTCTGCTAGTTGCTACTGTTTGTGACCTATTTAAATTGCTTTTAATATTTGAATTAGGTGTATTATGATTGTTCCCTAATCTTAGCATTGTCAAAGCATCTGTCTCAGAAGGGAATTAGAAAGCTCTGACTTATATTCTCTTTCCACTAGACAGTGGATTTAATATGTTATACAAAAACACTGGTTCAAGATGAAAGGGGTTATTTCTCCTCAAACAATAACTTGTTGATGCAATCCATTTTCATTTGCTTGCCTTTTGAATATATCAGATATCACTATGTAGTGTAAAGTACAACTTCTCAGCAAGTGAATATCACATAAACGCAACATTCTTGGAATCACTTGACTTTGTGCAGTCATTACACCATTTTAGAAATTATTTCCTATTTCCTACTAATAACACAAAATAAAATACATATTTTCCCTTGAAATAAAGCTGTTAGATAATACTTTTATAATTAACAAGAATATGAAAAATATCATTGGGCAAAAAGATGAAGGGCTGTACTTTCATTTTCATTATGTGGTTTATTAACATTTATTCATCTTCTTAGGAAATGTAACTTAAACAGTATTCCTAGTTTAGTCTGGTAGATTGATATTGTCAGTACAGATAAATAAGTAGCAGCAAACATTTGTAGACTATTACACTTCAGCATTTAAACTTACTACACTTCAGCTTCCCCATTTTGTTTTGGATTTGAGTCTTGGTAAATCATCACCTAATGGCTTAGCTGTGAAGAATGATGCTGAACTAGAAACTGTTCTTGAACTTCCAAAAAGTGCTCCGATTAGCACTTTTGAAAATGAGAGTCATTTCCAAGAAACATTTCCTGAAAATTATGTCCAAAGTGCCCCTTCCTCACCAGTGTCTGTTTTGTAATTATCAACTCATTTTGTTTAAAACACATGCACACACTTTGGACATTGAGTTTGGTTTCTCCTTTTTTATAGGCAATGAAAGTACTATCTTCTGAACCAATGGGCATATTTGTGCCAAATGTATTTCCTTGCATTCCCACCAAACACTTTAATGCTTAGCAACTCATGTAGTATACACACATAAGCTTAGATTGATGTGTGTCCTTATGATAAGAAAACTTGATTATGTGTTTCAAACATCTTCCATCATCTTGCCCCACTGAAAGACTGCATAGTTCTGTTTACAAAGGTGTTAAAAGTGAGTTTTCCCTTCTTGTCAATAATGGCCTAGAACAGTGGGATGTTCTGTCTGTCTAGTGGACAAGTAGGATAATTTGCAGATAAGCAACTGTGCTTTTCACAAACTCTAGATTAGCATTTTTATTCGTACAATCAGCTTTCCATATCCACAGATTTAAAAAAAACATGGCTTGAAAATATTTTTTAAATATATAAATTTCCAAAAGCAAACCTTGATTTAGTCATTTTATATAAGGGACTTCATTTTACTATGACATTGTATTCAGTGGGACTTGAGCATCCACCAATGTTGATATCTGCATGGGGTCCTGGAACCAACCCCAGCAGAAACCAAGGGCCCACTGTAAGTCAGATGTTTACTCAGAAGTAAATCTTACTCAGTTCAGTAGAATTTATTCCTCTCTAAGTGTACACAGAATTGTAGCTTTAGTGTAGAAGATAGTTCAACAGTCATACATCTTACAAACTGCTCAACTCTCATTCTTTCCTGTAACATGAGACTGATGGTGTTCTGTGACAAGCCTATTCTCCAATTATTTTCACTGATGTTTTAACACTGAAATTCACTATGTCGGCTAGAATATAATGTGCAGAATCCCCTAATGCACAGGGGCTTTTTTGTTGTTGTTAAAATATAGGCAAAATATATTTTGTTATAATATACTGCTTTAGGTTCCTGCATGTAAAAATCCTTTCAAACCAACAAATAACATGTGTTTTGGTTCATTGCCAGACTTCTTAGAAGCCATGAGATGTCAACAATATTCATTCTGATACCTCAGGTGTTATAGATTTCACAATTTCACCTAATATTTCCTTTGTGAGATTTCCATTATCTGGTTCAGTTGCACTTCATGAATTGTAGTCCAGTGCTAAGTAATAAAGCTATTAGGGAAAAAAAATATAGAAATGGATAAGAGAAGGCATAGAGATAAAGGTGATGTTGAATAACTTCAAGTTGTTCATGTCTTTGCATGGGATAAGACAGAAAGGCTATATTACATTAAGGATAATCTCTGTTTTTGAAATTGGTGGCCCAGATTAGGATTATGGTGTCTCTGGCATTGTTT
This sequence comes from Sceloporus undulatus, assembly GCF_019175285.1. Classification (NCBI taxonomy): domain Eukaryota; kingdom Metazoa; phylum Chordata; class Lepidosauria; order Squamata; family Phrynosomatidae; genus Sceloporus; species Sceloporus undulatus. The sequence continues at coordinate 216,675,865 of NC_056524.1, forward strand.
GCCTTTGACAAGTTTTCTTTTTCCAAATTATTTTTTTTCAAATTATCTTATTGAAGGTTCCTTTAAAAGTTTCTCATCTTATTGTCTTGCCTGTATGCAAGGTGTTTATCCTTTAGAAAGGAGTTTTCTCCTTTCCAGAATTACATATTTTTAATCTATTTGATCCTAAACTATTTGAAATGCCAGTTTTCAAGAAATAATAGCATTACAAAAACAGAAACAGCATTTAACTAGATTGCACAAACAACTGTGCTGCTTATACAAGTAGATGTAGCTTTGTAGCAATATAGCCTCTAGAGAACTATACATGCTTGGAGTCACCTAAACTTTCTGGTTACTGATACACTTATTACAAAAAGATTAAAGCTGCTCCTGTTGCCAGCAACACATACATAGCCCACTTTGTTTTACTCATATCCTTCACGTTTCATTAGGCCGATTCTATAAACAATTCATTAGGGTGATTCGTATGAAGACATAAGACTGTTATCTTGAAACCTAAAACATATAACCTTCTTTGAAAGATACAATGTCTACTTGCCAATAATAATAATAATAATAATAATAATAATAATAATAATAATAATAATAATTTATATATCCCCCCTCTCCCTACGGATTGAGGCGGGATTGCAATGTAGTAAAATACATAGTAAAATACAAAGTCATAATAAAAGTTTACAATAACCCCAAACCCTCCTGCCATTAAAAATAATAGAAATTCAACAGTTAAAAACAGCATCAATAACATAATATAAATTAATCAGAATAGAATGGACTGTTATGGACCTTTAAAGACGGATGGGACTATCTTTCTTCGAGGGGGGGTCAGCCTGGGAAGGTCCGCCGGAAGAGATCTGTCTTGTTATCCTATTTGAAGGTGTCTAAGGTGGTAATAAGACGGATCTCCTCCGGCAGGTCGTTCCATAATTTCAGAGCGGCAAAATAGAACATCCTCTGGGAGGTTACAGCTAATCTGGTCTTCAGTGGCTGAAGTAGATTCTTCCCAGAGGATCTGAGAATGTGGGGTGGATTGTGTGGGGAGAGGCGTTCCCACAAGTAGCCTGGACCCAAGCCATGTAGGGCTTTAAAGGTAATAACCAACACCTTGTACTGTGCCCAGAAGCTGATTGGCAGCCAGTGAAGAGCTTTTAGAACAGGTGTTATATGGTCAAGCCTGGACTTGCCAGCGACCAATCTGGCTGCCATATTTTGAACTAATTGAAGCTTCCGAACTTGGCACAAGGGTAGCCCCATGTGGAGCATGTTGCAGAAATTGAGATGAGAGGTTACCAGCGCATGTACCACTACTTCTAGGTCCTCTTGATCCAGGTAGGATCGCAGCTGGCATATCAACCGAAGTTGATAACAAACCTGTGGGAGTGCTGTAGATCTCATTGTACATTTCTGCTAACCAGTGATGACCCCAAAGAGGTCAAGAGTACTTTCCAGAATGCTCTACAGTGTGTAGTTTTTTCTTGGGATATGTTTATGTGGCGTGGTGTGGATCATGAATTAAGTATTCCTATTAATGGTGCATACTCTGTGGGTTTACCCAGAGAGATAGAAAAAAAAATGGATCCAGGTCTGTGACCTGTTTCTTACAGGTTCCTTCTGTCTTTAGCAGATAAGAATTCTGAGGCATAATAAGAATACTGTACAGCCTTTTTTGCTCCCAGAACTAACTGAAATGCTATCTAGAATAATTTCGAGGAGCTGAAAACCCTGGAAATATCAGGGTTGCATTCACCTGGGGTATGAAACATATTTTATGTACCTGCTGTGCTCACAAAGTCAGTTGAATTTTGCATGACTTATTAGGTCCATTCATTTGAATTAGAGGCCAGAAGAGCTTAGGTGTGTTCTTGCTCGTTTGTCTGTTTAGCTGTTGCCTTCTAGAGCAGAGACTGAATGGCCCGGCTCCAGTCATCATGTAATACTTCATAAACTGTGTGTCAGCATCAAGAACAAGCACTCTTTACTTCAACCCTAATCCCCATTCCACCCTTTCACATGCTGGCTTTGGCATAGGGACACTTGGCTTACATGAAGCTAGAGTTTCTGCCTATGTTCAAACCAGGAAATTGTGATTTGATAGTTCAAATAAAATAAAGTCAGGGAAACAGTAAATCTATAATAATCAGTATTAAATACTGTAATGGTTTAAATATTATTTGTCAGTAAAACAGACAAAAACAACTATACATTTATCAACATAAATCCACAACAGGTTTTTTTTTTTGTAAGTTTGAGCAGTTGTACATTTATAGCCATTGCTCTGAAACATCTATCCATAGATTTTCTGTGTAAATGGACTTTATCTCATACCTCTATTGACACAGAATACATTAACACATCAGTAGTCTAAAACAATAAATTACATGTATACTCATGAGCACTGCCTTGCTCTTATGTGACAAAAAACTTCCCTTAATGATAAAATTTGTACAGATCATTCTCTGAAGATGGCAGCCACAGATGCTGGCGAAACGTCAGGAAGAAACTCTTCTAGAACATGGCCATATAGTCCGAAAAACCCACAAAAAACTATGGATGCCGGCCATGTAAGCCTTCGACATTTATAAACTTCTTCTTTTGGGAGTGGGAGCCTTGATATGGTGAAAGCCCCTTCATTCTGCCAGAACAGGAATAAATCATTTATTCTTCTGAATATGATTTATTCCATCCAATTAGCCTTTGAGGCAGAAAAAAATGTATCAAAATTGGTTTAATTTGGAACAGAACATCTGTATTTCAACCAACTAACTTGAAGTTGTTTTTGACTGTTAATGTTTGTCAATGTATCATTTGTCAATTGGGTATATGAGACTTTACATCAGGCAACCTATGGCTATGTTTCAGATCAGTAGTTATAAACATGTAAGCTGCTCTAACTTACGCTAAATTATTTTGGATTTATGTTGATAAAAATGTAGTGTTTATCTCTTTTACTGATAAATTCTATTCAGACCATTATTTTATATTGCATATTATACAATTAATGTTTCTCTGACTTTGTATTGTTAGTTAACACTTTTTGAATCAGGTTTTGTTCCTTTCGATGGAGGTTAACAAACCAGAAAAACATGCCAAGGTAGGAATGATGCAGCAGGAATTCCCAATGATTTCAGCACTTCAACTAGGAGTAACTAATGACTAAAAAAATACTATGCCACGCTGTCCTCTTCTCAAGTTTGGACTTCACGCTTAGCATTCATATGTCATAGCCTTGATTCTCCAGTATAATCTAACAGTGATTAATCTTTTGCAGTTGATTCAATTGAATTGTGTTTAGACATACCTCAGGAGATTATCACATTGTATTGAAAGCAACATATCCCCGACAGGATACAGTTGCGGTTAATTTTAAAACTGGGTGTTATCGCATGCAGCTCCTGCCGGACAAGTGCAACCCACTTGCTTGTCCTGAGGCTTTTCAAAAATGGCAAGTTCCTGTTTTTGAAAAGCCTCTGGATAGGCATGGCTGGACTCCAGGTTGCATACATGTTGCACTCGCTGGCCACGGCTGCATGCAATAACTCCAAGTTTTAAAATTAAATGCAACTGTATCCCATTGGGGATAAATCTATTTAAATACAATGCGATAATGTCCTCAATCCTAGTAACATATGAATGATAGTAGTTCAGAATCTACAGTGGTTTCTGTTTCCCTTCATGAACTGTTCCAAAGTGCTGCTTTTAACTTCTAAAACTCAATTATAAACCTTTATGTTTTAGGGATTACTTCCTTCCATGTATGTGTACAACTATGGCCATTGGATCAGTAGACCTAACCTCTTGAAAGTGGACAGTGGGCAATAGGTATATGGGAAGGGCAGGTCCTCATGTTACAAAAATGAAAGATATGCAAATAACAGGTGAAAAGTAAAATTGATCATTCTGCCCACTGCAAAGGTAATCATTAAAGTAAAAATAGGATATGCAAAGCCTCGGCAGTGCACCTTGGAATCACAGTAGGAGTTCCTCTTTCCTGCATGCTTCTGGAAGATAAAACAACAACATTGGGAGCTTTTATTTAGGTTTAGCTTTCCTAATTCTGCATTTGGATAGTTGTTAATGGTCCTGAGCATAGAGAATAGTTTGTTAGAAGTCTTAACAGTTCCCAAGCTTCTGGACATTTCAAAGAACTGATAAAAACAAGTATAATTCTTTTTCTGTAATTTCATAATTACAAGCTGTTCCAGAAACTAGAGCCATTAATACAATAATAATAGTTTGATGCAGAAGGGTACTTCCATTTTATGTATCATATAATATTACATTAAACATCAGTAAGTCTCAGTGAAGCAATATCAGATGCAGATAACTAACAGTCTAACATGTTTCTAGATAACTGTTAATGGACTCATATTGATAGAAGACAATTTCAAATGGCAATTAACTTGGCTGATACAAAACTCATGATTAAAATTAAATTTGCATGTGGCATAATTTGATCAAGATATTTGAAAATATCATTCTAAGGATAAAAAAAACTTAAAACTGATTTAAACAAAAATTTATTTAACCTACTTTTAACTGTAAGTAAATGACTACCTTTCAATATCTGTGAAGCATAGAGACAGAATATCAGTATACTGTTAGACGTTACCAGAATATAATCTCATCAGTATATAGTTTTCAAAGGCATTCATACTACTCGTACTGCATCCAAAGAAGTGGATCAAGAAAAACTCATACTAAAATAAAAATCAGTCTTAAAGGTGCTGTCATTTTCCTCCCCCCTCCCTTTCATCCTTTTTATGCTTCAATGTATAGGTAAAGTTATTCTAAACGTAATGTCTATCTTACCAGAATCATGAATGTGACCATCAATGCTAACATACTAGAATCAAGCACAGAAGACATTATTAGACCTTTTATTTGTTTCTCAGTCTTTATATTGTTGTGTACCTTCCAGTCATTTCTGATTTAAGGTGATTCTAAGGCAAGCATGAGGCAAGTTTTGTTCAGAAGGAGTTTGCCATTGCTTTCCTCAAGGTCACTCAGTACGTTTCCATGCCCAAGTAGGGATTTAAGGGGTCTCCCCGAGTCCTAGTCCAGCACTCAAACCACTATATGATGGTGGCTCTCTACTTCTATCCATAAACAGCCCTCATTATCCACAGATTCAAGC